>NC_090449.1:358593798-358898998 GCF_031143425.1 Pleurodeles waltl | reverse complement strand
AAATCCATTGTTGAATGGATGAGCAACAGCCGCCTAAAACTTAACTCCGACAAGACGGAAGTCCTCATCCTCGGATGCACCCCCTCGGCCTGGAACGACTCGTGGTGGCCCTCTGCCCTAGGCCCTCCTCCCACCCCAGCCGACCACGCACGAAATCTCGGCTTCATCCTCGACTCCGCCCTCACCATGTCCAAACAGGTCAACGCAGTCTCATCCTCCTGTTTTAACACCCTCCGCATGCTCCGGAGGATCTTCAAGTGGATTCCAACAGGAACCAGAAAGACGGTAACCCAAGCCCTCGTCAGTAGCAGACTCGACTACGGCAACACACTCTACACAGGCATCCCAACAAAAGACATCAAACGACTCCAACGCATCCAAAACGCATCCGCCCGCCTGATCCTCGACATACCCCGCCGATGTCACATCTCCCCTCACCTGAGGGACCTCCACTGGCTCCCGTGGACAAGAGGATCACCTTTAAACTCCTCACCCACGCACACAAGGCTCTACACGACACCGGACCCACCTACCTGAACACCAGACTCAACTTCTACGTTCCCTCACGTCAACTACGCTCTGCCAACCTTGCCCTCGCCATCGTCCCCTGAATCCAGCGCAAGACCTCTGGCGGCAGATCCTTCTCCTACCTCACCGCCAAGACCTGGAACGCACTCCCTACCTCACTACGCCAGACCCAGGACCTCCTCACCTTCAGGAGACTCCTCAAGACATGGCTCTTCGAACGATAGCAGCACCACCCCCCCATCCCCCCCTAGCGCCTCGAAACCCTAACGGGTACATAGCGCGCTTTATAAATTATTGATTGATTGATTGATTGATTGATTGATTGATTGCTGGAACTCCCATCTGGATAAATTACTTTTGATTGGGTTCAGAGCCATACATGCCGTATGTCTACTTCAAAGGATATGGGTTCAAAATAATTTAGTATACATAGGTGGTCATTCTGACCTCGGCGGTAAAAGGCGCCTACCGCCGGTCATAAATCCTCCATAATTCCGCCGCGGTCGCGGTAACCCGCCACGGTCATTCTGACCCGCAGCAGCCAAACCTCCGAAAATCCGACAGCCACAACAGACCGCCAGACCAGCGGTCGGCGGAAAAGTGGAGGTTACCAAACCTCCACCGTCACGCCAACAGAAATACGCCCATGCCATTACGACCCACGAATCCACGCGGCGGTCTTTCAAACGCGGTTTTCCATTGGCGGTACACACCGCCGCGGTCAGAATACACACAAACGAACAAAACTCAGCCACATTGGCCGATTTGAATTCCACACACCTGATACACATACACACACCACTCCCACACACACAATACAATATAAAACACACACCCACATCACCCACAAACCCCTACGACAAAAAATTCAGAAAGAAGCACTGAGAGACACATCAGCGATCACAGAATACCATCACACAGAGGCACACTACACCATCACCCACACAATATCCACACACAAAACAACACACACCACCACACTCAACACACTTAACTACACATACTCCACCCCACACATCATACACACCACTCCATGGCACCCCAAAGACAGCCCCGCTTCTCAGACGAAGAACTCAGGGTCATGGTGGAGGAAATCGTTCGGGTAGAGCCCCAGCTCTTCGGCACACAGGTCCAATACACCAGCATTGCCCGGAGGACGGAGCTATGGCAGAGGATTGTCGACAGGGTCAACGCTGTGGGACAGCACCCCAGAAATCGGGAAGACATCAGGAAGCGATGGAACGACCTACGGGGGAAGGTGCGTTCCATGGTATCCAGGCACAACATCGCCGTGCAGAAGACTGGCGGAGGACCCCCACCTCAACCCCCACAATTTACAACATGGGAGGAGGAAGTCTTGAACATCCTGCATCCTGACGGCCTCGCAGGAGTCGGCGGAGGAATGGACACTGGTAAGTTGAAGCTTCACTACTGCTTCCCCCCACCTGCATGCCAAATCATACCCCAACCCTCACCCCCATCCTCGAACCCCACCCTCACCCCCACCCCCATCCTCACCCCCACCACCATCCTCACCCCCACCCCCAGCACACCTATTCCCTGCCAATGTCTCACCATCACAACCCACACATCCCAAAACCTAGGCCTGCATGCGTCCACTAAGCATGGACACCCATCACCAAAGCATGCCCAATGCATATACACATCCCCCCCACAAGCCACCCTCACCAAAGCCCCCACACACGAATGCCAGCACTTGGGGACACGGGAACCCACAGATACACCCATATGCCACACATTGAAACTATAACCATACCTCTATACCCCTGCAGGACCCGACCGTCAACACACCGCCACGGAGGGCCCAGAATTCTCCACACCCCCCACCCAAGAGGCCGTCAGCGATGACAGCAGCTCTGTCGACCTGGACACCGATGACCAGCCCGGACCATCGGGGACCTCTGGACAGTCGGTTCCCCTCACACAGGCCCAGGCCATTACAGACCCAAACCCCTCTGGGAACACCAGCACAGCTCCCACCCAGCGGGCCCATGCCTCTGTCTCCAGGGCGCGTCAATCTGCGGTGTGCCTACCACTACAGGGCACCCAGGATAACCCACCACCCCAACAACAACAGGGACCTGGGGGCAGTGGTAGTGGGCACACCGGCCAGGGGGCAGAGGCCCAGGGAAACAGGGCAACTCGGAGGGCAGCTGTGCGACAGGGGGGGGACGGGCCCAGGGAACCCACTCTCCACGAGGCCCTCACCACCATCATGGGAGCATACAACCGCTCCCAGGAGACGATGGCGACGGTACTGGCCCGGTTCCAGGAGATCCAGGTACTGCAGGAGGAACACTATCGGGGGTACAGGGAGGACATCAGAGCCCTCACCTCCACCCTGGTTACCATGGTAGGGCTGCTGCAGGACCTCATCAACACCAGGACGGACACAACAACAACAAAGGGCCCCTGCCACTAGCCTGGACCAAGAACAGCCAACCACCTCCACCGGCGCTAGTGGACAGGAGGCCCCCGCACAACAGCAGCCCACCAGACCCCCACCTCCTGCAGGAGAAGAACCACCCCGCAAGAGGGCCCTGAGATCTCGCAAGAAGACAGAGTAGGATGTCAAGACCCCCGCCAGCAAAGGATACCACCTGATGTCAGCCCACTGTCCCACATTGTCACCCTGTCCATCCTTGAACTGCCCATGCTCCATCTCTCCACAGGCCTCTGGACAATGCACCTGTGTGACTGTTACTCTGGACTCTGCCATGGACATTCCTTCACCATAGCCCCCACCCACTTGAAACCACCCATCCCATTTTGAGCACTGAAATAAACACCCATTTAGCACAAAACTATCTGGAGTCTGGCTGTGATTTCAAAATATTGTAATTGACATGACAGTGCAAATATGTCCTTGTACATAGTGAAGTCAACAAACAGCTGCCACAAAGCTGTAGTCCATGGGGAAACGAAGCACAGGACTCGTAGTGGGGACCCCAGATCTGAAATAGGGAGGGAAAAGCCACAACTCAGTCATCATACACTGGGGCAAATAGACAGGCAGCAGAGATGCAGGAGAGTAGTTCACATTCACTAAATTATGTTTGAATTGTTACCTGTGTCCTATTGGAAGTACTGTTCAATGATTCTGTCCCTGTTGTCTGTTTCAGCCCCGTCGTCTTCCTCCTCGTCACTCTCCACAGGTTCCACAGCTGCCACTACACCCCCGTCTCGACCATCCTCCTGCAGGAAAGGCACCTGGCGGCGCAAAGCCAGGTTGAGAAGCATGCAGCAGGCCACGATGATGTGACACACCTTCTTAGGTGAGTACATTAGGGATCCACCTGTCATATGCAGGCACCTAAACCTGGCCTTTAGGAGGCCAAAGGTGCGTTCGATCACCGTCCTAGTACGCCCATGGGCCTCATTGTACCGTTCCTCTGCCCTGGTCCGGGGATTCCTTACTGGGGTCAGTAGCCACGACAGGTTGGGGTACCCAGAGTCCCCCAATAGCCATACACGGTGTCTCTCTAGCTGTTCCATCACGTAAGGGATGCTGCTATTCCTCAGGATGTAGGCGTCATGCACTGACCCAGGGAACTTGGCATTTACATGCGAGATGTACTGGTCAGCCAAACACACCACCTGGATGTTCATGGAATGGTAACTTTTTCTGTTCCTGTACACCTGCTCCCTGTCTCTTGGGGGAACCAAAGCCACATGGGTCCCATCAATGGCACCAATGACGTTGGGAATATGTCCAAGGGCGTAGAAATCACCCTTCACTGTAGCCAATTCGCCCACCTCAGGGAAAATGATGTAGCTCCTCACGAATTTCATCAGGGCAGACAGCACTCTGGATAACACCTTCGAAAACATGGGCTGAGACATCCCAGAAGCAATTCCCACTGTTGTCTGAAATGACCCACTTGCCAGGAAATGGAGTACTGACAGGACCTGCACCAGAGGGGGAATCCCTGTGGGTTGGCGGATGGGGGACATCAGGTCGGGCTCCAGCTGGGCACACAGTTCATGTATAGTGGCACGGTCAAGCCGGTAGGTCAGGATAATGTGGCGTTCTTCCATTGTCGACAGGTCCACCAGCGGTCGGTACACGCGAGGATTCATCCGTCTCCTCGCCAAACCCAGCGGACGGTGCCTAGGAAGGACAACATGGAGCACAGAGTCAAGCAACCCACAGGTACGTACTCACAGCTTGCACAGTAAACGATTCTCTATGCAGTGAATGGCGTGTCTGAGTGGCTATGCAAGGCCTAGGCCTGTGTGACGCAGTTGAAATTGAGCCATGTGGACCCTCGAAATGGCGGCTGCCTGACCTGTGAAGTGTGACAATGGGATGTGAGGTCAATGCGCTGGCGTGGCACACCGCGGCGGTCGGCGGTCGAAGACCGCGGCGCGAAGCCGCATTGGTTAACATTGAAGCCTATGGGTTTCAGGAGCCAATGGCGAAGGGCGCCGGCGGTGGCGGTACGCCCTGCCGCGGTACGCACCGCCGCGGACGTGACCGCCATTTCCTATCTACTTATCCACTTGCGACTTGAACTTTCACAGGAGAGGACCTATACTGCAAGTGTTGCTGTGACCTCGGTCTGGAAGGGACAATGGCTGCTGCGACTGGGGAAAGGGCCCCTGCCTTCACTGGAGAGGAGTTGGAGAAACTTGTGGATGGGGTCCTCCCCCAGTATGCGCTACTCTACGGTCCTCCAGACCAACAAGTGAGTTTAATTCAATATGGATTTGGGGCCACTGGCTGGCTTGGGGGCCTGGCGGGGATGGGGGGCATGTTGGGGCTGGCGGGGGGCCTGGCGGGGGGCCTGGCGGGGATGGGGGGCATGTTGGGCCTGGCGGGGGGCCTGGCGGGGGGCCTGGCGGGGATGGGGGGCATGTTGGGCCTGGCGGGGGGCCTGGCGGGGGGCCTGGCGGGGATGGGGGGCATGTTGGGCCTGGCGGGGGGCCTGTCGGGGGGCCTGGCGGGGATGGGGGCATGTTGGGCCTGGCGGGGGGCCTGGCGGGGGCCTGGCGGGGATGGGGGGCATGTTGGGCCTGGCGGGGATGGGGGGCATGTTGGGCCTGGCGGGGGGCCTGGCGGGGGGCCTGGCGGGGATGGGGGGCGTTGGGCCACTGGGAACGAAAATGCAGACAAACTTGAACGTGGTATTTCTTCCTCCCTGTACGTGTCACATAGGTCCGCGCCCATGAGAAGATCGGGATTTGGCGTGCCATCGCCAAGGAAGTCCGGACCCTGGGGGTCCACCATCGACGGGGCACCCACTGCCGCAAGAGGTGGGAGGACATCCGCCGCGGGACCAAGAAGACCGCCGAGTCTCTGCTGGGGATGGCCTCCCAACGTAGGCGGGGTGCCTGCCGTCAACTGACCCCCCTGATGTTTCGGATCCTGGCGGTGGCCTACCCTGATTTGGATGGGCGCGTGAGGGCAGCACAGCAGACACAAGGGGGTGAGTACAAGCATCATCTACTCTGTTGTCGCGCAGTGGAGGTGTCTGGGTGGGGGAGGAGGGCTGTGGGTCCCCCTAGGCCATGGCGATATCTGTAGGCTGGGCACCCCCGTAAGCCCCTGTGTCCCCAGCCACCACCCTCAGTAGTGTGTCAGTACAGCCATCCCTGGGCCGTGTCATCCATGGGTGCAGTTGTCAACTCTAGGCGTGTAGGGCATGTTCCACGGAATGCGTAGCGGACCCCAAGTGCGCAACTTAGTGCAGGGGGCATCTGTGTCTGTCATGTCCGCTAACTGTACCGGTGATCCATGTACTCAAAATCTCTTTATTTCTCTCTCCCCCCCCCTTTTTGTTTGTCTTTCTGTGCTTCTGTGCATCAGCATCATCAGGCGGAGGAGAAGTGGCATCGGGGCAGGAGGGAGCTGCATCTCACATGGCCCAGGAGGGCCATGCCACAGAGTCTGACTGGACCAGTGAGACGGAGGGCGAGGGGAGCTCCACAACGGGGACGACTGGACCCTGCAGCGACACGGACACGTCCTCGGAAGGGAGCTCCCTTGCGGGGGTGGCACCATCCGTGCCCCCCGCCATTACAGGTACAGCCGCCACCCAGCGCACCATCTCCGCCCTCCCAGCAGCCCCTCAGCGTTCGCCCCGTGCCCGCTCTGCCAGGAAGCCGGGCATCTCCTTCGCCCCAGGCACCTCAGGCCCTGCCCCTGTTACCCCCGCTGCCCTCAGTGAGGAGGTCATTGACCTCCTCCGAACGCTCATTGTTGGGCCGACTACCCTTTTGAATGCCATCCAGGGGGTGGAGAGGGAGGTTCATCGCAACAATGCGTACCTGGAGGGCATTCATTCGGGTCAGGCTGCCCATCAGCGATCGTTCCAGGCTCTGGCCTCAGCACTGACGGCAGCCATTGTCCCTGTCTCCTGCCTCCCTCTACTAACTCCCTCCTCCCAGTCTCCTGTTCCTCTGCCTGTCCCACCCACACCATCAGACCAGCCTGCACACACCTCAACACCCAAGAGCAGCTCATCCAAACATAAGCACCACAGATCACGCAGACATTCACACAAGCAACATTCCGATGCAGACATGCCAACAGTCACTACCACCTCTGTGACCCCCACCTCCTCGTCTCCCTCCTCCCTCCCTGTGACGTCTACACTCACACCTTCATTCACCTCACCATCAGCCAGTGTTTCCATCACCAGCATACCCTCCACTCCAGTCCGCACACGTGCAGTCACCACCCCCACTGCCATTTACACGTCCCCTGTGTCCTCTCCCACTGTGTCTGTCACCCCCTCTTCCACACCACACAAACGCAGCCACCCACCCACCCAACAGCCATCCACCTCACGACAGCCTCCCGCTCCTGCACCTGCACCCAAAGACAGCAAACTTGTCTCGCCTACAACCACATCCTCTCCCTCCACTCCCATACCCACTGTACCTACCACTCTCCATTGTCCCAAGAAAATCTATCTCTCTACTGCTACCTTCTTTCCTGACCCTGAGCCCCCCCCTCCTTCTCGTCGGGGTAAAAAGAGCACCTCAGCCACCACCAGCCCTGCAGCCCCCTTGACAAGGGTGCAGGGGTATAGGAGCCCACCAGCCCGCAGGTCTGGATCTTCGCCCAGCAGCAAGGGGACAGCCAGCCCACCCCCTGGGAAGAGGAGCAGAAGGCGGAAGGGCCGCCGCCGGAGCCCGGATTCGATATCCCCCCAGGACACTAGCCAGCCACCGTCAACAGCCACAGCTCCAAAGGGAGGAAAGGGCCACAGACTCCCGACTAAGGAGGGCAAGGGCAGCAAGGCGGAGAAGTCAGGCAGCAGGCCTGCTGCCCATGGAGGACCCGTCACAGCTGCCCAGGAGGAGCCCGCAACCCCCATAGCCGCTGCCCCGGGAGGAACCGGCACAGCTGCCCCGGGAGAGCCCAACACCCCCATAGCCGCTGCCCAGGGAGGACCCAGCCCAGCTGGCCAGGAGGGCCCCACCACCCACAGCCCAGGTGGGCATTGAAGGAGCACCATCCCCGCTGCCCAGGAGGGCACCACCAGGCAATGAGCAGTTGGCCATAGAATGTCCGCCGTCTCCAGCACCGCTCCGCTGGGGACCGCCGTCTCAAGAACCGCTGAACTGGGCCCTTCAAGGCAAGAACCGCTGAACTGGGCCCCGCCGTCTCCAGCACCGCTCCGCTGGGGACCGCCGTCTCAAGAACCGCTGAACTGGGCCCTTCAAGGCAAGAACCGCTGAACTGGGCCCTGCCGTCTCCAGCACCGCTCCGCTGGGGACCGCCGTCTCAAGAACCGCTGAACTGGGCCCTTCAAGGCAAGAACCGCTGAACTGGGCCCTTCAAGGCAAGAACCGCTGAACTGGGCCCTTCAAGGCAAGAACCGCTGAACTGGGCCCCGCCGTCTCCAGCACCGCTCCGCTGGGGACCGCCGTCTCAAGAACCGCTGAACTGGGCCCTTCAAGGCAAGAACCGCTGAACTGGGCCCTTCAAGGCAAGAACCGCTGAACTGGGCCCTTCCAGGCAGGAACCGCTGGCCCTTTGGCAGACGTGGCAGGGCAGGATCTGTCTCGGGCAGGGCTGCGGGATGTCCTCTGGCCAACATGCCTCCTCCAGTGGCAGTGGAGTCTGTTATGGACTGTTTGGACTGTGGCTTTGCTCTCCCCAGGATGGCCCAGTGGGCAGGCCACCCACTGTATGGACTGTATGGACTGTGGCTTTGCTCTCCCCAGGATGGCCCAGTGGGCAGGCCACCCACTGTATGGACTGTATGGACTGTGGCTTTGCTCTCCCCAGGATGGCCCAGTGGGCAGGCCACCCACTGTATGGACTGTTTGGACTGTGGCTTTGCTCTCCCCAGGATGGCCCAGTGGGCAGGCCACCCACTGTATGGACTGTTTGGACTGTGGCTTTGCTCTCCCCAGGATGGCCCAGTGGGCAGGCCACCCACTGTATGGACTGTATGGACTGTGGCTTTGCTCTCCCCAGGATGGCCCAGTGGGCAGGCCACCCACTGTATGGACTGTTTGGACTGTGGCTTTGCTCTCCCCAGGATGGCCCAGTGGGCAGGCCACCCACTGTATGGACTGTATGGACTGTGGCTTTGCTCTCCCCAGGATGGCCCAGTGGGCAGGCCACCCACTGTATGGACTGTTTGGACTGTGGCTTTGCTCTCCCCAGGATGGGCCAGTGGTCATGGAGTCCCCTCGTGGATCTGGCGTCGTGTACTCAAGTGGCTAAGGTGCCCCCCCTTCCCTTACCCCTGAGGTGCCTGTCCTTTTTTCTTTCTGATGCCCCTGCAGTGTTCTCTCCGTGGAGTTCTTGTCGTGGGACTGGGCCTTGCCCCTTTGCTCAGGACCCCTGTGGTCCACGGACAGTGGTTGGACTACATTTAGTAGCTGTATATATTTTGTACATAGTTTATTTATTTATTTGGATTACTGCTGTCCATTTTTCAATATATCTGCCCGTTTGAGATCTCTTCTTTTGGTCTTTGCATTATTTCGGAAGGGGGGGGGTTTGTGGGTTGTGACAGTGATCTGTGGGAATGCATTGATGTGTGTGTTGTAGTGGGTGTGGGTGGGTGGGTGTGTGCCGGTAATCTTTTCCCTCCCCTGTGTCGTAGGTGCAGTACTCACCGATGTCTTCCGCGCCGCCGGGCGTGCTCCTGGTACAGGAGCAGGTATAGGAGTGCGGGGATAGACCTGCAACTCGGGTTCCATACTGCCGGAATCTCGCGTGGTGTATGTGGAGGTGAGCGTTTTCCCGTTCGTAGTCTGTTTCCGCCGTGTTTTTATCGGCGGTGCTCCCGCCCCGGAAAAGGTGGCGGATTGGTGGGTCGTGATAGGGTGGGCGGTACATTGTCTGCCGCCTGGCTGTTGGCGGGGACCACCGCGCTGTTTGTTTGTTCCGCCGTGACGGGCGGAGTGTTAATGCGGCGGGCTGTGTTGGCAGTTCCCGCCAGGGTCAGAATTGCATATTTTGGACCGCCGGCCTGTTGGCGGGTTGGCCGCCGCTTTATCACCGACCGCCAGGGTCAGAATGAGGGCCATAGTGAGTTGGTTTTAGCTGACAACATCATCATTCAGCTTTCTCTTGTTAGATCCTAGTTGTTAGACCTGGCAGCCTTAGGGTGGTCACCCCTAACTTTTTGCCTGCCTCCTTCCACTTTTTGGACACTGCTTTTGCTGGCTTTTACACTCTGCTCACTTTACCACTGCTAACCAGTGCTAAAGTGCATATGCTCTCTCCCTTAAAACTTGGTAACCTTGAATCATACCTGATTGGACTATTAATTTACTTATAAGTCCCTAGTAATGTGCCCTCTATGTGCATAGGGCCGGTAGATTAAATGCTACTAGTGGGCCTGCAGCACTGTTTGTGCCACCCACTTAAGTAGCCCCTTTCCCTTGTCTCAGGCCTCCCATTGCAAGGCCTGTGTGTGCAGTTTCACTGTCACCTCGACTTGGCATTTAAAAGTACATGCCAAGCCTAAACCTCCCCTTTCTCCACATATAAGTCACCTCTAATGTGTGCCCTAGGTAACCCCTAGAGCAGGGTGCTGTGTGGGTAAAAGGCAGGACATGTACCTGTGTAGTTTACATGTCCTGGTAGTGTAAAACTCCTAAATTAGTTTTTGCACTACTGTGAGCCCTGCTCCCTTCATAGGCTAACATTGGGGCTGCCCTCATACAGTATTGAAGTGGTAGCTGCTGACCTGAAAGGAGTAGGAAGGTCATATTTAGTATGGCCAGAATGGTAATATGAAATCCTGCTGACTGGTGAAGTTGGATTTAATATTACTATTCTAGAAATGCCACTTTTAGAAAGTGAGCATTTCTTTGCACTTAAATCTTTCTGTGCCTTACAATCCACGTCTGGCTGGGCTTAGTTGACAGCTCCTTGTGCATTCACTCAGACACACCCCAAACACAGGGTACTCAGCCTCACTTGCATACATCTGCATTTTGAATGGGTCTTCCTGGGCTGGGAGGGTGGAGGGCCTGCTCTCACACAAAGGACTGCCACACCCCCTACTGGGACCCTGGCAGACAGGATTGAACTGAAAGGGGACCTGGTGCACTTCTTAGCCACTCTTTGAAGTCTCCCCCACTTCAAAGGCACATTTGGGTATAAACAGGGCCTCTGCCCTACCTCATCAGACACTTGCTGGAGAAGAAACCTGAACCAGAAACCACATCCTGCCAAGAAGAACTGCCTGGCTGCTCAAAGGACTCACCTGTCTGCTTTCTACAGAGGACTGCTGCCTTGATGTTGGCCTGCTGCCTTGCTGAACTCTTGTCTGGCTGTGAAAGTGCTCTCCAAGGGCTTGGATAGAGCTTGCCTCCTGTTCCCTGAAGTCTCAGGACCAAAAAGACTTCTCTTTTTCACTTGGATGCTCCGTGCGCCGAAATTTTCGACGCACAGCTTGTTCCGCGGCGAGAAAAACGCCGCACACCGACGCTGATCGACGCGACGCCTTCGGGACGACCGGAACTTCGACGCACGGCTTCGCAAGGACAACGCCGCCCGACCTCCAGAGGAGAAATCGACGCGACGCCTGCCGTGAGATGGGCCCCACTTTGAATTTCAGTGTCTGCTTAGCAGACACTGAAATTTGCGACGGGTGCTACTGCACCCGTCGCACACCTTCCACTCCACCGGCTCCATTCGGAGCCGGCTTCCTCTTAGAAGGGTGTTTCCCACTGGGCTGGCGGGAGGCCTTTTGGCAGTCGCCCGCCAGCCCAGTGGGAAACCCAGAAAGACCGCCGTGGTCTTTTGACCGCGGTACGGTCTTCTGGCGGTTCCCGCTTGGCGGGCGGCTCCCGCCGCCCGCCAAGCTTGGAATGACCCCCTTTGTTTGCTTTTTAAAGACTTAAGACACTTTATATCACTTTTCAGTGATATCTCTACAAATTCACATTGCAACTTTATTCGTTTGGACCTACAATTATCCTGATAAATATTATATATTTTTCTAAACACTGTGTGGTGTATTTTTGTGGTGCTATATGGTGGTATTGTATGATTTATTGCACAAATACTTTACACATTGCCTTCTAAGTTAAGCCTGACTGCTCGTGCCAAGCTACCAGAGGGTGGGCACAGGATAATCTTGGATTGTGTGTGACTTACCCTGACTAGAGTGAGGGCTTTTGCTTGGACAGGGGGTAACCTGACTGCCAACCAAAAACCCCATTTCTAACACTAGTATGAGGCTTAGTGAGTGACAGTCATTCACTCAAGTACTGATATTCTGTACACATTGACATGGATTGACACAATGCTTTATTTTAGCTGAGTAGGTGGATCACAGTAAACGTAGAAATGCTACATGTGTACAAAGTGCTTTATTTACAGGTGCTACTGTAATTATGATTTCTATACAATATCCATTTCACAGATCCCATGAGTGAACATTTGCCATGTGTAGCACAATGGAGTCCAGGGTTGAGGGACATGTCATGAGACATGGTTAGTAGTAGAGTGCATGAAATTGGCAATTGGTATGGAAGAGACAATGATAGCAATAAGCAGACAATTCAACAGTTGTTAGGGGAAGAGGGTACATTTCCTACTGTCACAACCCTGGCATGATCTTAAGCCCAAACTAAGGAGAAACTGTCAATGTGGCACAGACTGGTGCTACCTGGTGTGTTTCCTTGTGAATGTTATTCTTTCTGTATCTTCATCCTCTGATGTGTGTGGTGCCTCCTGTGCCATGGCTGATGCTGTTGTAGAGGTAGATGGAGGCCACACACACTTCAGGGTATAGAGATGTGGAGTCAAAGGTCAGCTGCCATTTGTGGCAACACATAAGGCATCACTGCTGCAAGGAGGAACTGCTGATTTTTCAAAACTGCAACAACATCACGGTGGTAGGCAGCCATGTTTTTTCCTGAGAGAGGCCACTTCCCACTGTATGGACTCCAGAGTATTCTGTATGTTGCTGACAGGTTTGGAGGGCATTTGTTGTAGACTCTGCCTAATGACAGCAGCTATGTTTGCCAGGGACTGCTGAGGGGAGTCGGTGCCTCTGATGGAAGCTGAGTTGTCCTTGTTTGGAATGAGGCACGTCCACACTCCCTCTAGGCTCCCTGTGACGGTATCCAACCCCCCCGAACCTGCCCTGCTAGCTCCAGCTGACTCCTACCACTGTCCTCCGAAAGCAGAACTCTGGGTCCTTGGAGTCCAGGCCTGTGTGACTACTGGCTGGTGGTGTGTGTTGGTGGCTGGGTGGTTCATGTGGAGACCCTGCAATGCTGTGTGTCGTCTCTGCGACTGGAGGTGGTGTATGAGTGATCCTAGGACATACTGGAGAGTCTGTTCATTGAGGATTGGTAGCTGGTCATCCATGTCATCAGAAAAATCCAGGACAGGCAGGTTGGCAGGAGGTAAGACACCTTCCTCTGCAATGAGATAGTATAAAATCAATATTCGATTGCATTGGCTGTTGAGCTGGCACATCATGCATTTACCATTGTATGCTCAGTGACAAGTCACAGACCCATGGTTGTGGTTGTACTTATGTGTAGCATTGTGTATCACACATGGGTGAGGCTCACTGGTAACTGAAAATTACAGAGCACAACGCTGCGCTAAATGTGGCAGTGGGCAGCTATGTCATTTTCACAATGCAGGGATGCGCTGTATTCATTTGCATATGGTGCACCCTTGTGTTGTCCCCTGCACTAGCAGTAAATAGAGCTGCTAGCGCCAACCCGGGCATCCTTGCACCATCGTGCAAGGATGTCTGCATTGAAAGTTTGGATTGTTTATGTGTGGGAAGGTCTCGTTCCTTCACATACACAATCACTCATGGCAATTTGGCTCTTCTGTGTGTGCTCCAGAATGCAGCACACACAGTAGTCGCAAAGCTTATTTTTTAAATGACATATTATTTTTTTGGAATGGACACCTTCCCACGCATTGACAATCATGTCCGGCATGTTGCTCTTTCTATGTGTGCTGTAGAATGCAGCACTCATAGCAAAAGAAAAAACGATTGAGAATAAAAGTATTCCTCCTTGTTGCGTCTTGCTAACACCACCCCTGGGGTTGCGTTAGATTTTGGTGCTGCATCAGGTTTCCTAATACTCGTAAATCTGAGGCAGCGTCAAAATGCAATGGGTGTTGTTGTGGCACGCCCACAGCAACACCCATTGCACGCTCCTTCCACATAAAGGGGGTCATTCTGACCCCGGCGGTCATGGACCGCCGGGGCCAGGGTTGGCAGGAGCACCGCCAACAGGCTGGCGGTGCCCCGCAGGGCATTCTGACCGCGGCGGTTTGGCCGCGGTCAGAAGTGGAAAACCGGCGGTCTCCTGACGGTTTTCCGCTGCCCGAAAGAATCCTCCATGGCGGCGCAGCTCGCTGCGCCGTCATGTTTATTCTGACACCCCATACCGCCATCCTGTTCCTGGCGGCTCTGCCGCCAGGAACAGGATGGCGGTATGGGGTGTCGTGGGGCCCCTGGGGGCCCTGCAGTACCCATGCCAATGGCATGGGCACTGCAGGGGCCCCCGTAAGAGGGCCCCACTTTGAATTTCACTGTCTGCATTGCAGACAGTGAAATTCGCGACGGGTGCAACTGCACCCGTCCCACCTTCCCACTCCGCCGGCTCCATTCAGAGCCGGCGTCCTCGTGGGAAGGTTGTTTTCCACTGGGCTGGCGGGCGGCCTTTTGGCGGTCGCCCGCCAGCCCAGTGGAAAACCCAGAATCACCGCAGCGGTCTGACGACCGCGGTGCGGTGTTCTGGCGGGGGTACTTTGGCGGGCGGCCTCCGCCGCCCGCCAAGGTAAGAATCACCCCCAAAGTGCTGAGTGTGAAGGGGCCATATTTAAAGGGTGGCGTTGAGCCACAAAAAGTGGCTTCACACCACCATGTAAATACAGCACAGTGCATTGCGCCAGCGGAGCATCACGAAAAGTGATGCTCGGGTGGGGCTTGGGGCTCATAACTATGCCCCTAGGTATTTAGGGGCATAAGTAGGTGCCCCAAGTGCCATCTGAATGTAAATTTTGGTGAGGCTCAAGTGGCACAATTGCCTGCCCCGTATGTACTAGGTGGCAAGAAGCCACTTTTTGTGCCGTGATGCCACCTTGTATATATGGCCCCTTCACACCCAGCACTTTGAGTGAAAGGTGTGTGCAATGGGTGTTGCTATGGGTGTACAATGGCAACACCCATTGCGTTTTGACACTGCCTCAGAATTTGGACTATTTGTACTCTGGACGCTGGCCCAATATCTGACACCAGCCCAGGGGTGTGTTTAGCATGGTAATATCTAGGAGTATTGCTTACATTTGTACTGCATTTCTTGCTTTTACTATCTGTGCTGCATTCTGCTGCACACATAGTAAGAGCAAATCGCACTTTAAGGTTGTTGTTGTGCAGGACGGTATTCCTTTCTGCACATACACATTCTCCCCCTCAACGAAGCCATCCTTGCACTATGGTGCAAGGGTAGCTGCAGTGGCACACAACATCTGATTTCCACTTGCGCAGGGAGGTACACAGGGGTGCAGTGTATTCATATGTATATGGCACATCCCTGCGTTTTTTAAATTATGGTGCTGATGCTGCCTAATTTTGCACAGTAGCACACTCCATCATTTACTGTTTGATCTTGCGCTCTAACTTGGCAAATGGTGAGGTTACAGCCACTTGTTCAGCTGCACACATGATGTTCGCATACATGCACATTGTGTTGTATGCATTTTATTTCGTAGCCATTCCCATATGACACATAGGGCTGTGTGTGAGTTGTTGTGGGTTCACCCTGTATGGGTTGTGTTCCACAGGTTTCAAGCTTTAGGGCAGATTTTTTCTCATTTGGCATGGCTCAGGGCAGCTGCAAGTAGTGATGCAGTACACTGCAGCAATTTAGATATGGAGTGATGTACCATATTTACTTGAATACAGTGCAGCCCTGCAATTCCCCCTGCACCTGCACAGATTAGTGCTCCTTGCACCAACACAGACATTGTTGCAGCATGGTGAAGGGGTGCCTGCCTTGAAGGGGTAATTTGTTCATGTGCGGGAAAGTGTCCCGTCCTGCACATTTACAAGATATTTTTGCAGAGATGGCATTTCAATGTGTGATGCAAGATGCAGCACACATGAGTAAAGGCATTGCGACACTGAGGAAGGCAAGCATTTTGGCCAGAGACACCACCCTGACACCACCTGTGGGGTGGTATTGACTTCCGTCCTAGTCTCTGATGTGTACATTGTGTTGGTACAGGGGCTTCGACTATATATGCAATGGATGTTGAAAATGTCACAGCAACAGCCACACTATTTGCACGTGCCTACCAAGCAATGTGGTGCTATGTTACATGGTGGAGTTTAGCCATAGTGAGTGGACTATGTTGACGTTGTGTGTATGTTGGTGTGCATTGCACAACCAAAGCATCAGTACATGTGTGGCTTGGGTGAGGATGGTGCATCTTGAATCTGGGCCTATGTGTCTGGATGCAACCTTTTAGCAGGCAATGAGTGTGTCCTATGTGCCTCCCCCTTCTTCCATTAGTGGACTTCCAGATATCCCCACCTGCAACTTACCGTGCATTTATGGTGGTTCCTGATAGTCTGCTCTGTCCTGTCCTGTGATTCCAGTGACCAGCTTCTCCGGGCTCCTCCGGGCTGACCACTGCAACCATCTCCTCCAGCTGTGGTGCAGGACTTCCACCTCTAGTCTGCAGTGCTGCCTTACAGTTTCTGGCAAGTTTCTCCTTAGTTTCACCTGCGCTTGCAATCGTGCCAGTGCTACTTGACCTCAGTGACAGTCCTTTTCACCTCAGCGACACAGCTGATTTTGTCCACTATTTTGCTGCCATATTGCGTCTCTCCTACCAACTGGCAATTTGGAGGAGATGAAGAGCTGATGAGGGTGCTTCGTCACTTCTCTGACCAGGATGTCATGCTCCTCCTCGCTAAAGCAACACTTGCGCTTTCTCTTCTCCTGTGACTTTTCTGGACCCTCCTGGCTAGTACTTGGGTGTCTGGGGTCTCTCTAGGGTCTCTCCTGGTGTGATGATTCCATCTTCTCTTGCAATTGCACTCTTTCCTGCTTTTGCGTTTTTATTTTGACGCTAATGCTGTGTAAAAATGGCCATAACCTTTTTGCGACATGTTTATGTGCCGCAAAAGAGTGTAGCGACACTTTGCAGCATTAATGCCATTTTTCCCTACGGCATGGCACAGCTCTTAGTGCACTATTTTTACGCTATCCATTCCTTAACGCCACCTTACGTCATTTCATAAATATGAAAGGATGACACTAAGGAATGTCGCTAGCTTGCGTTAATAAAAATGAAGCACAACTGCGCTAGAGAAGTTGTGCATCATTTTTCATAAATATGCCCCAGAATTTGTAAACTCTGATGCCAGGGGTTGCAAAGACAATGCCTGAGGCCGCCACTGTGACCCCAGGTGACCCCATTATGACATACATGAGGAGCATATGTTTGAGCACCAATACACTTGAGCAGGACATACACTCTTGATGATGGTAGCCTATTTTAATGAAACGTAACAGATACTCCATTACAATTGAGATATTTTAAATCATGTTATGGTAACTAAAAATGTATCATTCCATTGCCATATGCAAAGCCAATGAAAATACGGTGATTCTGCACCTGTGATATTTTCCTCATAATAATGGTTTAACACAGTTGCTGTGTAATCCACCATCTGCTGCAGAATTTGCAGGTTTTAACTAAAATATTTTTGTTTCCCAATCTGATCAAAAGATACTAATCAATCACTACTTCTGGTGCTTTTGCTGGCAGTGTCTTTGCATAAGTTTAGCTTGTCAACTTTTAATTGTTGATGGCTGTAATCCGGTATTATACTGACACTAATATGGTGACACTATTGACCAGACACTAGTAATTTGTTAAAATGGCAAAACAGTGAAATGTAAATCAAAAATAATGTTTATCGTTAGACTGCACCATTTGCCTTTTCATGGCACAGAATTGTATTCTCCTTGTTTGCAGCATATTACCAACGGCTCTGGCCAGAGGCCTTTATTAGGTGTATTATTTATCGTGTATGCATATCATTTTGCATGCCCGTGTTTGTTAACCACAGGGAGGTAATAAAATATGCCATAGTGTAAATTCTAGTCTTGTCTTCTTTTTGTCTTTTTAAATCCCCGTTCATCAACACCCTTCATGTATTCAATTGGTTGATATCTTCAGATCTTAGGGCTAGTATTGATTTGTCTCTCATTTTTGCTATCTGGTATCTTCTGCTAGATTGTGCAGTGGCCAAAGTTTGACTTGCTTTGCTCATATTGATCGGTACATTCTTGCTACTCTTCGGAAGATTTCAAAAGAATGTGTCATCTTAAAAATATTAGCAGCACCAGTTCTTGCAGTTAAGCACTATAAAAGGTTGACTCGTGACACATTCTGATGCTTCATGAGTTTCTGCTATCGTGAGAAGCGCCGTTGGCCACCCAGTGATCCAGAACTTGGGGCTTTGAAATAACCTTAATAAGAGCTATGAGTGTAATCTAACCCCAAGGCAAGCCCACATCCATAACTTAACGGACATAACCTTCCTCGTAAGTGACTACTGTCAGAAGCAGCAAATTGTTAAAATAAATTGTTGCATTTGCACTGAAGAAATATGTATTTTAACAGTTTTCAGTTGACTGAAGAGTGTTCTTTTGAAGAGACATCTTCCGTGCAAACTGTAAAGATACACATGGCTGAGGGCTAACGTGATAATAAGGGTAAGTGGCAAAAGTCCTGTAAGTTGGACACATTTTATGGCTGAACGGGCTGAAGAAGCTCCTGCCCATCCAGGAACCAGTCTGATAAGAGAAGAAACACAATTTTCTCATAGGCACAGATGAAATTAGATTCTGCAGACAAATATTTCCAATGGCAATGGTGCCTCTGATTTTCAAGTAATTACATTTTCCATTCAACACGGTTTGTAAATCCTATGACACTTTCGGTCACATTCATCACAGTTTTGTGCCAGTGAAGTAGCATAAAAAGTGACACAAACCTGTCCAAGGTCTTGGTTTACTGTTTATTATCCAGCACAAATCACTAACCCTAACGTAACTCAAATAACAATCAAGAGGGCACATGGTCGTTCCCATGCAAACACCAATGTAATTGACACAAACCCTGCCTGATAACAATAGTAGACGGGGTTTCACAAAAAATGTATGCATCGAGGCAGGCATAACATTTGGGAAAAGATTTCCTTTCCCAAAACTGTTCAAAGTTTGCATGTAAATTATGGTGCACATAAGCACACATACATATTGTGAAAAGCCTTAAACCATGGTTAAGTGTAGTATTTTGTAGTTGAAGGCTACCTTTCCAGTACAAAAGGTAAGCTAGACATCGCATACAATTCCTTGCACTCCGGTGTAAGGTAGCCTAAAGTGCCACACCAAGGGAAGGAGAGATAAATCCTCTTAGCGGATGTATTTTAATGCATTTTTTATAATGTGAACTCTGCCCACGGGCATTTGAGCGCATTACCTAAGCACCTACATAGGGTTACCTTTTTTTTCTTAACGGCAGGGAGGGATAAGTGATGGGTCAGGAATCACAGGATGTGTAGCCAATGATGGGACTCAACAGCCAGGGTACTAGACTTTGAAACCAGGGATCCAGTTTGCTACCCTGTCCCTAAAGTCAGATCCTCTCCCATGTTGTGATGCTGTCCAACTCTTCCCCTTCCATGTAAATCTTTAACAGCAAATTTGGTCGGTGCGCTGTTTGAATTCCAAGTTAAGTGGGATCCAACCTAGCTACACCTGCAAAGGGTTGATCTGGTTCACTTTCTGAAATTCTAAACTGGTACTAAAACTCTTGTCTGGGTTTAATTTAGCTCCAACCAGTCTTGTCAATGAATGAATAAATCAATCAATCATTCAGAATACTTTATTTCGGCTGCCAGGGCCATAAAAGTGCAAAGCATATCTAAACATACAGAATAAATAAGTAAAAACAATAACATTGCAACATAACAGGTTCATATTTCATGTATGCTGCAAAAATTGACAGTACAAAAGCATAAAACATCACAATTCTACACTAAAAGAGATAAAATAAAGGATTGTGTTCACAGTGTGCCAATAGGTGGGCATCAATTACATATTTACATAAAAACAGGCCAAACAGGATCATCAGTTTGGTGCTGCTAAAGGATTTAGGGGTATATTTATACTTTTTCACACTTGGGGTCTTCGAGATCAGCAGTGTTTCATCAGCAAATAAAAAGACATTGGATTTTGGCTTGTGCAAGAACTGGGGTGTCAGCTTTCTCCTGAGGTAGAGGAGAAGCAATATCATTAATATATAAAGAAAATAATGTAGGGGCCAAGACACAGCCCTAACATACGCCTCTGCAAACAGGTATCAATCAGTCAACTCATTCTGTGTTCCCCACCTAATACGAGCAAAGGTGCTCTAATGGGGGCATATCACCAAGGATAAAAGATTCTGGGGAATTTTAATTTCAGCCAAAACCTGACATGGGGTTGATTGAGGGACCAGATTACAAGCAAATCCAAGGCCAACAAATGCAACAAAAAGGTTGCCTTTGCCAATGGTAACTATGACAATAAATCATTAGAAAGCGAAAAATCTGATCTATAGTTGAAACTTTGGTCCAGTGTCCTGCTTGAAAGCGGGTAAGGATGCCAATCTTGTGCATCCACTCCTGGATCTTGGAGAGGACACAAGGGCAGAAAACTTTGTGAGCACGATCTATTAGGATCATTGGCCTATAATTATTAGGTTGTGATCGATTGCTTTTTTATGAATAGGTATTACAATGGCACCTTTCCTAGACCTAGGAACCGGGGCCACACCAGCAATAGCATTAGTGATAGACAACATGTAACGGCCTAGGATTTGGTATCAGACAAGAAAACATCACTCAGCACACTGTCCAGACCTGCTGTTCTATCTTTGATGTGGCCAATAGAGCTTCGGCCACATTCCGAAAACATTATACATAAATACCCCAGAATAAGCCCTGCTTCTAAATTCAATAGAGAGAAAGTCCAGTGAGTTAGTGTGTAATTAGTGAATTTGGGAGTTTAAGGAAAGCTTAATCCACATAACTAATCTCCTGAAGGTCTGCCCGTTGTACAAGGAATTTGTGGTATACAAATATTAAGGTACCCAGATCTATGAACTAATTTCAGGGACCACTTCTCTTGGAACAAACATGTCACTCCTATCCACAAGGTCATTCCAGTCAGGAAGCATCATCTTAGATGACAGACCAGCCATGTTCCACGAGATGAAAGACAACTTGGATGAAGTAGATCTAGGAGACATGGAGTCATACATTTGAAAACCAGAGCGGCTCAATGGAACCATACTAGTTGTGTTATGAGTTACACCCATTTTGTTATAATTCAAAGAAGCGATGGAGTCGGTGGAAAAATATGGAAGGGCTGCCCTATCTGAAGACCTCCAAAGCACCCGACTGATCAGAAAGAAGAACTCCTGTCGGAGGCCAATCTTGTCTTCATATATTCATTTGGAAACTGAGGTATGGGTGACCAAAATTGCAACATTTCTATTTAGTTAAATACCTATATTTTTGTGAAATACATATGAAATTATATCTATTGTGAAAAATGTATTTAGCTGTTATTTCACATTAAAACTGAACGTAAGAGCATACCATGCATGCGAAAGTTGCAAGATACTGGAACAAAACAGGTTCGAGAAGAGGTTTTACCGAGGGCACGAAAGCTATTCCGCACGAACACATCTCCCATGTCTCAAACTTAGGCAAAATAGCTCATATTTAATGGGACAAAGTTTTTCGAAATTCGCATGAAGCGAAGTTTGCACATTTTAAGAGTTATCAATGATGTAATACAAAAAAATGTAACCGGGCGTAATCAGAGTACAGCCTCCTATACTTTTATGTGCTGTACTTTATGCATCTCTCTTGCACACTATTTGGAGAGGTGCATGAATTAAATTAAATGCCCTGAATATTCAAAGGAATTTAGCTTAATGACGTGCAATTACTTTAATGGATTTGAATTTTAAAGGTAAAATGGCACTGGGTTTCTTTAAAGTTGACTTTATACATAAAGAGCCCGAGATTGACTGTCATGAAAAACTGAAAGTTATTGCCATTTAAATTATTCAGAATCGATATCAAACATTAGGCAGGCATGGGGTTTAAAACGCCTGAGATACGTCTAAAATCTGCATTTTCTGAACTGACAAATTGAACATGGTTTTTAGGGTACTGTTTTCTGCCCTTATCATGGACAGGCAATAACTTCTCGTTTACTGCATGCAGTGGTAAAACGATGATTTACTAATCTAAAGGTTTTCTTTCCAAACCTTATCTTTTATATAGAAATCATTTTCTAGTTCTTTGCATATCAGCATTAGTGTAATTGCTAAACTCCAAAGTTCTTTAGTGGATCTTTTCCTCACCTAGCCAGTGCCCGCCTAGAAACCATTGCCACTTTGGACCTAAGAAGGATGACTGAGGTGCATAAAACAAACCTCAAACAACCACTCAAACAGTGAAAGGAACATCTACCTCTTGCTCCAATACATGCAAGTCAACACTTCTCTGAACCCTATTCACAAGCCACTTTGAGACTGTAAATTTCACCTTGCTGCAGTAGCCTATGAAATTCGACTCCGGAGGAGGTGGAATCCAACTGTTATGAGGGAAGCATATCTATTATAGGATTTACCCCAAGTATAGGTATCACCGTGCAGATTTTGGTGCTTACTGCATCAAATCTACATGCCTCAGTACTTTCTGGCCATTTTCATGTTAAAATGTTCTGGATTCACCTGCTGAAATTTATCTTCAGGGGTCGGACCTTATCACACTAGTTCTTGCTGGTATGTGATACAGCTGCAATACATACAATTGCCACCCTTGCACAATGTCATCAGTCACTTATGACAGTGGCCTCAGTATGGCAACAGTTTAAATTTGTATTAAAACTGAGAAATCATGAAACACAGAATCAATATTTGCAAACATTGTTCTACCCCAAAATACAATTAACCTCACAGAAAGTGCAAAGTGTTCTAAAATGTAAATGTAAATTTGCACTTGTATAGCGCACTACTCACCCGTTAGGGTCTCAAGGCGCTGTACTCATACGCCTATGGAGCCCCTCCTGGCTTTTCCCTGTGAGGTGCCCACTCCTGGGCACCCCCAGGCATCCAAGCGCTGTTGGGGCCATTGTGGAGATTAAGCAAGCTATTGCCCAGAGTTGCAGAGTGGGACCCATGAATTAGATTAGGCACCAAGGCGAGAATTATCTGGTCAAAGGGAATTGAGCCCAACACCTGCTGAAGCGGGACTTGAACCCTGGTCTTGAACCAGATCTCTGCTTCCGGGTCTGCCGCTCTAACCATTGAGCCACACTTCTCCACCTCTCCACTTCTATTATTTATGCAGTCAATTAAGGAAAGAGGTGAAAACTTTAGAGGATGCAGGGATGCAGGAGATGTGCAGGGTGGAGGGTTCTTGGCCATAGGAATGCCGAGGAATCTCACAGTACTATAACTTTGTAAATATTCACTAACATTTACAATGTAATTTGAATCACAATGTGCACTTTATCATCTAAAAGTAACTGGAGAAATATTGCCATTTGGGTGTGAAAAACTCTAAATGTGACCCAATTTTAGATGGTGTTGGTATTGACTTTTCTCCAAAAGTAAAGATTTGCCTATGTTGACTAAAAAGTTGGCAAGTCAAATGTGCAAATATATATTTGTATAATGGTTACTTTTTCCGATTTTCAAGCATAAAGACAATCCATGGATATATTTACAGGGTCATAGAAATGAATTTGGAAATCCTACAATCTGCATAGGTTTTTGAATAAATTACTGTGATTTTTTATGTGACTGCTTAAAACTTGGAAAAGTATACAAATAATTGAAAAACACGATGATTATAATCTTTTATCGGATACCTTGACAGTGTTGGTTATTCTTTTTTACCCAGCTAACACAAGCTACTAGGGGACGGATTTACATAAAGGAGGCACAGAGCGGTACTGCACCAAAATTTGCAGCGCTGAGTTGCATCACTTTATGCAGGGATGCCTCATTCGTACTAAAATACGGCACACCCCTGTGTTTCCCCCTGCGCTGGCGCTAAATTTAGCTGGCAGCACCAACAAAGACATCGTTTCACCACAGTGCAAGGGTGTCTGCATTAAGGTGATTGATTGTTTATGTGTTGGAAGGTGTCTCTTCCTGCACATAAACAATCTAAACAGTGATTTAGCACTTCTATGTGTGCTGCATAATGCAGCACACATAGAGGTACCAGGTTGTCATTTCTGTGCAGAAAGGAACACGTTCCTGCACATAAACTATCATTCATGGCCTATTGTTCTTTCTATGTGTGCTGTAGCACACATGTAAAAAGCTAAAATAAGGAGGAATAAAAGTATTCCTCCTTGTTGTGCCATGCTATCGCCACCCCTGGGGTGACATTAGTATTTGGCACTGCCACAGATTTACGCCGTCTTCTAAATCTGGGGCAGTGTCAAAAGCAATGGGTTTTGCAGTGGAACGTCCACAGCAACAGCCATTGCACAACCCTCTGACACAGAAAACTGCATCAGAGAGGCCCATATTTACAGGGTGGCGTTAAGCCACAAAAACTTGCTCAGCACCGCCTTGTAAATGTGGCGCACTGCACACAAAAAGTGCTAGGGTCTTCTAAATCTGGCCCTTAATGTCTCAAGAAATAAAACAACGTTACCCCCTACAGATTGTAGGGAAACACTGCTCGTCTGTACCTACATGACTACTAATATTGGCAACATTAATAGCATTTAATTGTATCTAATCAACATGAAAACACCTGCATTTATCATTTCTAAAAGTATGACATTTCAAGATTTGTACAGCTATGTAGCACAATCTTACATGCCCTTTCCTACTCTCAGAGAATCAGCTAATTTGCCAGCTTTGTATTTTTGAAGAACGCTCTCATTCTGACCTCTGTCTTCCAGCTGCTGAAAACATAGGACTTGCATAGTCAAATAAATTTGTCACCCTTCACCCAAGGACAGGAATCCATGGTAGAAGGTCTTCCAAAACACAGACTCTTGTTACATTCCCAGAAATGACTCCAGAAGTGTCCCCAGAAATGTCCTGTGATTTTTTTGGGGGGTTAAAAAACACTATGGGCCTGATTACGACCTTGGCGGTTGGATTACTCAGCCATAAACATGACAGAAATCTCGTCCACCGAATTACAAGTTCCATTTCATCTTATGGAACTTGTAAAATGGCAGGTGGGATATCCGTCACATTTGTGATGGTGAAATCACCTCCACCAAGGTTGTAATCAGGCACTATCTGCCCCACAAATCACTTCCCCCAACAACCCCCACCCCTGGTGAAAATGTAAAAATGTTAGTTTGTGTTGTTTCGTTATCTTGCTTGGGGTGGGGAACGTGAAATGTCAACTGAAATTCATCTAAATTTGAGATATTCCACACAGCACATAAAATTTGAAAAATGTAAAGTTTGATCTACGAGCCACTTGTTGTCAAGGTAGGATTTCGTATATTCTGTGTTTTTGGCAATTTGTTTCACCCACCACAGGAACACAGGCAGGGGCATGTTTTTATTGATAATACATATCAGTATTACCATGTCTCTCCCTTTGTAGATCCAAAGTCTATATTGGCCTCCCAGTGGTACCATATTACCTCTCAGTTAAAGTAATGCAAGGAGTGCTATTACCACACCACGGTTACAGGGCCACTTGTAAAATAGCCCTTTAAGTCGTGAAGGGATGTTTGCAAAAGCATATTTGAGAAAATGTCTCCTTTTTTTCATAATCATCGGCATTTTTTGGACTAATGCTGCTGTTTTTTGTCTCTGTGCACTGGGCCTCCGCTACCCAGGTCCCAGAGCATGAGCTTTGACACCTAAAACATGTTTGTTAGACTTTCCATCCTTGGCGTGGTCTCCTTTAACTTTTGCCTCTGTTTCCCAGGTTGTTCATGTGTGCTGGACTCTGTTTTTGCTGTTTTTGTTACTCTGGGCAATTTATCACTGCTAACCAGTGCTAAAGTGCAAATGCTCCTATACAAAGTGTGTTTGTAATTGGTTCATCCATGATTGGCATGTTTGATTACTGGTAAGTCCCTAGTACAGTGCTCTAGAGGTCCCGAGGGCCTGTAAATCAAATGCTACTAGTAGGCCTGCAGCACTGGTTGTGCCACCCACATTAGTACCCCCAAGGGCAGGGTGCAGTGTATGGTTAAGGTAGGGCATATAGGCCCTCATTTAAAGACCGCTGAGGTACCGCCTTGCTGAAGACCACCAGTGCAGGTGGTTTTCCGCGCAGCGTATTATGACTGCTGGCAGCCCTCCGTCCTTTTTCAGATGGAGAGCTGCCAGGAGCCATACTGGCAGTCGGCAGGGAAGTGGAGGCGGCTCCACCACCCCATCATCAGAACACTACCCACCGAATCACGTCCCATGAGTCGGTGTGGCGGTGTTCTGGTGATGGGGAGCTGGCGGCGGAGCAGCCCCCATGGATCCCGTCCCCTCCCGGAGGATCTACGGAGAAGGTAAGTTGATCGTCCATTAGGGGAGAGGGGTGGGGGGGTGTTGTGTATTGTGTGCGTGCATGGGGGTGTGCATGTGAGTCTGTAGAGGAGGCGTGTGAGTGCGTGTATGCATGCGGGGGGTGTTGTGTGTATGGGAAATGTGTGCGGGTCGGTCTGTGTGCATGTCTGTTTGTATGTGTGCAGGTATGTGTTGTAGTGTATGTATGCGTGTAGGGGGGGTGGGGAAGGGGATCATGCCACCTTTGTGGGGTGGCAGGTGGGATGGGGTGTGATGGGAGGCCTCAGGAGTGGGGGAGGTGGGTGGGGGAGACCCTTATCAGTGCCAGGGAAGGAATTCCCTGGCACTGATAGTGCCTACCGGATTGGATTTCGTGGCGGTTCCAAACCACCCAAAATCCATGGCGGTATGCAGGGTCCTACTACCGCCGGCGGTCTGGTGACGGCCGCCGGGCTGGAGACCGCAGTCTCCAGCCCAGCAGTTGGAGTGGCGGATGACCATGGCAGTAACCGCCATGGTCATAATTCAATTTTTTTTTCCGCTGTCCTGTTGGCGGTTTTGCCGCCACTTCTCACCCGTCCGCCAGGGTCGTAATAAGGGCCATAGTAATGTGTTTTATATCCTGACCATGAAATACTGCTAAATTAGTTTTTCATTGTTGCAAGGCCTGTCGCTCTCATAGGTTAAGATGAGGGCTATCTTTAAATAGGATTAAAGTGAGATTTCCTTTGGGAGCGGATAGACATGTGGAGTTTGGGGTCTCTGAGCTCACAATTTAAAAATACATCTTTCAGTAAAGTTGCTTTTAAGATTGTGTGTTTGAAAATGCCAATTTTAGAAAGTGAGCATTTTCTTGCGTAAACCATTTCTGTGAATCTGTCTGTTCATGGATTCCCTGTCTGGGTCTGTTTGACAGTTGGGCTGGTTGCACCTCTCACTAGACAGTGACACAAAGGGAGCTCCGGTGTAGCTTGTATATCCTGATGAGCTATCTGTGCTAGGACGGAGGCGAAAAGTGGTCACTCACACCTGAAAGGGCTGCGCCTGCCCTCACACAATGCAGTCTCCAACCCCCTGGTGTGTGACTGGGGCCTGGCCTGGGCAAGGCAGCATTTCACAAACAAGAGTGACTTTTCTCTGAAGTAAGCCTACTTCAAAGAGCAAAATGGGTATAAGAAGGGCACTCAAAACCACAGACTTAGAACACTTCTGGAAGCCAAGAGGAACCTCTGCCTGGAGAAGAGCTGAAAAGCTGAGGAAGAAGAGCTGCCCTGCCTTTGACTGTGCTTTGTGGAGCTATCCTGTAGTTGCTGCTTCTGCCTGTTCTAGTGGACTAAGACTGGACTTGGAGTGCCTTCCTTCCTTCTTGTGAAGAACTCTCCAAGGGCTTGATTTAGAGCTTGCCTCCTGTGGTTTGAAGTCTCAGGGACAGCAAAGACTTCTCTTTGTCAACACCTGGAGCCTCTGCTGAGACTTCTACTCTGCCAATTGGTGCCCATCCAGTTCCTGGGACCCTGGTAGGAGAAGCTGGCAGAACAAGCGTGAGAAATCCATGCACCAACCGCTGTTCAGGGAAAAGATTGACGCAACTCCGATCCACAGCTGAAAAATCTACGTGCCGCCGGCTTCGTGACTGAAAATTGACACTCTCCTGCAGCGTGACTGAAAGATCGATGCACACGGCTGGAGAAATGACGTGCGGCATCGCTGACAGAGGAGGGTGAGATCGCAATCCGTGCTATGTGGTTTTCGGATCATCGTGCGGCAGGATTTCCGACGCAAACATCGCTGGGCATGTAAAAATGACACAAGGCCTGCCTGGACCTGAGAATGCGGTCCGAATCGATGCATCACTCTCCTGCGGAGAGAAGAAACGACGCATGTAACTCGACTGAAGGAGAAAAGATGTACGGTGTCGCTTGTGAGTTTTATTGATGCATCGCAAGCCCTTTTTGACTCACACTCGCCCGTGGGGGGTTATTTTTGACATGCCCAGGTATATTTCCACGCTAACAGCGATAGTGTTGTGTTTAAAATTACATTAACACTTTTTTTTGTTTTTAATTGATAACTTGACTTGTGTACTGTGGATTTTAGTCGTTTTGGTCTTGTTTCGTTTAGATAAATATTTTCTATTTTTCTAAACCTGTGTTGTGTCATTTTGTAGTGTTTTCATTAAGTTGCTGTGTGTGTTGGTACAAATACTTTACACCTAGCACTCTGAAGTTAAGCCTGCCTGCTCGTGCCAAGCTACCAAGGAGGTGAGCGGGGGTTCGCTGAGGGTGATTCTCTTTTACCCTGACTAGAGTGAGGGTCCTTGCTCGGACAGGGGGTAACCTGACTGCCAACCAAGGACCCATTTCTAACAATGTTAAAATTAGCTATACTCCTGATTGGTACATTTAACTCAATCACTAATAGATGGTACATAGTGTACCCAGGGCCTTCAAGTTAAATGTCACTTAGGGCGGAGGAGTGTAGCACCCCCACCAGCAGTGGCAGCTGCGAAACCTTTACAAGAAAACAATAATAAACTGTGTTTATTAGCATTTTCTTGTAAAGGGGCTGGTCTACGGGCTCTGATGAGCACTGAGGGGACTGCACAGTACTGCACCTCAGTGCACATGTATGTTTGGCCAGTCATCTCAGGCCGGCCAAACACACGTGTGCACAGGGCTCTCCCCAGCCCAGCACTGTTTTGCCGGGCTTGAAATAGCACGCACAAGATCACAGTCTGCCTGGAGCGCCCTGGCTGGGCGCTCCCAGCCAATCCTGATGTTGTTCTGAGCAACGTCGGGATTGGCTGCAGAGCAGGCGAGGAGCCTGTGCCTGCACCAGAGAAGCAGCATGCTGGTGTCGGCGGTGGCGACGATGACGATCCAGGTAAGTGTTTATTCCACCCTCCTCCCTCGTGCGCTGCCCCGCCCATTCACCAAGCTGCGAGCCATGACTGATTATTAGTTGAGAGGGTTGTAAGACCCTCTCATATAATACACACAATTCTTGCCAGGGTGAAACTCAAAAGTCAATAAATTAACCTGTGCCACCTTGGGTAGGTTGGCAGAAAATCAGTTAAGCTTAACTGCAAGAGAATGTATAATGTATTTAAGTAAAATGCAAGCCGTAATAAAGTAAAAAATAAAACAAAAGAAAACCCCCAACTCAGTTGGGAAACACTCGGTACAGAAATGTGATGACACTAAAACACTGAAAATTCAATCAGTAAGAATGGTGTTAAGGGTTCTCAGGCCCAGATGTAAGAGGACATTAAAAGGGGGCACACCATTATTAAAAAAGGGCCCCTATGTACTGTTCAGGGTCAGAGCCAAAATTTTGGGGCTAACCCTGAACAATACATCAAGAATGTAATTTTTTTGATGTTATTGCCCCCTACCCTGCGCCATAGCGCGCCGTATTTAAAATATGGCACCCACGTGGTGGTGGTAGGGTTTTGCTAAGGGGGTGAAAGAAAAGTGGAGATGCACTGGGTGCAGCAAGACTTTTCTTAAATCTGCGCCTTATAGTCTTAGGTAATAAAAGGGCCAAAAGGAGCAAAGGGCCAACCCTGGGTATCTAGTTGTGAGGGACTGGGACAAAGTCAGAAGTTCAGGTCGACTGTGATGGTGCGCAGGCCCAGGTTCAGCCTGTTGGGAATTTTACCTTATGTCCGTGATGCAACATCTGCACAGCATTGCACTCAGGTTCTTATGTTGTTTGGTGTTGGATGTGACAGATCTGATAAAACATTCAATTGGGTAGGGAGGGGTGCCAAAGGTCCATGCCAAAGGTCCAGCCCCTGGAGGGGACCTCTTGGGGATCAGGGTTCATTCCTGCAGAGGCCAGCATCAGGCTGATCCAGTTAGTGCTTGTCAGCTTCACAGTTGCAAGGCAGACATCTGGAAGCTTTGTGGCCCTTTTGCTCAAACAGGAAGCCAGCCATCAAACTCCTGGAGTCACTCTGGGATCAAAGCAAGCAGGTGCAATCTTTCTTCTTCAGACAGGAATGCAATTCTTAGGTATCAGTAAGGTCCTTCTTGCAGCAGGGCAGGCCTACCTCTGAATATTCCCTAGTCCAAGAAAGCCCTGAAGACCATTTCTGAAGGTCCTACATTTTTACCTTGTATCAACCTTTGTGTGGGGAATTCCTTGGTCATGTCCCTAAATGTGTTCTGGTCAGTTCTTCCTCTTCCCCAGGACTTGGTTCTAAATTTTCTAGGGTGACTGAAGGGAAAGTAGGCTTAATGTGAGGATTCTTTGTGTGTGATATGAGCAAGGCCCTTTGAAATGGAATTAGGGCAGGGTATGACTCCTAGAAGGAAGACACCCTCCCAGCTTCACATAGGTAATGGTGTTCACTATCTTGACACAATGCACATACTTAACAGGAGAACAATTATCAGGCTCATCAAGATAGAAACATTGGGCAGGAAAATAACATCTTTCTTGAAGTAGCATTTTCAAAATTATAATCTAAAATTCAATTTTTCTATTTTCTGTTCCCAATCTGAAGTTAGAACGTATTAAATGAAATAAGGTGACTCTGTGTTAGTCTATGGAGAAATAGGCCTTGCAACAGTGAAAAACACCTTTAGTAGTGTTTCACTGTCCGGACGTGTAAAATTTAAAAACACATATGTCCTATTTTTTAATTACCATGCACTCTGCCCTAAGATCTTCAGGGCCTACCTTAGGGTTGATTTATAAGTACTTAAAAATAAGGTTTATGCCTGGCAAAAGGTTTATTTTGCAATGTCAAAATGGCAGTTTACAACTGCACTAGAGACTGCAGTGGCAGGCCTGAGACATGTTTTAAAAGGATACTTTGGCATGTGGAACAAGAAGTGGTGCAACCCACTAATATCATTTAATTTACATGCCTTGGGTACAGGTATTATCATTTACTAGGGGCTTATAAGTAAATTAAATGTGGCAATTAGTAGTAGGCAACATTAACCATGTTTTAAGGAGAGAGCTCACACATGTTATCCCTGGTTATCAGGGGTGAATTGCAGAGAGGCCAACACAAACTACTTCAGCAAAGTAGGACAACAAAGGCAAATGGAAAACAGCATTCACAACGCAGCCTGAACCATGCATGCTGTTACATTGCAAGTGTTACAATGAATGCATCTTTAATACACATACCTTTACTACGCATATCTTTACAACAACATGCATTAGGAAAGTGGTGTTGGACTTCAAAGTCCAGCGCTTTCCCTATGGATGAGCAGACTAGAGTTGGAATAGTAAATTATTCCTTTTCAATGTCAAACACTTTCCCTAAGGCATGTCGTTGTAACAATATGTGTGATAAATGAATTCATGGGAAAGACACATTTGTTGTAATTCCCACGATGTAACAGCATGCAAGGTAAAGCCATGCACTATGCCAACATACAACTAAGGCATAGAGTTTAGGAATACCGTGCCAAGGATGTCAGGTCTAAATGGCCCAAGCCCTCCTTTTAAATATTTAGTCATTACTATGTAGGCCTTCAATACCATAAAGCATGCACATTGTATTTGAAAGTAGGACATGTAAAATTTTAATTTCAAACATTTTCTTGAGGTGAAATTACCTAAAAGGCTGAGTAGCTTCTTGAGTAGTTGTGGATTGACTTCCAGAGCAAGCTGGTACAAAGGGCATGTGTGTGGGGAAGTGTCCTGTTGCTTTGGAAGAAAGACCACCTGGGTAATGCTCAAGAACATAATTATCTTCAAATGCGTCTCCTTTATCACAGAGAATTGTAGCTTATGCCCAGACTGGTCCCCTCTATTGGTCTTCCAGATGCTAATTCCTAATTAGTGAAGAGCTGCTGCCAAAACCAATTTTTAGTAACCATAGGGAAGGTTTTGCTATTTTCTCTGGTCACAGCTTTAGAGTAGGCACAGAAACGCTGCTCTGGGGAAGAAAGGTTGTGCCATACTGGTTTTAGGTAGAGAGGGTTACAGTGGGATTGTTTGCAGTAGGGCCCACACACATGGACAAGCTACCTGCAAAAATGTGTAGGGTTACCCCTGGGTACTTTTTCCCTATTATTCAAGGAGGGGCGAGGAGTCATCCTCCACCAGCAATGCTAGTGCCCGGAGTAATTGTGGCACTCCTGGGCACCCTCTTCAGAACACTACTGAATCTGTGGAAGAAAGAAGAAACACTGCACCTGCTGTTGAGAGCTGGACAAACTCCCAAATGTACCCAGGACTGAGAAGTGGACTCAAAGGGACAATTTGCTGACCTCCTGTTCACCTACAAGATCACAAAGGCTGCTACAAGAAGCTCACTTTCCTGAAGGAGCCCAGCTAACCATTTTCAACCGGACCTGCCTTGGGCCCTGCAAGTATCTTCTGTTGGACTGAGTCCTGACCTCTAAGTGCTGTTGCTGAGGCCATGGAACCCCTGGCTGCTGTTATAGTGCACACCTCCTTTACAAACTGCAAAAGCTAGGACTTTAAAACTTTTTGTCAACTTTCTGCCTGGAGAACCGATGGAGACCGGGTAACTGTTCAAGCTGCACATGTTGAATCGCTGGTTAGCCTTAATTTGCTGCTTTCCCTCACTGAAGGAAATCCGACTTCCAGAATAGTTTCTAAGTCCACACATAGAGGGCTTCCCTGGGACCAATGCTGACCAGCATCCAATCAATTTTGAGGCAGTCCTTGGCATGACATTTGCCCACTTGGAGTTTTCCAGTCTTCATTGACAAGCACACCAGGGACTGTGTTTAAGCAACCTGCTGTCATTGAGCCCTCCTTCAGATACAGCTTGAAGCCTGCCCCACAAATGACTTGTCAATGACAATTTATTCCCCCTATAAAATTTTCTAAGATGTCTGAAACACTTTGACTAGGACCAAACAGGTGCTCGTATTCAACCCGCTGTTCATCGCGATTTAACTTGAAACTCACCTTTGACCTAGTCTAGTGCAACAAGTTGTCAGAGGTTGTCACTTTGTGCTTTTTGACTCTATTTGTATCTCAAAGTTTAAAAAATGTGTATCTCTGTTCCCCTTTCTGGATTTGTTAGTGTCACTTTGTTCAATAATAAATTCTCTATTTGTAGAAATTGTACTGGTATTTTTTGTGTTTTCTTGACATTTCAACTCTTTTAGTACTTCTATGCGCTTTATGCATTTTCTTAGGATGAACCGGTCTGGTCTGTGCTATAACTACCAGAGGCTGAGCTAGGGTTTACATTAATGAAACCTTTACTGGCCTTTTTATCTTTGTTTTATTATTATGTATTACTATGGTGGAAATACTTCTTCTCTTTACCCAGTTTTGCATCACTATCAATGAGAAAGAATAATCTTTCTGGAATGTACCTTTGTTTGATGTCAGCATGGGGTTTGGGACTACTGCAGCATCACCGAATGTCCAGCTAGTCTGGCAACTTGAGCCTACAGCATGACTGTTCCTTCTTAGAGGCAAGGACTGGACTAAAGCCCATAGGTGGACAGATATACATTGAAAATGCAGAATTTAACTTTATAGTTTGCTTTATAGTACTGAAGGATCCCTTTACGATTATGTGAAAATAAAGAGTGTTTGCACATGGAGTAAATTTGTAAAATGCATTTTGAAATATGAAGTAAATCAATAGATTTGGCCTAGCATTTGACATGCATGCTCAACCATTGAATATTTATTTATTTATAAAGATGTGTCAGTTCCCCCAGCGGGTGTTAAACATTTTTTGCAATAAAATAATCTTGGGATCCATTATGTACAGAACAATAAAACCATATTAAAATAATTTTTCAAGAGAGAAGTTGAACCCTGCTGTAGGGAAAATAGCAGAGGGAGGCTGTAGTTAGTATTAATAAAAAATAAATTGTCTTGAATAGCCTACTTTGTTAAAAACAGCCTGAAAACGCATTGACTCTGTGAAAAGTATCACATGGGCCAGACACCATTGTCGATTTGTTCAAATACCGGTCTTCCAAGTACACTTCATGACACCTGCATCCTTCTTTCTGTTAGGTACCCTTTCTTGTGAGCAACCAGCTAATGAATGAAATATATAATTTAAGTTATAGGAAAAAAGAAATCTCAGCATTGCTTTGTATCTGTAAGACACACAGAAGCTGGTTTAGTAGGGGCAGTAACTCCTAAAGTATTCCTTGACATCTCATCAATCTTGGGCTGCATCCCTAAACATTTTCTGGTCATAGATTAAATTCCCAGGCAGAGGAAAAGTGAAGATCTGAAATTTAATGTGTGAGTTTCTTGGAGAGATCTGTAGTCTGTGTTGGAACACACATCATTCATGTTTCTTTTAATGACACACAGCACAATATTCAAACTAGATAATTTGGTGGTAGCATAGTTTAATTCATACATGCATACACTGTATAGTTTAATATATTGTGGGGGTTATGTAGGTGCTGACAGGATGCCTCACTACCAACTCTTGCGATTGATGCCATTACCTCTGACTACAAAAGATCGCTTACCATAACTGGAAATCTCAGGTATTTTGGTGGGGATCATGTTTGGTAAAGACATCCTGCAGCATGACCAGAGAATGTTTTACCTTAACAGGATGGATGGCCTACCATTTGACATAGTGACAATCAGCATTTGTTTTTGTTTTGTAGTAGTAAACCCCAAAGTTATCTTATGTTATGGTATGTCTAATTATAAAGCACACTATCACCCTTGTGGGTATCCTGGCGCTGAACAGGTGAGTGCACATAGCCATGCCTGTGGTAGGTTGGTTGATTAAAAAAGTGAGGTCTTCAACTTAATCTGAAATTCAAGAAGATACAGGAGGGCTCTGATTTAAAGTGAGAGGCTTTTGCAGGCTTTATGAATGGTTTTAAGAATGTCCGTCCCCTGATCTGGTTTTGTGTATGCGTGGTATGAGTGTCTTAAAGCATTTTTCCAGATTATGTTTTAAACAAGGTCAATGAGTCTTTATATGCAGCATAAGGGGTATAGAAACTAGGCATAAAATCTCAAGCAGTGCCATTTAAAATGACAGTATATTACAGTCCAAAGTGCAAGTGGGTTTGCTCATCCATCCCTCCATATTTAACTTTCCAATCAAAGTCCATCATGTGACAGTCATTTGAAACATCAAGAAAGATTCCCATTACTGACATGGAAAAGGCATCCATTCTAGCTCTTCTGTACGGTTTGAAACTACTGTATTTAGTCCTTTTGCACAGTTCCTCATTGTACTGGGTTCAAGGTTACTTTCTCAGGCTCACTACAGTGACCGACTTTAACAATGGCTTTCAGTGAGCTGCTTTACAATTAATATGTTAGGACTTCAGATAACAAATTGCAAAGATTCTCAGGTATGGATGATTACTGTGACGTCAAAGTAATGGTAACATTTCTGCCACATCAATCCCTACTGTGCCAACAAATCAATCTTTCACATCAGATTACAATCTTGCATGTCGATGAGGAAGGTGAAACTCTTTGAGGTCAATCCAGGAAAGATTTTTTGGACTCCTCTAACTGCTTTATGTCACTTTAATAGATACTGCTTCAAGTCTCAAGCTCTTTTTCTTCCTTTCATTTTCCTGTCTTTGCTCTTTCAGCTTTTTGCATAACTTTTAGAAACCAAGTGCAACTAAGGCACACAAAGCCATTATTAATATAGGTCTTACAATACGGATAATTATTCCTCTCCTTAAACTTTCAAACCACTTTCCATATGCTGAAAAAACATTACCTATTGATTCTCAGGCACCTGTCATCTCTAACTCCTTCAAATCCTTTTTCAGCTTTGTCATATTCACAAAGTACTTTCTCAGGTACAACATTTTTGAACTTGCAACATATTGCAAACTCTGCCATCTTTTACAATAAGGATGTCTAATCAAGTCAATTTTGCAAAACCATTGCTCTTACGGCAACCATTTATATGTCTAATAACAAGAAGGCACCTGCTGTATCTGTAAATAACTTTTCTACAAGTGTTGACAACTTCCTTGTCATGTAATCATTCAGGATCTCTCTCACAGGTGGAATTATGGCACCAAAAACATCTCCTACAACATCTGAAACCCTGGCACCTCTCTTGACAAGGGTGTTTGACTTCTCATTCCGAACAGGTCCATTGAAATGATCCACATTATAAATCTTTGGAAATGCCATCCTTTAGGTAGCTTATAATAAGCATTTCACACAGTTGAAAAACTCCTGGCATGGCAGGGTCCTATCCAGCTAACATGAATGTCCAAATACTCTTAAACAAAACATGTCTGCATTCACTTGTCCTACAAACTTTGTGTCAGTTTTTGATTTAGGTCTATTTACACACAGTCTTCCTACAGTTTACCAAACTAGGGCATGGGATCTTTGATTTCCTACTAATGAATGGACTCCTTCTCTACCCCAGCTATATAGTTCTACCCCTTTTCTACTTGGGTGAGAATACAGGTCAAATTGTTTCTATGAGCATAGACTGTGCCAAATGGCAATGTAGGTTCAAAGAAACCTCACACTGTGACGATGTTTTAGCTTTGGCAATGCTGTCACATGTTTCATGATGTGGACTATTGAGAAACCAGATCATAATTAGAATAGACTAATAATACTAGAAATACTTTTGCTGATACAAAAGAGATAGCAATAAACTACCAGACATTCATTAAGTCAAGGGGATAATATGATAAGTGAATCCCTCACTAACTGATGAAGGCAACTAGGTGCAGATGTAGCAATTTTTAACTCCATGGTATTAATGTATTCATACAGTAGCTTAATAATATACCTTTGAGGACAGATCACCTCTTCAACCATCTGCGTGTGAATCTTTCTCATTGAACAAGGACCTTGCATTTGTTATAGAGCTTGCTGAACTCAGGGCACTTGAGATTTAACCTTTTCTGAACTATTAAGTGTGGGTAAACTCAATCCACAAAGCAACAAAACAATCATTATATCTGTCACAACTAACAGTCCTACACATAAGTACTTAAGTTTACTACTCTTTTTTCTATTTGTCTCCACGAGTACTTTAATTGTAGATCAAAATATGAAACGTTTGCGAACAAATAGCAACAAATAGCAAATTGTTTCTTCAGCAAAGGTCAGTATTAGTCCTAAAAATCTTATTTATCTTCTAGAAAGTTCATCAAGTTTTTCTAGCAAATGTTCAAAAAGGTTCTAATTATTGTGCAGTGAAAAGTCACCAATAAACATCCAGGAAATATTGGTGGTCATTACAACATTGGCGGTAAAAGCCGCTTACCCCCGTGCAGAAGACCGCTAACACACCGCCGCGGCCACGGAATTCCACCACAGCTATTATGACCCACATCTCGGAATCCGACAAAATTCAGACACCCACACAAGTCCGCCACACCAAAGGTCAGTGATAAACTGGTGAAAACAAAACCTCCACCGTCACGCCAACAGAAATACGCCCACACTATCACAACACACGAATCCACGGGCCGTCTTTCAACCGAGATATTCCATTGGCGGTACACACCGCCGCTCTCATAATACACACACTCTTACAAAACATCCCCACATTGGTCAATTCAAAATACATACACCTGAGACACATACAGACACCACTCCTACACACCAAATACAATATAAAACACACACCCACATCACCCACAAACCCCTACGATCACTATTACAGAGAGAAGGCCAGAGAGAGACACCACCATCCACAAACTAGCATCCACAGGCACACAACACCATCACCCACAGAACTTCCACGCTCAAAACACCACACACCACTACATATCACCACACTTATCACCACACACACCACACCACACATCACCTACACCACCCCATGACACGGCAAAGACACCCCAGGTTCTCGGAGGAGGAGCTCAGGGTCATTGTGGAGGAAATCGTCCGGGTAGAGCCACAGCTATTTGGAGCACAGGTGCAGCACACCTCAATTGCAAGGAAGATGGAGCTATGGTGACGAATAGTCAACAGAGTCAATGCAGTGGGACAACACCCAAGAAATCGGGAGGACATCAGGAAGAGGTGGAACGACCTACAGGGGAAGGTGCGTTCCGTGGTCTCAAGACACCACCAGACAGTTCAGCGGACTGGCGGCGGACCCCCACCTCCTCAACCACAACTAACAACATGGGAGGAGCAGGTCTTGGCGATTCTGCATCCTGAGGGCCTCGCAGGAGTGGAGGAATGGACTCTGGTAAGTCAAATCTTAACTATTACATCCCCCACCCTACCTGCATGCTATCACATACCCCCACCCTCGCCCCCACCCCTATCACACCAACTCCTCACAAATGTACCAATATCACAAACCACCCATCCCAACACCAAGCCCTGCATGCAACACCAACGCATGGACACCCATCACTAAAGCATGCCCACTGCACATACCAATACACCCCCCAAACCATCATCACACAAGCCCCCACACAGGAATGCCAGCACTGGGGTACACGCTCACCCACCCATTGCACACCATGACACACACAGATGCAATAATCATGCCTTTCCACCCCTGCAGGGCCACTACCAAACGTCACCAGACAGGAGGGTCCAGACATCTCCACTCCACCCACAGAAGAGGCCCACAGTGATGACAGCACCTCTGTCCACCTGGATCTAGATGACCAGCCCGGACCATCGTGGGCCTCGGGACAGTCGGTTCCCCTCACACAGGCACAGGCCACCACAGACCTTCCCCCCTCTGGAAACACCAGCACAGCACCCACCAAGCGGGCCCGTACCTCCATCCCCAGGACACATCAATCAGCTGTGTGTCCACCACTACAGGGAACCCAGGATAACCCACCACCCCAACAACAACAGGGACCTGGGGGCAGTGGCAGTGGGCACACGGTCCAGGGGACGGAGGCCCAGGAACACAGGGGAACTGGGAGGGCTGTTGTGTGACAGGGGGCAGACAGACCAAGGGAACTCTCCTCCATCATGGGAGCATACCACCACTCCCAGGAGGCAATGGCAACGGTACTGGCCAAGTTTCAGGAGACCCAGCGCATGCAGGAGGAACAGTATTTGGGCTTCAGGGAGGAACTCAGAACCATCAGCTCCGCCTTAGGCACCATCGTAGGGGTGCTGAAGGAACTACTCAACACCATGAGGGACACTGTGGCACTCCAAGGGGCCCCTGACACTAGCATGGACGATGAACTGCCCACCACCTCCGCCGGCGCTAGTGGACAGGACGCCCCGACACAGGACCACCACACCAGCACCCCAACCCCTGCAGAGGGAGAACCACCCCGCAAACGGTCCCTGAGATCCAGGAACAAGACAGAGCACGATGCCTAGACCCCCGCCAAGAAATTAGACCACCCTTATTGTCATCCCACTGTCCCACTTTGTCACCCTGACCATATTGAAACTGCCCCAGCTCCACTTCCTATGCCCATATGGGCAATGCACCTGTGAGACTAATAGACTGGACTCTGCCAAGGGCATTCCTCCACCATCGCCCCTCACCATTTAACTTCCCCCTCCAATATTTTGTATTTAAATAAACACACCTAAAGCACCAAATGATCAGGAGTCTGTCTGTGGTTTCGAAATAGTGTATTTCCAATTACAGTGACAAAATGTTCAGGAAATAGTAATGTCAACATACCTATGTCACACAGCTCTAGTCCCTGAGGAATCTAAGCAGATGACACACGTTGGGACCCACACCTGTGAAACCGTAAGGGAAAGTGACAACTCAGTGACCATACACTGGGTGAAATCGACAGACAGGATAGAGGTAGAAGTGTAAAAGTACATGTAGTAGGCAGGAATGTATTCTCACCTGTGTTTCACTGGAAATATTGCTGGATGACTGAGTCCCTGTTCTGCATGTCTTCTTCCTCTGCTTCCTCCTCATCACTGTCCACAGGCCCCACAGCTGCCACAACACAGCCATCTGGACCATCCTCCTGCAGAAAAGGCACCTGTTGTCGCAAAGCCAAGTTATGAAGCATACAGCAGGCCACAATGATCAGGCCCACCTTCTTTGGTGAGGACAGGATCTACCTGTCATATGGAGGCACCTGAACCTGGCCTTCAGTAGGCCGAAGGTCCGCTCTATCACCCTTCTAGTTCGCCCATGGGCATCATTGTAGCGTTCCTCTGCCCTTGTCCTGGGATTCCTCACCGGGGTCAGTAGCCATGACAGGTTGGGGTACCCAGAGTCACCTAATAGCCACACACGGTGCCTCTGGAGTTGAGCCATCACATAAGGGATGCTGCTATTCCGCATGATGTAGGCGTCATGCACTGAGCCAGGGAACATGGCATTGACATGGGGGATGTACTGGTCTGCCAAACGTACCATCTGTACATTCATGGAATGATAACTCTTCCGGTTCCTGTACACCTGTTCACTCCTGTGGGGGGACCAAAGCCACATGGGTCCCATCAATAGCACCTATTGTGTGATGTTGGGGATATGTCCAAGGGCATAGAAGTCACCTTTCACTGTAGGCAAATCCTCCACCTGAGGGAAAACGATGTAGCTCCGCATGTGTTTCAGCAGGGCAGACAACACTCTGGACAATATGTTGGAAAACATAGGCTGGGACATTTCCCTGATGCCATGGCCACAGTTGTTTGAAAAGACCCACTAGCAAGGAAATGGAGCACTGACCGCACCTGCACTTGAGGGGGGATTCCTGTGGGATGGCGGATAGCTGACATCAGGTCAGGCTCCAACTGTGTACACAGTTCCTGGATTGTGGCACGGTCAAACCTGTAGGTGATTATCAAATTTCTTTCCTCCATTGTCGACAGGTCCACCAGCGGTCGGTACACCGGAGGATTCCGCCATCTCCTCACATGTCCCAGCGGACGGTGCCTATGAAGGACAACAGCGACCACAGAGTCAAACAACTCAGAGGTATGTACCCACAGTCTACACAGAACACCATTCAATCACAAAATGTGGCCTGTATGTGTGTTGAGAGTAGGCCTAGGTATGTGTGACGCAGTTAGTAATTAGGCCATGTGGGCCCCTGAAATGGCGGCTGCCTGGCCTCTAAACTGGGACAATGGGATGTGAGGTAACTGTGCTGGCGTTGTACACCATCGCGGTAGGCGGTCGAAGACCGCGGCGCAATGCTGCATTAGTTAACATTGGACCCTATGGGTCCCAGAAGCCAATGACGATGTAAGCCGGCGGTGATGGTACACACCGCAACAGACGTGACCACCGCAGACGTGACTGCCATTTTCTATCTGTTGAATCACTCGATACCTGATCTTCGACAGGAGAGGACCTATACTGCAAGTGCTGCTGTGACCTCGGTCTGGAAGAGACAATGGCTCATGCATCTGGGGAAAGGGCCCCTGCCTTCACATCGGAGGAGTTGGAGAAGCTCGTCGATGGGGTCCTCCCCCAGTACACACTACTCTACGGTCCTCCAGACCAACAGGTAAGTACACAGGGAGCATGTTGTATGGGCTATGCCTTTGTGGAGAGGACTGGTTGTAAGAAGTAAGGGGGCAGAGTTCTGAGTGAATGAAAGACGGTGGGTGCATGTGCCACATGGCAAGGGTAGGGATAGGGGCCACTCACTTTGACGGCGCAGTTGGTAATTACTTCTCTTCTTCCCCTGTACATTTCATGTAGGTCAGCGCTCACCAGAAGAAGGATATTTGGCGTGCCATCGCCAAGGACGTCCGGACCATGGGGGTCCACCACAGACGGAGCACCCACTGCCGGAAAAGATGGGAGGACATTCGCCGCTGGAGCAAGAAGATGGCGGAGGCTCAGCTGGGGATGGCCTCCCAACGTGGGAGGGGTGCCCATCGAACCATGACCCCCCTGATGTTCCGGATCCTGGCGGTGGCCTACCCGGAGTTGGATGTGTGCTTGAGGGCATCACAGCAGACACAAGGGGGTGAGTACACTCTCATTCAGCTGACTTTGCACGCAGTGGAGGGGTCTGGGTGGGGGAGGAGGGCTGTGGGTTTCCCTAGGCCAGGGCGAGTTCTGTAGGCTAGGCCCCTTCGTAAGGCATAGCGCTGTGGCCCCCCACCCCACCTCTGTAGAGTGCCAACTACAGCTATTCATGCACCTGTGTCATCTATGTGTGCAGATGTCGTCCATAGCTTGTAGGCCATATCCCAGGAATTGCACTGTAGAGCCCAACAGCGCGATGTGGTGCAGGGGGCTTCTGTGTCTGCCTTGTCCGCCAACGGTAGTGGTAAGCCATGCACTCAACATGTTTTTCTTCTGTCTTCCCCCCCTTTTTGAGGCCTTCCTGTTCTTGTGTGCATTAGCGTCACCAGGCTGAGGAGCAGTGGCACTGGAGCACGAGGGAGCTGCATCCCACATGGCCATGGAGGGCCACACTACGGACTCTGAATACACCAGTGGGACGGAGGGCGAGGGGAGCACCATGGCGGTGACAGGAGCTGAAACCAGCGACACGGACTCGTCCTCTGATGGGAGCTCCATTGTGGTGGCGGCAACATCTTTCCCCCCATTTCTACAGGTACAGCCACCACCCCCCCTACCAGCACCGTCCTCCCAGCAGCCCCTCAGCCTTCGCCCTGTGCCCGCTCACCCAGGAGGGTGGGCATCACCTTCGCCCCAGGCACCTCAGCCCCTGCCCCTGTCACCCCTGCTGCCCTCAGTGAGGAGGCCATTGACCTCCTTAGGTCCCTCACTGTTAGGCAGTCTACCATTTTGAATGCCATCCAGGGTGTAGAAAGGGAGTTGCAACAAACAAATGGATTCCTGGAGGGCATTCATTCTGGTCAGGCTGCCCTTCACTGAACCTTTCAAACTCTGGCCTCAGCACTGATGGCAGCCATTGTCCCTGTGTCTAGCCTCCCCCCTCCAACTTCCTCCACCCAGACCCAATCCCCTGTACCTCTGCCTATCCCAAGCACACCATCAAACCAGCCTGCACACACCTCACCACACAAGGGAAGCTCAGGCAAACATAAGCACCACACATCCCAGAGGCACTCACGCAAACATCACACAGATACAGACACACCAACATCCACTGCCTCCACTGTGTCCCCCTCCTCCTCCTCTCCCGCCTCCCTCCCAGTCGCGTCTACACTCACACCTGCATGCACTACCTCTACAGCCACTACGTCCCGCACCAGCACACCCACCAGCACACCCCGCTCACGTACAGTCACCTCCCCCACTACCATTCACACGTCCCCTGTGTCCTCTCCCAGTGTGTCTGTGACGCCCCCTCCCAAGATACACAAATGCAGGCACACACCCACCCAACATACATCCACCTCACAACAGCCTCCAGCGCATGCACCTGCACCCAAGACCACAAAACTTACACCTCCTACAACCACCACCTCTTCCTCCACTCCCAGGGGCCCCGGGGGGAGTGTGGACTCAGCTGTGACTCCTCCCAAGGTGGGGAAGGGCCAGAAGAAAGCCGGCAAGTCTGGGAGGAGCAGCACGGCGGAGAAGACCGCCATCATCCCCGCTGGCCAGGAGGGCCCCGCCAGCCCCATCGTCACTGCCCAGGAGGCCACCGCCAGCCCCATCGTCGCTGCCCAGGAGGCCACCGCCAGCCCATCGTCGCTGCCTAGGAGGCCACCGCCAGCCACAGCCCAGCTGCCCAGGAGGGCCGCGCCAGCCACAGCCCAGCTGCCCAATGAAGGACCGCCAGCCCCAGCCCAGCTGGGCAATGAAGGACCGCCAAGTCAAGCACCACTGAACAGGGCAAGGACCGCCAAGTCAAGCACCGCTGAACAGGGCAAGCACCGCTGAACAGGACAAGGACCGCCAAGTCAAGCACCGCTGAACAGGGCAAGCACTGCTGAACAAGGCAAGGACCACTGAACAGGGCAAGGACCGCCAAGTCAAGCACCGCTGAACAGGGCAAGCACCACTGAACAGGGCAAGGACCGCCAAGTCCAGCCCAGCTGCCCAATGAAGGACCGCCAGCCCCAGCCCAGCTGGGCAATGAAGGACCGCCAAGTCAAGCACCGCTGAACAGGGCAAGGACTGCCAAGTCAAGCACCGCTGAACAGGGCAAGCACCGCTGAACAGGGCAAGCACCGCTGAACAGGGCAAGGACTGCCAAGTCAAGCACCGCTGAACAGGATAAGCACCGCTGAACAGGGCAAGCACCGCCTACTCAAGCACCGCTAGCCCATGAGCGGCAGGGGCACTGACACAACAGGGACTGTCACGGGTGAGTGATGCACTCTGGGCACCAGTCCCCCTCCAGAACCAGTGGAGAAACACATCCACTACATCAGTCCATGGCAGGATGAAGCACTCTGGGCACTGGTCCCCCTCCAGAACCAGTGGTGAAAGACATCCACTACCTCAGTCCTTGGCAGGATGAAGCTCTCTGGGCACCAGTCCCCCTCCAGAACCAGTGGAGGAAGACATCCACTACCTCAGTCCTTGGCAGAATGAAGCACTCTGGGCACAGAGCCCCCTCCAGAACCAGTGGAGATTTACATCCACTACCTCTGTCCTTGGCAGGATGAAGCACTCTGGGCACAAAGCCCCCTCCAGAACCAGTGGAGATTTACATCCACTACCTCAGCCCTTGGCAGGATGAAGCACTCTGGGCACCAGTCCTCCTCCAGAACCAGTGGAGAAAGACATCCACTACCTCAGTCCTTGGCAGGATGAAGCACTCTGGGCACAGAGCCCCCTCCAGAACCAGTGGAGACTGTTATCCACTTGAGAGACTGTGGCTTTGCACTCCCCAGGATGCAGCAGTGGGCAAACCACCCACTGTAGAAACTTGAGAGACTGTGGCTTTGCACTCCCCAGGATTGAACAGTGGGCAACCCACCCACTGGAGAGACTTGAGAGACTGTGGCTTTGCACTCCCCAGGATTGAACAGTGGGCAAACCACCCACTGTAGAGACATGAGAGACTGTGGCTTTGCACTCCCCAGGATTGAACAGTGGGCAACCCACCCACTGTAGAGACTTGTGAGACTGTGGCTTTGCACTCCCCAGGATGGAACAGTGGGTAACCCACCCACTGTGGAGACTTGAGAGACTGTGGCTTTGCACTCCCCAGGATACATCAATGGGCATGGAGCCCCCTCGTGGATCTGGCGTCGTGCACTCATCCGGCTGAGGTGCCCCCCCTTCCGTTCCCCCTGAGGTGCCTGTTGTATTTCTATCTGATGCCCCTGCAGTGTTCTCGCTGTTTTGATCTGGTATCGTGTGTGGGCCTCGCCCATGCATTTTGGGCCCAGTGGTCCACGGACTATGAATGGTGCAATACCTGGACTACTAATCTTGGTTTATATTTTGTTCATAGTGTATATATGTATATATTTGCTTACTGAATTTTGATATATTACAATGGTTACACTCATTTCGTCTTTGCATTCTTCCGGGGGGGTTGGGGGCTGTAACTGTAATGTTTAGATATGCATTGGTGTGTGTGTTGTAGTGGGTGAGGGTGGGGGTGGGGGTGTTGCGTGTGTGTGTCCCTGTTTTTAGCCTCCCCCCTCCCCTCTGTCGCAGGTGCAGTACTCACCGTGGTCTTCGCCGCCGGCGTTGGTGCTCCTGGTACAGGAGCAGGAAGACTATTGCAGGAAGAATATGGAGTTCCGGCTCCATGGTGTCCTCCTTCCTTGTGGAGTGTGTAGAGGTGAGCGTTTTCCCTTCGAAATTCCTGTTTCCGCTGTGTTTTTGTTTGCGTTGAATCCGCCCCGGAAAAGGTGGCAGATTGGCTTGTCATAATAGTGTGGGCGGTACTTTGTCCTCCGCCTGTCTGTTGGCGGTGACCGCCGCGCTGTTTGTTTGTACCGCCGTGGCGGTCGGAGTGTTAAAGTGGCTGTCTTTGTTAGCAGTTTCCGCCACGGTCGTAATTCCAAAATTTTTACCGCCGGCCTGTTGGCGGTCTTACCGCAGCTTTAACACTGTCCGCCAGGGTTGTAATGACCCCCATTGTCTCAGTTCACGTGACAATGAAATGTCAAAGTTCAGTTCTGCCACAAGAACAAATTCAAGAATATTCAACTGGATATGTTTGTTGAAATCAAAAGTTTGTAAATTACTTCTCCCAGTCATTTGCTCCAAAATATGTCCATTCAGGTGTTGCATACGTTTGACAAGGGACTCTGTCCTTGGTCTCTGAGCTATTGGTCTATCTGTATCAATGTCACTCTGACCAGATTCTTCAGTTTCTTCTGGAATAGTTGCGGGCACTTGGACTGCAGGCACAATTTGGTCACTTGGCCATTTGTCTCCTAGTACAACTCTTTTTGCTACCACACTAGGTCCTTTGTCAGCATCTGAGCTTTGTGAAACCAACTGTTTCTGTCACAACACTTGTGTATCAACCACTGATTTTGACTCACTGAGGCTCATCTCAGACTGCAATTGTGCTATATCTGTTACTTTTTCACTCCACCTCACTGTAATCAACCCTTATAGGACAGTTGCAGTATCATCAAAGGGAGTATAACCTGTGTGTACCCAATTGGGAGACCAGCACAATTCCTAGCTGTTGTAGTCACCACCACATCCTGGTGTGGCCCCTTCCACAACGATTCTAAGCAGGACTTCAGTGCATGTCTTTTCACCATGACATAGTCAACTGGACACAGGTCATGGCAGAGCTCCTGCTGTGGCTGGACAGTAGCTTCTCGAACCTGATGAGACACAGAATGAACCACGTCAGCTAGTCTTTTGCAACAATCCAGTACCAAGTCATCTGTGATGTTCACAAGCACATTTGCAGGTACAGTTGGCAATCTCATAGCACACCTGTAAGGAAATGCCTCCTTGGCATGGTTACCCCTTGACTTTTTGCCTTTTCTGATGCCAAGTTATGATTTGAAAGTGTGCTGAGGCCTGCTAACCAGGCCCCAGCATCAGTGTTCTTTCCCTAAAACTGTACCTTTGTTTTCACAATTGGCACACCCTGACATCCAGGTAAGTCCCTTGTAACTGGTACCCCTGGTACCAAGGGCCCTGATGCCAGGGAAGGTCTCTAAGGGCTGCAGCATGTCTTATGCCACGCTGGGGACCCCTCACTCAGCACAGACACACTGCTTGCCAGCTTTTGTGTGCTGGTGGGGAGAAAATGACTAAGTCGACATGGCACTTCCCTCAGGGTGCCATGCCAACCTCACACTGCCTATGGCATAGATAAGTCACCCCCCTAGCAGGCCTTACAGCCCTAAGGCAGGGTGCACTATACCACAGGTGAGGGCATAGGTGCATGAGCACTATGCCCCTACAGTGTCTAAGCAAAACCTTAGACATTGTAAGCGCAGGGTAGCCATAAGAGTATATGGTCTGGGAGTCTGTCATACACGAACTCCACAGCACCATAATGGCTACACTGAAAACTGGGAAGTTTGGTATCAAACTTCTCAGCACAATAAATGCACACTGATGCCAGTGTACATTTTATTGTGAAATACACCCCAAAGGGTATCTTAGAGATGCCCCCTGAAAACATACCCGACTTCCAGTGTGGGCTGACTAGTTTTGCCAGCCTGCCACACACAAGACATGTTGCTGGCCACATGGGGAGAGTGCCTTTGTCACTCTGTGGCTAGTAACAAAGCCTGTACTGGGTGCAGGAGCTGTAACACCTGGCGGTGAGCCTCACCCCTTTTGTTACAGTGCCACAGGGCATTCCAGCTAGTGGAGATGCCCGCCCCCTCCGGCCACGGCCCCACTTTTGGTGGCAAGGCTGGAGGAGATAATGAGAAAAACAAGGAGGAGTCACTGGCCAGTCAGGACAACCCTAAGGTGCACTAAGCTGAGGTCTTGCAGATGGAGGATTTCCCCAATAGGATTAGGGATGTGCCCCCCTCCCCTCAGGGAGGAGGCACAAAGAGGGTGTAGCCATCCTCAAGGCTAGTAGCCATTGGCTACTAACCCCCCAGACCTAAACACACCCCTAAATTGAGTATTTAGGGGCTCCCAGAACCGAGGAAGATAGATTCCTGCAACCTAAGATGAAGAAGGACTGCTGACCTGAAGCCCTGCAGAGAAGACGGAGACACCAACTGCTTTGGCCCCAGCCCTACCGGCCTGTCTCCCCACTTTGAGAGAAACTGCAACAGCGACACGCTCCCCAGGGTCCAACGACCTCTGAAGCCTCAGAGGAATACCCTGCATCTAAAAGGACCAAGAACTCTCGAGTACAGTGGCCCTGTTCTAAAGAAACTAGAACTTGCAACAAAGAAACAACTTTTAAAGGACTGCACGTTTCCCGCCGGAAGCGTGAGACTTTCCACTCTGCACCCGACGCCCCCGGCTTGACCTGTGGAGAAACCACCCTACAGGGAGGACTCCCCAGCTACTGCGACCCTGTGAGTAGCCAGAGTTGACCCCCCTGATCCCCCCCAGCGACGCCTGCATAGGGAATCCAGAGGCTCCCCCTGACAGCGACTGCCTGCTTCCAAGAACCCGATGCCTGGTAAAGACACTGCACCCGCAGCCCCCAGGACCTGAAGGATCCGACCTCCAGTGCAGGAGCGACCCCCAGGTGGCCCTCTCCCTTGCCCAGGTGGTGTCTACCCCGAGGAGACCCCCTCTTGCCTGCCTGCTTCGCTGAAGAGACCCCTGGGTCTCCCATTGAAACCTATTGCAAACCTGACGCCTGTTTGCACTCTGCACCCGGCCGCCCCTGTGCCGCTGAAGGTGTACTATTGTGCTGACTTGTGTCCCCCTCGGTGCCCTACAAAACCCCCCTGGTCTGCCCTCCGAAGTCGCGGATACTTACCTGCTGGCAGACTGGAACCGGGGCACCCCCTTCTCCATTGAAGCTTTTGCGTTTTGGGCACCACTTTGGCCTCTGCACCTGACCGGCCCTGAGCTGCTGGTGTGGTAACTTTGGGGTTGCCCTGAACCCCCAACGGTGGGCTACCTTGGACCCAACTTTAAACCCTGTAGGTGGTTTACTTACCTGCAAAACTAACAAGTACTTACCTCCCCCAGGAACTGTTGAAATCTGCAGTGTCTAGTTTTAAAATAGCTTATTGCCATTTGTGCCAAAACTGTCCATGCTATTTTGCTGATTCAAAGTTCCCATGATACCTAAGTGAAGTACCTTTCATTTGAAGTATTAATTGTTAATCTTGAACCTATGGTTCTTAAAATAAACTAAGACAATATATTTTTCTATATAAAAAGCTATTGGCCTTGAATTGTCTTTTGAGTGTGGGTTCCTCATTTATTGCCTGTGTGTGTACAACAAATGCTTAACACTACCCTCTGATAAGCCTACTGCCTGACCACACTACCACAAAATAGGGCATTAGAATTATTTCTTTTTGCCACTATCTTACCTCTAAGGGGTCCCTTGGACTCTGTGCATGCTATTTCTTACTTTGAAATAGAACATACAGAGCCAACTTTCTACAACACCCCATGATAATCTCATGTGGGGACATACTGGTTCTTATGTCTGTACTAGTGTGCAAACTCATTGAAACAAGAGCCAATGCATCAGGCCATTCCAGAGATGTGTAGGCATGTACTTTTTGCCAATCTGGACTTCTAAGTGCCATTGACCTGCTCTACCAATCCAGAATACTCAGGACTGTAACGGCAATGTGGTCTTTGCTCAACTTGTAATACTGCACATAGTAACTTGAAGTGTGTCCCTTGGTCTGACTCTAGAGAAGACAGGAATCCAAACCTAGTTATTAATTCCCTAAATAAGCTTCACTACTGTGAGACTGTCATTTCTCGGGTACGCTTCAGCCCAATGAATGTAAATGTAAATAATGACCTAGATATATCTTAGGGCCTGATTTAGAAGGCAGTTGAGGGAATACTCCATTACAAATGTGACAGATATCCGTCCTCCGTATTCCATCCCTATTGGAAAGAATGGGTTGGTAATACAATGGATGGGATATCCGTGATGTTGCTGGCGGACTATTCCCCTCCGCTTACTTCTAAATTAAGCCTAAAGTCCATCGCACACAGGTAGCTTAACAAAATTGAGCTGCATCATGTTGAAACGTCCATCTCATCTGCCTACATGACTCAGTGTGACTGCTGAACGTTTACCTACATTCATCTTCTGACATGTGACACATCTATGACATAGGGCCTTTGCCATCAATCTAAATCTGGGGTTAAACCATGTCCCTTTGAATCTCTTAACCATAGCATCAGGACCAACATGAGCTAGCCCATGGTAATGCCTAGCCATGGGGTAACAAACTATTAGGCATCACTGCTCTTTCATCACTTGAAACCCAAAAATCATCTTCATCTCCTTTGACAAAACCTGCAATAGCCTAACCTTGCTATTCTTCCTCTGACTATTCTTCCTGCAACCTCTTAACTTCTTCCCAGGTATCTTTAGTATTTACCAGAAGATTGTGATTAACCCCATCATTTGACTCAGTGGGGAACTTATCAATATAGGCAGTACAATTCAATGCACAGTATCTTGCCACCTCATCAGCATAGTTGTTGCGAGAGTTACATAGTCAGTGCCTTTGAGGTTTGCAGAGAAGTTCACAACCGCAATTTGGACAGGCAACTGTAATCCATTCAATACTTTATATACTTTGTCTTCGCTCCTGATAGATGAACCAGAAGAGGTCATAACTGTCTCTGGGATAACAACTGAACAACACCAAGGCCATATTGACTGTTGGTGAAAACTGTGACCTTCAGCTGCTCAGAAATACAGCATGTAAAAGCAACTAATTTAACTACTTGGGAAGCAAACACTCCTTGTAACCAGGAGGCTTCAACTACTCCTGAGACTGTACAGACTGAATAATCAGCTCCAGGGTACCATCATTGTCTCTTAAACAGGAGCAATCAAAAAAGATCACATAAGTAAAGTAGAATATCTTGAATATATGGTCTTGGCTTGGTGCATATTTCAGTGACATCTCGACAATTGAGCTCAATATCATCAGCACAATCATTTACATCTTTATCATGAGCAGGAACTGGATATAGATTTTCTGGATTCAAGGTATTACAGCATTTAAGAGAGATGTTTTGTGCAGCCAGCATGACCTGTGCATAGTATGCAAGATGAGTTATATGAGGTGCATTGGTGCATTCTCCATGGAATGGGGGATAAAAACAATCAGAGGGTGGCCAATAACACTGCTTGTGCAGTTTTCTATGCTGACGCTGACAGCAGCGATGGCTTTAAGGCAACCAGGCAAAGCTAAAGCCAGAGGATCAAAAGTGGCAGAAAATACTTCCCATTATTTCTCTTAGAATTCCCTATTCTATCATTGTCTCTATCATTGGGGTAAATGCTGCAATTATTTTGGGTATCATGTTGTATGTGGGAATTCTCATGTACACATAATTCGGTTTCACAGTTATCTTGATAGGTTCAACACCTTTAATGAGTGTTATTTCTTTTCCTGAAAATGTCCATACTTCAGGGGACACAGTTTCTTCTAAATCTTTGGGTAAGTCCTTTCAAGTCAACATAGGGTACAAGGTGAGTGGGTTTGATTCACAATTTTAAATGCTGCATCTTCATCATTTGTATGGATCTCAGTACCATGTGGGGAACAACTGATGTAACAATTCAACCTGCATAGCAAGTCACATCCACGCAAATGCAGGACTTGAGTCATACACCACAAATTGGTGCTCATCCTCTAAGTGGCCTATTTCTACTGGGCAGATTCTGTTACTAGGTTGGACAATTGCATATCTACAGCTCCTATAACTTGAATTCTCTTTCCTGACAGTGGCAAATATGGTACTTTTTCTGTTCTGACAGTAGCGTGTGTGGCACCTGTGTCTCCTAAAAATAACAGACAATAACCATTCACATCACCATCCACATATGGAGCACTTTGATCCACATTCAAGGAAGGACCCAGCATGCACTCTTCTTTGGGGCATCTTAACTGAAAATGTCTGAAAAATCATCACTCAAATCAATTAAATTAAACGGTACTGTCAACTGATTTGAATCTACACTTGTAACCTGATTTAAATTTTGTCGGGAAACATTTTCTGTTGTTGAGGCATTGGGGTTTGTGGAACTTGCATTTGCTGTCTCAGGGACAAATTTGCATTTTGCGTTTGGGGTCTCTGAACTCTTTGCATTTGAACCTGATAATTGCCTTGCTTTTGTACAGCTCCATTAGTCTGTACCTGATCATTTGCACCATTAAGGGAGGACACTCCCTCCTCCAATGACCCCACTGTCCCTACCTATGACAAGGATTAGTTTTATTCAAACTTGGTAGATACACAACCTTATCTGCTTCTGTGTTCCTGGAAATTATTAACTTCTTGTTGTTGCACTCCTTGCACACCACCAGTATTCCATGCAAACTGTTGATTCTGACTAGCTTACTGTGCCACTTTCAATTGCCTCGGATTAGCTTCTCCTTCAACTTTTTCTGCTTTAATTCTAATTCATCACTACAGTACTTTTTGCACATCGTAGAATCTCATCAATCGGTTTGTTCTGCCAACAAATCAAATGCTGCTAAATCATGTCATCTATATCTGGCTTCAATTTCTGTACAAATCTCAATACAAAATGACCCACGTGTTTATCCTTTAATGTCTCAGTACAACTGAAATGCTTGAAAGCCCGCAACAATTTCTCATAATGGGTATACATTGACTCCTTGGTTTCCTGAGTCATCCTGTCAATTTGCAACCAATGAATGTCTTTAGGGGACAACTTGTTTTTTGCAAAGCCAATCACCTTCTGAGCATTTTTCATCACCTCTTCAGATGGTGCATTTGTCACTGGATGTCGTGGAGGTTCACTATCAAGCCAATCATCATCAACCTGACATTCAGGACCAGATTATTACCTTGGTGGATGGGATACTATGTCACAAACATGACTGATATCCTGCCTGCCATTTTACAAGTTCCATAGGATATAATGTAACTTGTAATATGGCGAATGGGATATCAGTCACGTTTGTGATGGAGTATCCCATTTGCCAAGGTCGTAATCAGGCCCTCAGTCCATAAATCACTTGGAACCACAATGTTAAACAATGTCAAACCACAATGTCAAATAATGTATGGAAATCTTCCCACAGGCTTTTTAAAAAAGCTACACAAATCGTATTGTCTGCTTTTGGCACTTCACTGGCTTCTCTCTCAATCTTGGGGAATCATTTGTGAAGAACAAAATATCAATTCTATTTGAAGGTACATGAACATACCCTCCACCAGGTGAAGCAGCAAGAAATGTGACCATTGTTGTGCCTACTGCACCTGCTGAATATACCCCTAATCAAACAGTGCCAGATCTAATCGTGAATTCAGTGAGACAGAATGCTAACATGAATCAGCCAGCACAAAATTTAATTTTTGAATACGCCTGTGCAGAATTTCACTCTCATAAGTGTCAGCTTTCTTTTCAGAATCTGTTGTCTGTTCTGTTTTCTATTTTTCTTACTCTTTGGTTTAGTGCCTTTTCCTTCTTCACTAGTATTGGCTGGATACAACCTTACTCCTTCAATGATGTCTGCTCTGCAAGATTTTCGATGATTATCCCATCTTGTCTCCACAACTGTCCTTATAGCTTTCTTCATTCTACTCACGTATGTATCTCTTTGTTTCTGATGAGCCATATGTTCTCAAGTATCAAGTACCTCAAATAGTGTGGTTCATTTCATAAAGTACTCGCTTCAGGTTCTCAATTATTCTTAGGCTAAATGTTCTATACAGAGGAAATGCTAATGCACTTTTATTCTCTGTAATATTATGCCATTGCTCAATCCACAAACATTCATGAAGACCTTTTTCAGACAAAATATAATGACCTGGAGTACCTTCAGGTGGGGTCTCTGTTCCCTCTCTAACCCAGAGAAATACATTAGACTGTTCAATGCTTTAGAGAACTTCATTTTTCAATCAAAGAGTTTGAATCAGGAAGTAATTCTGTGCCCTCAATTCTCTTTGATGTTTTCAACCAATTTGCAGTATGACACTCTGTGACATAGTCCACCAATGTGAGCTTGCCTTCACACCAGCTGACCTATACCAGAGTGACACACAATGACATAAACCTCACTCTTTTCAGCAGCTCACCCTCCTTTACAATTTCTCTCACAATCACTCTTCAGGCAAACCTTCCGTAAAATATTCAGAGCAAAAACTAATAACTTGTGTGCTCATCACAGTTTAGGGTAACTTAACACTTCAAAGCAGTATGGAGCTTCACTTTCCAACTATGCTCCCACAATTACACAATTAATCAGACTTGACCAGTGCATCTCACTCTGGTTGATACAGTTCCTCCATGTGCACTCAGGATTCACTTGATACCAACCACTCACACTCACATAAGGAAAACTATTGGCACTGTTGACGACGTCTGACTACAAGCACCTTATACGATACAAATTAACCAAGCGTCCTCTACACTTGTGCTTTATCCCGGAATCTCAGACCACAGCAGACCCATTTACCAACACAACTTCTCAGCAGAAGGTGCCAGATTTACACAACTTCAGATTTTCAGTAAAACACTTCACATCACACTTCACTATGATCTTTAGCCAAAAAATGCAAGCACAAACCCAATTGATACTCACATATCCACTGCAAAGGAACAGCAGTGGAACTCCATCAATCTTCAGAACGAACCATGGGACAACAATGTTTGGGGTGGGCAACTCACATGACAAAAATTCCTAACTCCTGGTTCTAGGGAGCTACCACTATGCCTATCTATTTCTTACTCCTCGTGGGAGAAACCAGTGCTCAGCGACCAGATTTGCTAAAGCATTTTTCCAGATTATGCTTAAAACAAGGTCAGAGAATCGTTTCAACCAGCATGAGAGGAAGAGAAACTAAGCACAAGATCTCAAACTGCACAATTTAAAATGACGGTATGACTAATGTGGCTATATTAGGAAAACTTCATAATGGAATAAAGTTAAGTGTTGTATTACAAGCTTAGGCTCACGTTTATGTAAATGATTCTAAAACAAAACTATAAAGATACAGAATCATCATAGCTTACCAAGGAAATGGAAAAGATTCCAGTGAACTACCGTCAAAAGGACTAAACACTGGACAATAGCAACACAAAACCTCAACAATAATATTTGATTGGTTACAAACAAGTTTTGTAGAGTTCTTTTAAACATGAAGGCAATTTAAAAGTCATCTATGTTTATCTATCTAGGGTAAGGAAAATCGCTACAAATTTTCAAATCACAAATTAGCGTATGCTGGACTAAAACATATAAGGACAAAAAGTAAAAAGGAAAAGAACTAAAAGAATTTGGAAAAACAACATCTGAGGCAATAGGTGACTAACCAAGGTTGGCAAAAATTAAGTAAATAGGAAATGTGTCCTCATTTCAGAAACTCATTCAAGAAACTTCTACTTGGATCAAGGGAAAAATGTCTAAGTCTCAGCAAAGTATTGAAAATGAAGGGATAAGGGTAGAGAGGTCTGTACCTCTCTAAGTCCAATGGAATCCTGACAAGAAGAGCAAGAGAAGTCCAACTGAGAGACAGTATATTAAAGTCCAAAGCACAAGTTGATTTGCTTATCCATCACTCCACATAATGTCCAAAGAAGGTGTAGCTGTCTAAAGTCCATCATGCAAGTGTCATTTGAAACATCAGAAATTATTCCCATTACTGACATGGAAAAGGCTTCCATTGTAGCTCATCTGAACGGTTTGAAACAATTTTATTTAGTTTATTTCCACAGTTCCTCAATGTAATGGGTTCAAGTTTACTTTGTCAGGCTCACAATCAGTTAAACAATAAGACATCTATTTTCTAAGCTAGCATTTCATGGGAATGGAACCTGAAAGAAATGACACATTAGCAAGAATGACATTTTTCTTCTTGTTTTAGAAAACAGGGCCTAGCAGGCCTCGCTTAATTAAAATGAATTGAAATAGCACATTCAATTATGCTAACATTCAGAATAATAAAGTCATAATTAATAAGCTTTGTCAGTGTTCATGTACCAGTAGATTTAAAATTAAATAATTATGTTAATACATTTCATTAGATAAATGCAGAACTGCATTTTCGACAATTTCATGTAACATTTAAAACATTTCATTTGAGAAATGCATTATTGGTTTAGTGCAACATATTAATTAACATGATAAAGATACACATAAAATCAAAAGGAATGATTATAGTTAAGGTTTTAGGGCTATAACAATTCACTTAAAATCACTAGTCTACAGTGAATGCACATTAACATAGGCTTTCAGTGCATCACTCTGCAAATAATGTGCTAGGACATCAAGTAAAAAAAAACACAAAGATTGTCATGTATGGAAGATTACTGTGAAATCCAATTAGTGGCAACATTTCAGGTACATCATGTGCAAGTAGGAGTCCTTTGTAGCAGAGGGTTCTTAGGGGCTGATGGAAGGAGATGCAACTGTTCAAGCGACGGTGCCTGAGTGGTGTAGTGCATTGAATGTGTGTGTGTGTGGGTGAGGAGTTTAAAATGAGCGTGTTTGTTTACTGAAAGCCAATGGAGCTACCTGAGGTGTGGTGTGATGTGAGTTGTGTATGGGAGGTCGATGATGAGCCTGCTTGCCAGGTTCTGGGTGGTTTTTAGTCTTCTAGTGAGTTTTCTCGTAAACCCCTCAAAGAGGGGGTTCCCAAAATCCAGCTTGCTTGTGACTAGGGTGTAAGTGATATTTTTTTCTAGTGTTGCTTGAGAGCCATTTGAAGATCATCCTCAGCATCATAATGGTTTGGAAGCAGGATGCAGTGAGAGTGTTGGCTCATGCAGTCATGTCCAGGTTGCTGAATATGATTGCTCCGAGGTTCCTGGCGTTGGCGCCGGTTGGAGTTCTTCCAGTGACCAGTTGAAGTTTGATGAATGAGTGTTCTTGCTGAAGATCTCTGCTTTGGTCTTGTCAGTGTTGGGCTTCAGGCAGTTGGTTTTCATTTACTTACCAACTTTTGTCATGTAGGCTGTGAATTTGTTTCTGGTGTTGGGGGATCATCCGAGAGGGAGAGTATGAGTTGTGGGTCATCGGCGACGATGTTGTGTGCATGGTTGACGTTGGCCAGAGGGATTATGTATTAGTTGAAGATGGTGGGGCTGAGTGATAAACATTAAGGCACTCTGAAGATGAATTTGTGGGCTTCAGAGGAGTAAGGTGCCATGCTGACAGCTTGTGTTCTATCTGTTAAGGAGGAGCAGATTCAATGGAGAGCTGTCCTTGAATGCCAACCTTGTACATGTGCCTGATGAAGATGGGTCTTCAGACTGTCAAATGCTGCAGAGAGGGCCGGCAGAATGAGAACTGTTGTGTCTCCTATGTCAAGTATATTGCAGATGTCATCTCTGGCATTGGTGAGTGTGGTTTCTGTATTGTGTTTGGGACTGAATCTGGACTGCATGCTGTTGAGGAGCTGGTGGTTGCTAAGTTAGTTGAAGAGGTGTTGGTTGATTACTTTCTCTAAGGTCTTTGACAGGTATTGTAACAAGAAGATGGGTCTGTGATATGACAGGGAGATTGGGTCAGTGTATGGTTTCTTGAGCAGGGGCATGATGGTGGCATGATTCAAGGTGTCTGGGAATGTGACTGTGTCAATGTAGGAGTTAAGATTATGTGTTTATCAGTAGGATTCCTTTGGGGAGGGCATGGTGGAAGCAAGGGTCTGATGGGCCACTGAGTGGATGGTCTTTATGATAACAGCAATTTCAGGGTGTGATTTTGACTGTGATAGGAAGTTGAATTTTAAAAGTGACTGGTTCTGTTGATGGTCAAAACTGCTGTTGATGCAGGTGATTTTGTTTTGAAAAAAAAAATCAGAAAGCTTGTTGCAAAGGTTTTGGAGGGGGATGATGTTGCTGTAGGCAGCAGGTGGGATGGCAACATTTTTGATTATGGTGAAGATTTTCTTGCTGCTGTTAGTAGTAGTGTTGATACAATCTGCAATATATTTGAACTTGGGTTCTGTATCTGATGATGATAGCAACTTAGGGCTGAATTGAAGGCATGTTTCTCTGAGGTGTCTTCACTTTTTCTCCACTTGTGCTCTATTTGCTTGAAGTGGTGTTTGGTGAGTCTGAGTTCCTCTGTGTACCACAGGGCCTGTGGTCACGGTCTTACCACTGGATTGTACTTGAAGGGAGCCTCAATATCAGCACATGCTGTGATCCAAATGTTGATGTTCTTGATGGCTTTCGGCAAGTTGCTTGTGTGCTTGGGCCGGTGCAAAGAGAGGTTGGAATCCCACTCCTCTTCTGTGATGCTTTTCCAACTGCAGCGGGTGGTTCCAGTTGTATTACGTCTGCAGTGGTACAGGATGGTATACTTAAACTGATGAGAGAATGGTTTGTCTACGTCATAGCTGATGGCTCTGTGATGTTGCAAATTGAGGGGAAAATCAGGTCCAACAGGAGTCTGGTGATGTGGGTGGGTTTGTTAGCATGCTGAGTGAGTTCTAGGGTTGGAAGGTTTTTTAGAAGGGCTGTAGAGTTTGGTTTGGTGGCTGCAGAGTTTGGTTTGGTCTGGTCTTCTAGGTAAATTTGAGGTCTCCTACAGGGATGAAGGTGCTGTTGTTGACAATGAGAGGTTTGACTAAGTCTTTGAGGTCACTGGCAAAATTGGTGTGGGTTTCTGGTGTTCAGTATATGTCACGGAGAAGCTGGCTGTGATGCCCATCTTGAACGTGAGGTGTTTTGATAAAGTAGCCGTTTATTTCTGCAAAATAAAATATCAATGGCCCTCCTGTGCATAGGTAGCATTGATTATTTTCTCTTCTGATGGTAGGGTCTTGCAGACACAATGTGGTTTGGAAGATATTCCCTAAATTGGCTTGGTCTTCTGAGGCATTGATTTAGGTTGGTGTCCCTGAGGAGAATGTGCCATCATATTGTAGGTTTCTGACAGCAGAGCAAACTCAGGCTTGGCTGTCTAAAAAGTAGCAATTCCTCAAACTCTAAACAAGGTGGGAAACCATAGGTTTGATGGTGCAGGAGACCTGTCAATTTGGCAGATATACCACTTCACCAAATCCTAAATGAACCATTATATTTTCCATTAACATAATTGTTTAGTCAAAATGAAGACCAGAATTATGATGAGGTCACCCGATGATCATTTTTGACCAACCAGTAGATTTATGGATTTGCCTGTCTTGGTTGTATTCAATGAAAACTGAAATCTTCAAAGCTCACTCCGCTAGGGAGGATGCAGTTTTTGTCCTTTCAGGAAACAACACCTCAGCTCAGGTATTTATGGCCAGATGTAGCAAACAGTTTGCACGTCGCAAACAGCGAATTTCGCTGTTTGTGATGTGCAAACTGTACTTGGCAATGCACAAAACCTCTTTTTGCGATTTGGTAACCTGGTTACCGAATCGCAAAACGGGTTTGCAAGTTGCACTTAAGAAGGGGAGTCCCCTTCCTAATTGCGAGTCGCAGTGCAATGCCAGATTGCTTTGTGGCCGCGAACGCGGTCACAAAACAATCGCAGTCAGTACTAATTTCAAACGGGTGCTAACCCATTCGCCAAAGTTGAATGGGTCCCCAAGGGACCTCTTTCCCTTTGTAAATGGCATTAAAAACATTTTTCCAGAGCAGGCAGTGGTCCTATAGACCACTGCCTGCTCTGAAAAAATGAAACGAAAACGTTTGATTCTTTAGTTTAGTAATGCATCTCATTTTCCTTTAAGGAAAACGGGCTGCATTACAAAAAAATAAAAAAAATGCTTTATTTAAAAGCAGTCTCTCAGACATGGTGGTCTGCTGTCTCCAGCAGGCCACCATACCTGTGAGTGCTGCGAGTCTTATGGGGGTCGCAAATTGTGACCCACCTCATTAATATTTATGAGGTGGGCCTTTGTACCCCCCTTGCGAGTCGCAGATGGTGTCAGGGACACCATCCTACATTCTAAATTGTGACTCACAAATTGCGAGTCTCTCTGACTTGCAATTTGCGAGTCGCAATTCAGAAACTACTTATATCTGGCCCTAAGTCCCTAAAATACATGTTGCTCAGTAAATTGGACCCAGGCCTTATAAACACATGCCCTACAGTCAAGCTTTCTAACTTGACTGAAGTGGGAGTATTTACTTTACCAGGTGAGGTCAATTTTGTCCTAAACGAAAAGTTGAATATGAGCAGACCGGACTGAATTTCCCAGTATGCTGTTCATCATGTTTTTCACAATATTTTCTAGGAAGTACCTGATGATTCCTGCTACCTGATACCTTTGCTAGCAAAGTCAATGTTTTCCCTGAGTCTTGATCATGTCTGTGAAGCTTTTCAGGATTACAGACACTTGTCACCTTAGCTGAATGCTAAGAGCACTGAGAATTAATTTATTTTCTGAAAGTCAAGTCTCTCTGTTTCAAGTCCTCTGTTAGCATTAACTGATTCCTGTGATATATATTTGGGACCTTAGGATATTTAATCAGGGAGATGCAAAAACTTACATGTAATTGAAGCTGTGCACCTAGTTGCTGGAGAAATTGAGAAATGCATAGAAAAGTGTTGATGCAAGGACACTACCAGATGATGCCATTGTCATTTGGCACGAAGTCTGGTAATCGTTAAAAGTATTGATTTTTTCCATCATCTCGTTGAGCATAAAATATAAGCCAAGTGGAGAACTAACTGCTAATTGCTTTTTTACACACCACCATACCCCAGATGATATTCTGTTTTGAAAATGTCTCCAGTGATCAAAGAACCTCATGGTGGCCTAGTGCGGAAGAAGTGTGTTCAGCAGACACTCACTTGACAAATGACCACCCAAAGCATTTTAAGATTTAGCCATAGAACAAAACTAGAGATACACCTATTTTGATCTGACAACCTTGTATTTTTCATTGTATAACAGCAACATGCTTTCCTGACAGGGTGCTTTCTTCTCCTTAAAAGTTTCTTCACCATGAACAAGATGATTGAGCAGATGGACTGCAATCATACCCTTGCATAACAAAAACCTATACCTATGCAAATTATTAACCATTCCACACATTTTATGTTTGCTGTACAGTGCAGCACACATGCAATATGTGGAATGTTTGGAGAAATTAAAACCTTTCTCCTTATTTGCAGCAGCTTCAAGGAGGTATTATTTTTAGATGCACAGCCTAGTCTGGCTGTCTTAATCGATCTGGCCTTGAATAACAACTGCTGATCTGCTTAGTTTCATCCAAGTAATGTGCCCCTGAAGCAAAATGGCGCAATCCCGGAAAAGCACTATTTGTGTTGAGCAAAGGGCACCTTTCAAGCATAAAAATGTTGTTTGCACTGGAGATGAAATACCCTCAAAAAAGTTTGTGCCGAATTATGTCACTTTGTGTGATTTTACCACACGTTTTTGAGTGGTAATGGTAATTTTACTGTTTAGAATGGGTATGGATTTTGGGATGGCAATGGTATTTTTAGGATTTAGGATGGGTATTGTTTTTTGTGTGGCAAGGGTAATTTTAGGGTTTAGGGTGGGTATGGGTTTTTAGATGGCATGTGTATTTTTAGGGTGGGTATGCGTTTTTTAGTGGGAAGGGTATTTTTAGGTTTTAGAGTAGGCATGGGTTTTGGTCTGGCACAGGTATTTTTCTAAATAGGGTGATTTTATATATATATATATATATATATATATATATATATATATATATATATAACCTAGCGGTGGTCGCAACTAGGTAGTTATAGTTCTATAGAATAAAAGTGTTTTTTGACTTGCCTATATCATTGGCACCGTGTGATGAATCTTCACGAAATTTTCTAAAAAGGTGGCCCAGTGATTTTTGTTGTGCATGGGAAATTTCACAGATATCCATCAGACGGGGGCTGAGTAAAAGGTGGGTCAAAAAACATGGCATTTCAGTAGGACCTTTAGACATAACTACAGCCTGAACTGCTGGGTGTCATTATACCAAACTTGGCAGAAAACTTGCTTTTGGTATGTAGATGACGCTTTTACTTATTTGGTAGAAATCTGTTCAGTAGTTTTGGAGATATTAAAGGAAAAATAAATTTGTATATCTAGGGCCGCGGATCCTTTGCAATGATATTGCAGCATTTGCAACGAAATTGCGAATTGACTTGACAAGAGGAATGCATTGATTGGCTGTTGGCAACACAGATCCACTCCAACCCTCTTGGACCCACTCACAGACTCATTCAGATGCTTATGCACCCAACAGGGAAGCCTCTTAGTCCTTCAAGCACCCAGCCACAGACCAACTCTGACACTCATGCCTAAACTCATTCAGATGCTTATGCATCCACTAAGAGACCCACTCACTCCATCAAGCACCCACTCACAGACTCCCTCAAACACTCACACATCCACTCATAGATCCACTCTGACCCTCTTTGACCCGCTCACTGACCTATTTAGATGCTTATGAACCCACTAAGAAGACACATCCAGTGTGTCATTCACAAACTCACAGACCCAGTCAGAGATTCATGTGTCCACTCACAGATCCACTCCTATCCTCTTGAACCCACTTATAGATCCATTCAGATGTTTATGCACCCATTAACATACCCACTCAGTGCATCATGCACTGACTCACAGGCCCACTCAGACACTCATGCGTCCAGACAGATACACTCTGTCCCTCTTGAACTCACTCAGAGCACCATTCAGATGCTTATACACCCACTAACAGACCCACTCAGTCCGTCATGTACCCACCCACTCACAGTGCCACTCAGACACTTATGCATCCACTCACAGATCCACTCCAACCCTCTTCGACCCACCCGGAGACCCATGCAGATGGCAATGCACCCACTAAGAGAGCCTCTCACATGCCAACTCAGACACTCATGCTAGCACTCACAGATTCACTCTGACCTTCTTGGACCCACTCAGAGGCCCATTCAGATGCTTATGTTCCCACTTACAGACCCACTGAGACTCTAATGCACTCAATCGCAGCTCCACTGTGACCCTTGCACACCCTGTCATAGACCAATTCACATAGTTATTTACCCACTTAGAGACCCACTTGGACCATTATGCTGTGAGTCAGAGACCTACAACTTAGTGCCTAATTACGACCTTGGCGGAAGGGATACTCCATCACAAATATGACAGCTATCCCTCCCACCCAGTTACAAGTTACATTCTATCCTATGGAACTTTAAAAGGCGGGTATGATATCCTTCATGTTTGTGAAGGAGTATCCCATCTGCCAAGGTCGCACTTAAGCTCTTAGTAATATTTGTTGAGAAGGAGAGTTATATGTGTTTTTTGAAGTTGTTTGGAAATAAATAATTGATGTTTAATTTTGAAAATGTCTAGTATATACACTTATGATTGTTGAATGGGCTGGTGTGCATTGAAAGCTTGCTTTTGTTCTCTGTTTTCATGACCAAACCGCAAATCTTGTGATGTTGTTGCAAATATTTTTAAGAATGATTCGAAAAGAAAATTATAAGTGTAAGTCCATAGTATGGTACCCAGGGCATTGGGGTACCAGGGTCTCCCCATGGGATGCAGCATGCATTATGTCACCCATGGGAAGCCCATGCAACGTTCATCTGCAGGCCTGCCATTGCAGCCTCTGTGGAAGGATGCATGCATCCTTTTCAATACAGGTCACTGCACCAGGTCACTGTAAGTCACCCCTATGGCAGGACCTCATAGCCCAGAGGGCAGGGTGTAAGTACCTGTGTGTGATGGCACCCCTGCACTAACAGAGGTGCCCCCACAAACTCCAGTTCCATTTTATGAACTTTATGAGTGTTAGGATGCCATTTTATGCATGTACTGGACATAGGTCACTACCTATATCCAGCTACATAATGGTAACTCCAAACCTAGCCATGTTTGATATCAAACATGTCAGAATCATACCCCAATACTGTTGCCAGTATTAGAAGTATGAGTCCATGCAGTCTGGGAGCTCCTTAGAGGACCCCCAACATTGCTCCTACCAACCTTCTGGGGTTTTCGTTAGCCCAAGCTGCTGCCCCCCTCAGACAGGTTTCTGCCCTCCTGCTGATTGAACAGCTCAAGCCCAGGAAGGCAGAACAAAGGATTTCCTTTGGGAAAGGGGGGTAACACCCTCTCCCTTTGGAAATTTTGGAAATAGGTGTTATAGGCTTGGGAGTGGTAGCCTCCCAAAGCCACTGGTATGCTTTGAAGGGCACATTTAGTGCCCTCCATGCATAAACCAGTCCACACCAGTTCTGGGGCCCCTAGTCTCTACTGTGAATGAAACTGGACAATGGAAAGGGGAGTTACCACTTCCCTGTCCATCACCACTCCAGGGGTGGTGCCCAGAGCGCCTCCAGAGGGTTCCTGAGTTCCGACATCTTGAATACAAGATGGGCAGGGACCTCTGGGAGCATCTGAGTGTCCAGGATGTCAGGGCCCCCTCCTGATAGGTGGTCACCTGGCTAGGTGACCAATACTCCTTTCAGGGCTATTTAGGGTCTCTCTCTTAGTTGGGTCCTCAGATTCGGCTTGCAAGAATCCATCAGGACTACTCTGCAACCTCTACTTCAGATTCTAGCCACTGGAACTGAGACTAGACTCTCCAGGAACCGACAATCTACATCTACGATGAAGACTCTGCTTGCAAAATTGTTTCCATGGCTCCTTCTGCAACATTTCCCCTGCTGTGCATCCTCTGAGGGGTGCAAGTTTTCAGTCTGCATGAGAAGGTAGAAGGAATCTCCCTTGGAGTGAATGAGTCACTCCCCCGCATCCGCAGGCACCAACTGCAACGATGACCGGCCACGTTGATCACCTCTTATCCTGAGCTGCATGGATCCTGCATCACAGGTGGTGGACCAGAGTAGTGCTCTTGGTCCTCTCTGCCAGTTGTCCGACTTTGCTGGAGGTAAGCCCTTGCCTTCCCAGGCAGGACAGTAACCCTGTGTACCACGTCTCTTGCAGCTACCTCCAAAGGATCTTCAGGCTCTGTGTAGCCCCACCCCTAGCACTCCTTCTTGTGATGCACATCCCTTTGCATACTTCTCCTGTGGGGTGGGACCCTGCTCCAGTTGTGCTGCGTGGGCTCCTCTGCGACTCCTGGTTCCTCTTCCAGTGGGTCTCCTGTAAGGCTGGATATTCTTCAATGGACTCTCTGCCTTGCTGAGGATCCCCCAACACTCCTTAATGTGATGAGTCCTCCTGGACCTTGCTGATCCCGGCAGCTTCACTTTTGCTTCACCGTGACTTCTGCTTTTGCCAAGGTTTGTTGGTGGCCTGTCTACACCACTGATTTATTGCAATCATCCATCCAGCATGAGGCATTGACTGCATCCTTCAGGAACTCTCCTGGTCTGCATTCCAGGACTCCAGGGCTGCATTCCGTCTTCATCTTACCGTTGACCAACTCTTGGAACCACGTTTGGGTGGGTAGTGGCTTCTGCCTCCACTGGACTCTTCTGTGACTTCTGGGCTTGGTCCCCTTCTCCCATAGGTCTTCCTCTTCAGGAATCCACTACTGTTTTTTTGCAGTCTTGTCGGTATGTTGCATTGTCTTCTTTTTCTTTCTTTTGGGTGGTTTGGGGAAAATCCAGTAACTTACTCCTTCCTTCCTGGCACTGTGGTACTTACTTTTGGAGTTTCCTAGTACCCCCAGCTCCCCTCTACACATTCCACTTACCTAGGTGGGGGTCCCACATTCACATTACATTTTTTTAGTATATTGTTTGGGATCCCCCTAGGGTCACTATTGCCTATTTGCTATTGCACTGTTTTCTATCACTTTCTATGCCTATTTCTGATTACTAGTGTGTATATCTAGTGTGTTTCTTACCTCCTGTTGGAGGGTTGCCTCTCTGGTACTTTTTGGTAATTGTGTCATTAAATAAAGTACCTTTAGTTATGTAACACTGAGTGTTTTCTTTCATGTTTGTAAGTGCTGTGTGACTGCAGAGGTATTGCATGAGCTTTGCATGTCTCCTAGATAAGCTTTGGCTGCTCATCCATAGCTATCTATAGAGAGCCTGGCTTCTAGACGCTGCCTACACAATACTGATAGGAGATGCCTGGACTTGGTATAAGGTGTAAGTACCTTAGGTACCCACCACACACCAGGCCAGGTTCCTACAATAAGCACAATTAACAAGAGTTTTGGGCAATAGGGTGGCCCTGATAGCAGCCTTTGAGTTAAATATAAGTAAGTTACAGCTACATGTAATTGCAGCTGCAGAGTTTTAGGTTGAAAATAAAAACTCTTTTGCCTTTGTTGGCGTGTTGGCCCTTAATAAGTAACTTACAAGGGACGCAAATAGGTCAATGAACCTTTTAACTGTGCTTAAGATGTTCTCACCATATATCCCACAACATGCAGATCAATAATCAATAACAATCAACACATTTAATAATCAGTTGGAGTCAGTAATTGTCACACACCATGACCTTGCAGTCATGAATAACCACACCTTTATGCAAAATTTTAAATATTTATTTCCCTATATTAACAATGCTAATGTCACATAGATTAATCTCAAAATAAGTTGATAAACATACAGAAACAACACTGGCTCTCCGAAGCAGGGAAAGAAACACAATTTAACAAAGGCTTGAGCTGCTACACATTCCAAAGTTACAGTACAAACCAATAGCAAGAATAACTGCGCAAAAGATACTACATACATTTAGATTCAGCAAAATTAGCATCAGCTGTTACTTCATATAGAGAATGTAATCAGTGAGCCCCCTTACTAACATCAGATTAGAATGTGCATGTTTGGGCTTCATGCAAAACACTTTAGTAAACACAAATTTGGAAAAAACATCTAACTATGGCTCTATCAAAATAATGCAGTTGATACCAAGAATCAAATGCAAATAGGAATAGCAAACAACATATTAGTCAATATACTTATTCTCAGTTTAGATCAGCAAGCTGTGACAGTCTTAATCCTCAGGACATCAGTCTGGTCAGAAGGCATCAGGATTCAGCATCAAAGTTCAGAAAATGCAAAGTTTTTAAGTGGTAAAGTTAATCATGTCTCTTCTCAAGACAGAAAATGTAATGGCCCGTACGGCAAGATAGAAAATGGGCAAATTCGTTGTCTTCCCTCAGTGTAGTCTGGCTAATTTACATTTCCTAAAACTACTTCCCAAGTCCCTCTTGGTCAAGGGATCACATGTTCACACTTTATCCAATAAAACTAAAACTTCAGATCTACAATTCTACTAATTCACGGTTCACATGTAGATGATTGGCTCCTTTCGTACTGTTCTCATCCATCCAGCTCATCGGGTAACAATATTGTTGCAGCGTACACTTCAGTCAGTGTCTTCATTGTACTGTCCTAAGAAAGTCCATCTTACACACATTACATTAAACAATTTTGCATCAGTAAGAACAGCATCTTCTAGCAAGCAGTTCTCATGAGAAAGACTTTTAGCTACCAGCACATTAGGTCAGCACAGTGGAAAATCACAACTTAATTCTCTAAGTAGACATTTTTTTAAACACCTTAGAAATACAGCTTGACATGAGGATGTGCAACTAGCACAAGACCTCGGCTAAGTTAAGGCCTACGATTAATAAAGCTAATACTTAATACATAACCCTTAATATGATGTATGACTACATTATTCAAACAAAAGCTCAATATTTCATATTAATAAGCCATTAATAAGCAGATTTCATGAACAATGGTGGCCACTCATGTGGGTATACTTTTGAATGCGTGCATTACTTTTCCCTACGTTATTACATTTTCTACGCAAATTTATCACTCAGAATACATGAATATTCATTGATAATTTAATTCAAATGTTAGCATTCACAATCCCTGCTCTGATTACTAAATGTGCCATCACAGTAAACCTTCACACACAAATGTTTGCATCAGCTACAATTCTGTCATCTCTCACCCTTCAAATCTTTGTTCCTTTTTCGAATTCACCCTAAAAAAAAGTCCCTTTTCTTTTCTTCCCTCCTCTGATTTTGTTTCGTCTTTTTCATTTTAATCCTTTTACACAATTTACATATTCCCCATATTCCAACTAAGCAAATCACAATAATAAATATCCCTTTTGTTAATTCCAATAAGATCCCTCTCCCAATATTGCTGAGCCAATTTCCCACTGAAGCAAATCCTTTACCAACTTTCTCCCAAACACCTTGTGCTTTCAACTCTTTCAAATCAGCACTTTCATTAGTCAGATTAGTAAGTATGCTTCTAATTTCTTTACTATTGTCAGGAATGAACAAAGAGCAATGCCTAGAATTAAGCATTTTAGAAACTCTGCCGTCCTTTGCAAAAAGAATATCTAATGCAAGGCTGTTCTGAAGAGTCATAGCTCTTTCAGCAGCTATTTCAGAATCTATCAGGAGTATGCTCCTAAAAAATGTATCAGCATGTTATCCACTATAGTAGACAACTTTCTAATTTTTATCGAATTCAGAATAACTCCCACTGAAGGTATCATTGCTCCAAAAATATCTCCCACTATGCCAGAAGGAGGCTCTCTCCTTTCTCTAATATGATGTAGTTCAGTAATTTTCAGATATTACTTTAAGTTGTCAAGTTGGGAAAACAATCCCCAAGTAACATTTTATATACCATCCTCTTGGAAGACGGTAATAAGCATTAGTACCACAGATGTAATATATCCCAGGAATCGCTGGATCCTGTCCATTCAACATGAATGTCCATTTACTCTGAAACAAAAACACATGTCTACATTCACTCGTTCCCACAAACAAAGTGTCAGAGTGAGATTTAGGCCTATTTACACAAAGCTTCCCTACGTGTTGCACATCTAGAGCTAATTTCCCTTGTGTTTTTATTGCACTATAAGCATAATCATTCATGTAAGTCCTTTTAACTAAACACTTTTGTAACTTCTCTTTTAATGACTTTCTCCTGTCATCTGTGTGATCTAAAAAGCTCTTTTCTAAAGGTGTAAGCAAGCATGTTAAGTTATTTCTGTGAGAGTAAGCTTTGCCAAACGTTAATGTAGGTTCACGGAAACCCCTAACTAATACTATGTTATTATCCTTAGCTACTCTACTCAGATACCTCATTATGGGAACAAACGAAAATAGCACATCGTGGTTGGAATAAAAATACTGAATGTACTCCTGGTTATAGAATCTTGTTAGTAACAGCCTACAGCTTATCCCATAAGCTAGAGGCAAACTATAATAGGTAACCCCTTCTTCGACTGATGAAGGAATCTATGTAAACATATAACAATTCTTTGTATCCATCATTTCAAGATACTCACTCAATAAGCGATAGAAGACATTGGAAGAAAGTTCCCCTTGGGCATTACTACCTACATGCAGATACTTCTCATCTAACCTTAACTTCTCTGTTGCAGTTAATGAAGTAGTTGTTTCTAAAGCTGAAGTATGGTTGGCTTTGCCCTTATCAAGAATAGTCATACCCACAATCAATATCACAAAAAATATCCCACACACAATTGCCAAACCAATACTCATGTATTTACAGCACCCATTCTTCCTACCCTGCTGACTAATGTTACTCATCATCTATAAAGAATCAGAAAGCAGAATATAAAATTGAGAAAAATGCAGCAAAATCAAAAATAAAAATAATCTTTCAGCAGTTATTTACAGCTTTCAGTCTCACTTCTGGGCTCCTTTGTCAAAATCGGTTTAGCAGCTTGTCAAAATCAGGGTTTCAAAAAAGTCTAATCCGGTTATCAAAATTTTTTTCTGGTTACTTTCAACAGTCTCTTTCTCCTTGTACGTTTTCTTATTTTTTGTTCCAGAAGGTTTAGTTCATCCACTTCCTTCAAGTGCCAAAATATTGACCTTGAGTGTCTCGATCAAAACAAAAAGACAAAAATTATTTCTGCAATTCACTTGTTAGTTGCATGCACCCATTCAGGACATGCGTATCTTCGACTTGCTAGTCTCTTTCGTTCAACTTTCGATCTCCATTCAATTCTCCTTCACTTAGATCTTCTCTCCATGTTGTATTTATTTCTTCCTCTATTGTTGTTTCAACAACTGCTTCCTTTCCTGTTGCTTGTGACTCCGGCCACTTATCTCCTTTCAGTGGACCTTTGGTCAATGTTCTTGTCAGTGTTGAATGTGAAGCTTCTTCATGCTCTGCAGGATTTTCTCTTGACGGACCTGCGACTGGTTAAGGAGGACTCAGATCACATAGGCTTTGATCTGCCTCAAGTCGTTCCCCCTTAGGGTTTGGCCTTTGCTCTGTTTGTCTCTCAAAATCATTTTCTTCTGGGTAAGCCCTCCTTTGACTAGGCCCTTCTGCTGCCTCAATTGAGATAGGCTCACCGTCACCTTCCTGGAGGTCTTCTCCTTCGTCCCTCACAGGAGTGACTAAACCATCCTCAATGGGCTCAGATCAGGTCTCATTTCCTCTTTCTTTTCCTTCCGGCTCTGAGACTTGTTTTGCCTTTGTTGGTACTGTCAAACTCTTCTTCATTGTCCAAAGGACATGCCACTTTCTTCGTGTGGCTGGCGTGAATCCAGTTCGGAACTCTAGCGCTCTTCATAGCTCTGGTGTTAGTCAGAACTACCTGGAACGGACCCTTCCAGCGAGGATCCAAACACGTTTTTCTCACGTGTTTCCAGACCACAAACCAGTCACCGGATCTCAGGTTGTGCCCTGGGTCATGGTTTGATGGCAGTGTGGTAGCCTCCACCTCCTGAGAGAAAGAGCGAACCCCATCAGCCAGACCTTTGCAGTAGTCTAACACCATATCATCTGTAATGTTGACAAGTGCTTTTGCAGGCACCGCCGGCAACCTCATGACTTGGCCAATAAGGATATCATGTGGCGACAATTCTGTCTTCCTGTTGGGCGTGTTTCTTATTGTCATCAGAACTAAAGGCAGCGTGTCAGGCCTTTTCATATTTGTGGATGCACACATCTTTGCAACTCTTGACTTCAAGTTACCATTCTTCTGTTCCACTAGTCCTGATGCTTCAGGGTGGTAACTACAATGCTACTTCTGCTCAATGTTCAGTGCCGCTCAGAGTATTTTAATTACTTTATTGTTGAAGTGACTTCCTCTATCTGATTCTAAAGAGTTTGGAAACCCAAAACGTGGTATCAGTTCTCTAAGCAGTAGTTTTGCTACTGTGAGGCTGTCATTTGTTTGTGTACAGTACGCTTCGATCCAGTGACTAAAAATGCAAACAACCACCAACAAATACCTCAAACCTCCACACATAGGCATCTCAATAAAATCCATCTGCATTCTGCTGAATTGACCTCCTGCTCTTCCAATATGACTCAAATTAGCCACTGTCCCCTTTCCTGCATTCATTTGTTGGCAAATGACGCAACAATGGCAACTGCTTCAGCAACTTGTCTAAACCTTGGATTGAACCAATTGTGCTTGAACAAACAAATCATGGCATCTCTTCCAACATGTGCTTGACCATGATAATACCTAGCCATTTGAGACAACAGACTATTGGGCAAAACCAACTGACCCTCTTCTGAAACCCACAATTCATCTTGTCGCTGCACACATTTAATTTTGCTCCATGAACGTTTTCCTCCCTGTCAACATTATTCTGCAATGTTTTCAATTCCTCCAATGTATCAATTACTTTCAATGGTTAACTTGAACATGTTTAATCTTTTTTCAGGTAACAAGTCCCACTAATCTTTGACTGATATACTATACAGTGCGCAAAACCTTGCAGCTTGATCCGAATATCCGTTTTCCATTGACACAAAATCTTGTATTTCAGATGTGCACTGCATTTTAACACATCAATCTTTTTAGGCGTTTGGATAGCGTACAACAATTCTTTTATCCTCTCACCATTTCTCACTAGTGAACCAGAATAGGTCATGAAACCTCTCGGTGACCACAACTGACCAAAATCATGGACTATTCCAAATCCATACTGGCTATCCATATAGATGGTAACTTTTAGCTGAGCAGAAACATGGCACGCTCTAGTAAGGGCTAACAGTTCCGCTACATGTGCAGAATATACTTCTCGAAGCCAGGACACTTCCAGAATACTAGTAATTGTGCAGAAGGCATATCCTGCTCTCAGTGTCCCTGTATTGTCTCTTAGACAGGAACCATCAACAAAGAGAATTTGGTCATTCTCTTCCAAACGGGTGCCTCTAATATTAGGTCTCGGTTTTGTGCACCGATCAGTTACCTCAAGACAATCATGCTCAATGTCTTCTAATTTGTCAAGTTCAACATTCTCATTTGGAGGTAAGGTTGCCGGGTTCAGCACCGTACATCTTTTAAAAGACACATTTTGTGACCCTAGAATATTCATCTAATATATGGTCAGTCTGGCAACTATTAGGTACTGTGTTTTCATTTTGTAATTAGAATCTCAATGGAGTGAGGGACCATAATAGTTAAAGGATGTCCCATCACAATGCCTTCACACTGTGTGAGACTCTGTCCAATCGCTACAACTGCACGCAGACAACCTGGTAAAGCTTCTGCGAATGGGTCCCAAGTGGCTGAAAAATATGCTACAGGGCAGTTTAGACTTTCATGGACCTGCGTTAAAACAGACAAAGAACATGCATCATGCTTATGACAAAACAATGTGAAAGATTTAGTGTAATCAGGCATACCCAAAGCCGGAGCTTTGCACAGACTCTCTCTCAATTCAGAATAAGCTTTCATGCAAGTCTGATCTAACACTATGTGACCTCCTTGTGAGTCAGCTTCTGCAAAGACTTAGAAATGACTAATAAATTGTGAATCCATTGGGGGCAATAGCCTACCATTCCTAAAAACATCCTGGCATCTCTCTGTGTGGTCGGAGGATCAATTTGCAATATTGTTGTGACCCTTTCTCTGGATATTTTCCTTGACCCCTTCTCAATTTGGTGACCCAAATATTTCACCTCTTTCTGACAGTATTGCAATTTCAGTCGAGGCACTTTATGACCATTCTTTCCCAAATGGTTCAGCAAGGCAATTGTGTCATTCTTGCACTCATCCCTCGTTTTGGATGCAATCAGCAAGACATCAATGTACTGTACGAAGGTCGATTGGAAAGGCAATTTCAACTAATCCTAATTCTTTTTTTAATATCTGATTGAATATGGAAGGTGACTCTGAAAACCCTTAAGAAATTTGACACCAACAGTAAACTCGATCTAAAAATTAGGACTCTAACCTGTTCACACCCATAGTTCCCTCAATGAGCTCACCTGCTTCCATGATTAGTCTAGTGTAGTTCAAGTACTCCTCTCCCTTAGAGGCACTCTGTGTGGTATTCAGTTTGTCTAACCATTCAGTCAATTGCTTGGCAGCAAACCTTGCAATGGGATGTTGCTGGCCTGGACAGGTGGTACCTATTGCACAAATGTATTTGGGGTCTGCAGTGTCAACAATTTCAAGCTCTGATTAACATTTGACCCTATCATAGTATCCGGAGGAGCTCACTATGGACTAAGATCTAGCAAAGATCTGGATCCGTCAAAGGACTGTCCCTCAGGAGAGACTACTCAAATATTTTCATTATGTCCTCCCCTCATTGAATTCTGACTTAGGACTCCCTATCCATTCGCATTGGGTTTCACTTGTGCAAACAAAGGCACAATTGGACCACTAGTGACAGGTACAGATACAGAGTCTGGGCTTGCTCTAGCACCTAGGTTCCAAGGTTGCGCAGCTCTCATATTCTGAGCCATCAGTACAGACATAGCTCCTGTGTCCCTGTTATCAGAGTGTATCTTGGCATTACTTGTGGCTGCACTTGTGGCAGTAAAAGTGGAGTCGGCTCTGTCTGAACCAACATCGGTCTCAGGAAAACCTGTCCCGTTGGCTCTATTAGGTTTGTGGCAGTTTCCACAATTGGCAGATCAGGGTAAATTCTCTTGACATGTGGCTGTGGCACCTGATTTTGTACTACCGGAGTAATAGGTGTAATAGGTGTGCTAAGACTGCTCTGCATTGGGCTCAGTGTCATGCTCGAATTAACCCAAGAAGTCCCATGGGCCGATCTAATCAGCCCCATGCAGAAACTGCAAGTGCTCAGGCCGATCTAACCGGCCCTGAGCACTGCTCTCCAGTAGGAGGAGATTATTCCCTTCTGTACTCCCTCTCGATTACAGTTGGGTCTGCCCCAAGTTTCAAAACCCCTTCCTTGGTAAATTCCACAGTGCTTACAAGAAGTTGGTGTTTTACATAGTAAGCTGAAATGATTTTCAAATGTACAGTTTCTGGGTGGTGTGGCGGTGCACATTCAGCATGCCGATTACATACATGCACAGTGACAGCCTGGAGCTGTTTGAAAAACAGGTTCACTGACAGGCAGTTCTGGCATATAACGTGAAGACCTGTGTGCCTGCAGTACAGGGCACATAATGAAAGACTGCAGATTTGAGGCATATTCAGGCTTTGTTTTACCATAACCCTATAAAAATGTTTTCTCATTGTGCCTACCTTTAACTCTGCAAACTGATTTCAAATGTGACTTTCAGAGACTGAGTCATCTGACGTTACGTTAACCTGTAGTTGAATCAGGTAATGGAGCTGAACAAACGTGTGATGTTGATAATAGGGCCAGTAGGAGGCGTTCACACAACCGAGGGAGCAGTTCACAGTCAGCAACCTGGCGGGCAACAGACATTGAAAGTGTAGGTCTGGCTTTGATATAGATGTGCGTGTTGATTCTCTTTCTCTGAAGTCAGCAGCAGTTGACAGTGACCCCTGTGGCTGACCTTTGTTTGTACTAACCCACTGTCTTTTCTCCAGACCCGGTCATCGTTATTTGTGCACATCCCTAGGACCATGCTGTACTGTCCAGCCTCCACCAGAATTAGCTTGCATTGATGTTTCATTTATTTCTTATTTTAAGTTTTGTAATTAGACTTTTAGTGCTTCTAAAATGGTCTAGCAATACATACTGTGAGACACATATAGGGGAAATGGTGAAGGTGAGTTGTCCAGCATAATAGTGCGAGTATAAAACATTTTGCATTTTCTTTAGGCTTTTCAACGCTGTTTTATCTTTGCATAATTCTTGCTGGAATCACATTCTCCAATATGCAGTGAAGCCCCGAACATGACACTTTCTCTTCTATCCCTAAAACTGAGCTGCTTTTTTAATGCAATGGAGACTGAATACTGTCCTCTGCCCTTATAATCCTTGAAAGTAGGGGTGCACCACCATACCCACAGGACCTGTTTTACAATATCCAGAAACAATGTGAGGGAACAGCAGAACTTCCAAGTTTCCCAGGTCCTTACATAATGCACTGATACAGGTTGGGTTTTTCTTTAAATTCTGGGACTGCACAGTGTGAACTTGTGACCCCATCAGTGCTTAGTTTGTAAATAAAAACATGCCGGTGCCCAATGCCCTCCTCTTAAATATGCAGCTGCTCCAATTAAATGTGTGAGCACTAAATACTGAGGCAGCCTAATCCTGAAGCCATCTCTGGCCTCTTCAATTCACTTACAGCCATGCGGTAGAACTCAGTGTGCACCATGAGTTCTCCCGGGGTTTGAAAATGTATTACTTTGGGCGACGGGTAAAAACTAACTTGCTGAGAGCTATCATCTCTTACAGTAGCATTTGCAGAGAGGGTGGAGGTGCAGCAGCCATACAGTCACTGCAAGCAAGCATTGGCAACCAACAATCTATTGTTTCCCAACATTATAATCATAACTACACAAGCTGCAGCATGCTAAAGCAAAGTGCTCCAAAATGCCATTAAATTGCATGGCACTGAAGGACTTTCAATGGGCACTAATAGGGTTAATCTGCATTGGACTCACTGTTGCGTTAACCTGTGTTGGGGCTGAAGGATCAGCACTGGTACTTGGACCACTTTCATGTGCTGTGTATGAAGGACGATTTCTCAATAAGTGTAAAAGTAACTCATCATCGTCTGACTCTTTCTCAAACGTCATTAGTCTTCTATACTCTTTTGGTCTCCCCTCCCAACTCTTTGAAGGGATCCTGTTTGTTTTTCTGGTAGCTTTCCTTCCTTCTCTCTCAGTGTCCTGTGTAATCGCTTAGGATAACTTAATACCCTGCAAAGTCTCTATTCTCCAAAACCTTTGGTCATGATCCCACCTAGCCTCTGCCAGTGTCTTTTTTGCCTTTATCATTCTCCTCTCAAATTTCTGTTGCTGTTGTTGTCTGGCTACTAACTCCCAGATCGCTAATACCTCAAATTGTGCTGGTCTCAGAGGGGGTTTCAGATCATATAGTACCCTCCTCAAATGCTCTAAATTCCTCAAATTGAATGTTCCGTTTGCCTGAAACAATAGGCTCTCATCCTTCGCTGTCACCTTGCACCATTGTTTGAACCAAAGACAGTGCAACACCCTTATCATCAAATATACTGTAAGCTGATGTGCCTTCTGGTGGTGCAATAGCTCCTCTGCTCGTTGTAATATACATATCTTCCCTTAAAGCATTTTTTCAAGCTTTGAAAAATGTCATCTTTTCAGTGTTTATGTTATTCAAAACCAAATCAGGAAGTGACTTTTAATCCCAGAATTCTCTTCCCCTATCTTCTCAACCAATTGTACTTCACGGACGGCTGCCAATCCATGCGCGACCCTTCTCACTAACCAACCTGTTCCAGAGCAGCTCCAATGAGGTCACACTCACATGTACTGCGGCTGACAACGTCTTGCAGCTTGTCCTCCCAAACTCAGATTCACACTGTACTAATGCTAAATTATTGTGAGCACTAAACAAAAGCAAAACCCAATTTCTTTGTTTTTTACTGGTATTTCATACTAATAAGCCATTAATAAGTGCACTTCGTGAACAATTGTGGCCACTCACGTGGGCACACTTTCTAATGCGTGCATTACTTTTCCTTACATTATTACATTTTCTAAGCAAATTCAACACTCAGAATACATGAATATTCATTAATAATTTCATTAGAATCTCAGCGTTAACACCTTCATCTGAGAAATGGACACTGTCACCTTTATAAATACCATTCATGTTAAAGTGCACATTGGTGTTTTATACACAGCCCATGTTATGGTGTTTGAGGAATGCAGAAACACGTTTATTAACATGTTTCCTGGCTTTGTCAAGCTGAGGACTTCCAATTTTTGTCTTTGGCATATGTTGGAGTACACCAAGGCAGTGTGAGGGAAAAGTCTCATCGATTGTGCAAAGGTATCCTTCATTAGGATTTCCAATCGTATCCCAGTCAGTGTGCTCAGGACATTTCCACCACAGTGCACAATCATAAGGTCAGGAGGTTGGCAATCTCTAATGCTTTCAACCAATGGAAGCAACTGGTACCACTTTAACAGTCTGTGGTCAATCTAATTAATGTTCACATTAGACAAACCGAAGTCCCTGTCAATGCCACTCTTTCTAGCCCAAAACACATAGCTGTGCCCAACAATCCACACTTTAACTATTCTGAAGTGAAGCAGCAGTAACAATCAGAAGAAGGCCACAGCAGAATGAAACAGTTTAAAAAATGGGATGCAGTCAAAATGGAGGGGTTCTCCTGTTTGGGTACTGTAAATATGCAGGGGTCTGAAATTAGGTAGTATTTTGAAAGAATAAGTAAGTGGATGTTTCATTTGTTCTGGTAAAAATAAAACCTGTACTGCAGAGTTAGATATGCTTTTGAATGTGTACAGTAAACCACACCTGCTGCACCTCATTTTGTAACAAGTAAGGTCCTTCCAGAATGTATAGTGAACTTGTGATCTACTGGTTCTAGCAGGTTGCTAGGAAGACTGTGCCAAGACTGTATTGGAGGAAGGGTCTTCAAGACATTGTTATGTCTTTGTAAAAACTAAAAGTGTTTGTGCTCATTATTTTATTAAAAAATGTATTTTTCTAATGAGGGATTGCTGATAATGTGAACTATACCCTTGAAGTGATAAAACTACACAGTTTAATATCATTTTAGACTTCCTTTTTTTGTGAATTCATCAAAATAATCATGATTATCTGAATATAACGGTAAAGAAACCTACCATACTGGCTCCTCTTTGAATGTAGGTGCAAGGGCTAACACATACTAACCATTCAGAAGTGGGCTTGCAAAAAAGAAAAAAATGAAAGGTATGCTTTTATTTGCACACATCTAAATTATCATAGTGCAAAGTTGAAAAGGTTGGCATTGATAGTTGCTAAGTGTAAGAGTGTTGACCCATTCTTATGCTTAGTTCTGACAATTGTTGAGAGTATTGAAAATATCATAAGGAAGACAAAGGAAACATTTTACCAAAGTGTATAGTTTCAGGTATGCGAACTGTATTTTATTATTAGGAAAAAATGTTTTACTTATGAAAACAAATTATAAAGTATATAGACATGTATGGAAACTGCTTAACATAATCTATGAGTGGCAAGTGTGTATCTGAATACATTAAAAAATACCTTGTTTAACATGTAACTCAGTTAGATGTGTAGTAGTAGAGTGCAACATATACTAAAATATGTAGTGTGCTAATATGGGTCAGGCTTCTTAGTGCGGACTTTGTTTATGGTCTAAGACTGTCAGCTTCTCATGCTATGTACAAGCTATTAGTAAAGTAGCAGTCTTATTTTGTAGTAGATATTAGGCATCTCAGATATATGCTGTAGGTATGTCATAAAGTACGCTTATTTGTGCTTAATACATTTTTTTAGATGAACAAGCTATGTTTATTGATATATTTATTGAGATATATATGCTAGTGAAGTTGGAATGTAAACCTGCTTTGCTAAGTCTCAATGTAAGGTTTTAGTGCAAATGTCTCAAGTGTCTGACATTGTGTAGGTGTTCAATAAGCATGCTGTGATGTGCTTAAGTGATTATGAAATGTGGTTCTCAGTTTTAGAGATTTAGTCTTGCTCTTTCTGAGTCCTCACACAACCTTTTCATGTCTGCAGAAAAATGATGCTTTTCTGCTATTTGACTGGCTAGTGAAGTTGGCTTGAAAAACTGGTTTCCCAGATCTGAAAGTTATGTTTTACTGCAAACATGTCAGCACACTGACATACTGTAGGTATTCCATTAAGTAAACTGCAATGTGCTAAAGTGAATAGGAAATATCATTTTCAATTGTACCAACCAACTGTGCTCTTTAACAACTGTAACCCACACACTAAATACAGTATACCCCTTACCCAAAAAACTAAGATTGATGTATTTTAACCATGTTTGCTGTGTTTCAGCCACTGACAGAAAAAGGGAAACACCTCTACAGTCACTCGCATACTCAGAATGGACTGATATAGACATCAATGAGAAAGGCAATTGGAGATTCACTTACAAACTCCTGTATTCCTTAACAGAGGCACTGACATATATGTTCAACATTTATGGGGAGATGTGTAAAGTAATTCATGGAAAAAAAGAGGCAGTCACATATCGATAGGTGTACTAAAATATCTCATTACGCTAAGAGAGGTACACACCTATGTTCACTGAGATATATAAGCAGGTACTAACAGAATATTTTCATGTAGCCATGTAAATACTGCTTCTCTGAAGGGTGAGGCCTACTAGTGCAGAACTGGTGTGCGCTATGCCACTGGCCAGTGAAGTTGGCCTTTAAAACCGCTTTGCAAGTCTCAAAGTCATGTTTTCGTGCAAATGTCTCAGCCTACTGGCATACTGTGTGTATTTCATCATGCATGCTGCAGTCTGCTTACATGTTTAGTAAATTTACTTTTCAGTTTTAAAGACTTACTCTTGCGCTTTCACAGGACAAAGCCAAGCAGGTCATAGACTATACCACTCATCAGCATACTGAGATTCATGTTTCCAGAGCAAGGATGCTATGTCTAAGCCACTGACAGAGAAACAGAAACTCTTCTACTGTCACTCACATATTGGGAAAGCACTTATATAAGCAGCATTAAGAAAGACAATTGCAGAAACACTAACATTCCATTGTTTTCCCTAACAGAGGCACTGAGCTATATGTGCAGTCAGGTATGTACAGATTTAGAGAGTCATACAGAAACTAAACCAGCCAGTCACATACTGGCAGTTATGCTAAAATATGTCATAGCGCTATTAGAGGTAGATAGCTATGTTCACTGAGAAATATATAGACAAATACTGACAGAATATTTTCATATATCTATGCAAATACTGCTTCTGTGAAGGGTGAGGCCTAGTAGTGCCCACCCTGTGTGTGCTATCTCCGTGGCCAGTGGAGTTGACCTGTAAAACTGCTGTGCCAAGTCTCAAAGTCATGTTTTACTGCAAATGTCTCAGCTCTCTGGCATGCTGTAGATATCACATCAAGCATGATGCAATGTGCTTAAATGTTTAAGAAATGAGCTTTTCAGTTTTAAAGACTTGCTCTTATGCTTTCACAGCCCTTAGCCAAGCACAACTTAGAGTATACAAACTTAGCAACAAACTGAGAGACATGTTTCTACACCATAGATGCTGTGTTTCAGCCACTGATAGGAAAACAGAGACACTTCTACAGTCACTCACATACTCAGAAAACACTTATATAGGGAGTAATAAAAAGCACTGAGCTATTTATTCAGCCAGTTACATGCAGATTTAGATAGTAATACAGAAACTAAAGGAGGCACTCACATATTGGCAGGTGTACTAAAATATGTCATTGCGCTACCAGAAGTAGACAGCTACATTCATTGAGATATATAGACAAGTACTGACAAAATATTTTCACATTTCCATGTAAATACTGCTTTTCTAAAGGGTGAGTCCTAGTAGTGTCAACCCTGTGTGTGCTACATTGGTGGCGAGTGAGGTTGGACTATAAAACTGCTTGCTTTATCAAGTCTGAGTCATGTTTTACTGCAAATATCTCACATCTGACATGATGTAGATATTTCATCACGCATGCTGCAATGTGCTTAAGTATTTAGGGAATTTACTTTTCAGTTTTAAAGAATTACTCTTCCACTTTCATAAGCCAAAGCCAAGAACTTTGTAGAGTATACCACTCACCAAGGAAGTGTCATGTTTTCACGCAATTGATGCTGTGTTTTAGCCATAGATAGGGAAACAGAGGCACTTCTACAGTCACTCATGTACTCAGAAAGTGTTTATATAAACAGGAATAAGAAAGACAGTTATAAACACACTCATGTACCCCTTTTTCGCTAACAGAGGCACTTAGTTAAATGTTCAGCCAGTTACATACAGATTTGGATAGTCATACAGGAAGTAAAACAGGCAGTCAACTACTGGCAGGTGTACTAAAATATCTGGTTGCTCTACTAGAGATAGACAGTTATGTTCACTAAGATATATAGGCAAGTATTGACAGAATCTTTTCATGCATCCATACAAATCCTGCTTTTCTGAAGGGTGAGGCCTACTATTGCAGCCCATGTGTGTGCTATCTCACTGGCCAGTGATGTTTGCCTGTAAAACTGCTTTGTGAAATTTCAAAGTTATGTTTTACTGCAAATGTCTCAGCTCTCTGACATGCAGTAGGTATTCCACCAATCATGCTGCAATGTGGTTGTGTGATTAGAAACTTTGCTTTCCAGTTTCAAAGACTTATTGTTGCACTTTCACAGCCATTAGTCAACCATTATATGGTTCTCTCCAAAGAAGTGAGATTCCAGATTATGGATGCCGTGTTTCAGCCACTCATAGTGAAATGCCAATATTTCTAAAATCAGTCACATACTCAGAAAACACTTATATAAGCAGCAATAAGAAAGGCAATTGCACCCACACTCACATACACCTGTATTCCTTAACAGAGGCAGTGAGGTATATGTTCAAGCACTTATGGACAGATTCAGAGTCACCGAAGGCACTAAAACAGACAGTCACAAACTGGCAGGTGGAATACACTATCTCACTCCTCTACTAGAGGTAGACAGATACATTCACTAGGCTATATAGGTAAGTAGTTACAGCATCTTCTCATGTATGCAAATAAATATTGCTTTCATGAAGGATGAGGGTAATACAACACACCATGTCTGTGCTACCTGGCTTGCTTCTGAAGTTGGCCAATGTGATGATACATATTTATGTTATGAGTCATAATAATACAATTGTTTACATTGTACTTAAGTATCTAAAACATTTAACATACAATTACATAACATGAAATTAAATGTATATTCTATTTTTTAGGTTTCAGGTAGAAGATTCTGCTTAAATACACAGAGTTGGAATGCTGTCAAAAAATAAGTGAAAAAGGGGAAAAAAACACAAATGTACTAACTCAATAAAGCCAAGAAAGAAAAGGACAGAATGCTGAAAAGGAGTGAAAAAACAAAGGACTATTGTAAGAGAAAGAAAACATTTCTCAAAATAGCAATGGGCAACTAGACAAACAGCAAAATGAAGTGCATGATAGAGAAAGTTTGACATTAACTAAGAAACTAGTCAAACCACATGATATCAGAACTAAACAATCCTACAAAGAAGCACAGAGTTTATCAGGAAGACAACACAATTTAAAGGAAATAAGAGTTAGAATGCTTCATAGCAGAGTAGTCCAGAATCTAATGAGAAATATGAAGAAATATAAAAGATGGAGAGAAGCTGTGAGACAAAAGAAACATGCTGAGTGAATACTTGAAAAAGTCTTTGCTCTGATTAAACAATTATTCATCCAGATTTTGAACAGAATGAAAATACTGGGCAAAATAGTGTTGAGTATGCAGAGAAAATGCCAAAACACAATATTTATAAACAGAACTAACATTTGCAAAGTTTTAAGTAGGGAAAAGAGACATACTTCCAGCCTTTCTTTAATGAAGAAAGCTAATTGGAAGAGAGCAGACCAGTGCATGCAGTTGATGAATGTGAGAGGTGCTATGAAATGAAAGATGGTTGTCCCTTTTGAAAAAGAGGTAATGGTACCTAGAAATGAAGAATAAGTTATAGGTGAAAAAGTTCAGGGAAAGTGTAGACAGGCCCCTGTATATAAGTGGAATTGTAGCAACATTTGTAGTGTTCACCAGGAATCAATTTACACAGTCAGAAATTTCCATTGAGAAGTCTCAAACAGAAAAAATATACTTTTGCAAAGACTAGACCCATGCAAAGCAAGTATGTAAATCTGCAATGACATTAACTAGCATGTGTATTTAAGAAAGAGTGCCAAAGCACTTTCATCATTTTAGAATGTTAGCGGTACACTACTCACGAATACAAACTTTAGTTAGAAGACTTAAAGAGTCCTGCACTGTGTTTAGGGGAAATTAATAGAACTTTTTTGCATGTGTTGGAAAATGGGTTATTGGTAAGGGCAGGAAGGTACCTACACTTAGCAATAGGCCACTAACCTCCACTAAGGTCCAGTTAGGTCTCAGTAAATTAAACCCAGCTCAACCCTTGGTAGCTTGGCAACGAGCGTCAAGGCTTAACTTAGGAGACAGAGTGTAAAGCATTCAAATATCACAAACAGTAATTAAATAAAACACAGGAAACAGTTTAAAAATCCAAAACCAATTTATAACAATAGATTATATTTTTATCGTTAAAATGACACAAAAACGAATATAATCGGATAAGGGGAACAGGAGATATTAATTTTTAAAGAATTATTGTTTTTTTAGCACCTAGAAACAAAAAGTGCCAATCGGGTCATCTGGTTGCACCTCGACCGGGGCAAAGTCAAAGTTTAAGGCCGACCGCAATGGAGCCCTGCTCGGCTACAGGCCACGGGAGGCCTCGGTTAAAAGTTTACCTTCAAACTTAGGGCCAGATGTACGAAAAAACCAAATTGCGATTTGCAATTTGCGAGTCTCTGCGACTCGCAAATTGCAAGTCGCAATTTGGGATGCAGAAAGGTGTCTCAGACACCTTCTGCATGTCGCTATGGGGTCGCAAAGACCCACCTCATTAATATTAATGAGGTGGGTCGCAAATTGCGGCCCCATAGCGACTATGGGCACTCGCTAACATGGAGGCCTGCTGACGTCAGCAGGCCTCCATGTTAGCGACCTGCTGCTCAATAAAGCAGGTTTTTTTTTTTTAAATGTAGCCCGTTTACCCTAAGGGAAAACGAGCTGCATTTTAAAAAAATCCGAAACCTTTTGTTTTGTTTTTTTCAGGGCAGGGAGTGGTCCCTTGGACCACTCCCTGCCCTGAAAAACTATTTTTGGGTGCAATCACAAACTGGAAGGGGTCCCATGGGGACCCCTTCCAATTTGCGATTGTGTTACCATCCACTTGAAGTGGATGGTAACTGCGATGTCATTTGGTATTGCATACCATTGCGAGTCGCAAATAGGAAGGGAACACCCCTTCCTATTTGCGAGTCGCACATGCATATTGCGAGTCGGTAACGACTCACAATATGCATTTGTGCATTGCAAACTCACGTTTGCGAGTCGCAAACGTCGATTTTCGCCGTTTGCGACTCGCAAAAGGGTTGCTACATCTGGCCCTTAGTCAGAATAGCCACAATATACATCGTATTCTACAAAAACATTGGAACATATTACAAATGGACAATACACTAGCAAAAATATTACCTAAAAGACCGAGAATGATTCACAAAAGGGGCAAAACAATTAGAAATGTAATATGTAAAAGTTATTTGCCACCTTTAAGGGAAGAAGCACCGACATGGTTACCAGGCAAAATCAATGGTTTTTACAAATGTGGTCATTGTAATATGTGTGGTTTCAGTACAATGGAAGCGGACCACATAAAATTACCACCTTTATAAATTGTAACACCAAATTCACTGTGTATATTTTGGAATGCAAATGTGGCCAGATATACGTGGGAAGTACTATCAGGCCCTTGAAAGAACGCATTCAGGAACACATCCGTGCCCTGAGAAACAATGACACAATCTCACCAGTAGTCCGACACATGAACATCAAACATCCAGGGAGAGAAATTCCTTCGATTAAATACATTGGAATTTATCATACCCCTGTTAACCCTAGAGGAGGTAATAGAACATTGGAGCTAAGAAAAAATGAGGCGAAATGGATTATCAGGTTAAGAACCATAGAAATGGGGATGAACATTGATGATGAACTATATCATTTTTTACAATAATGTATACATGATTGTGGATTATAAGATATGTCTTCTTTTTATTACCAATACATCTCTTTACAGGCTGATAATACATTGGGATCAATGGTTTGTTGTGCCTATATGTTTAACTGATGTATACTCACATACCATGGTGATGGATGCCTCTCTTTGAGCGATATTGGATATCTCCTGTCTGTCCAATCACTGTTTATCATATATAATTTTCTATGATAATGTGCACATATTGGACTAATATGTATAGGTTCTTTCTTCCAGTTCCTCATTTCTCCTTCCTATCATTCAGAGTCTCGTTGGTTACCTTATTCTGTCCATACATTGAGGATGGTTTATTACCTACACAGAAGATTTTTCAGTTTATGTTTATCTTTTTAAATCTAAAGATCAGAGTATTTGATAAGAGCTTCACTCGTTGGCCCAATATACTTGTATATATTCTGTCTGATGATTAGTATGTATCAAATAGGTTCTCTGACAATAGGACAACAGGTCTGAGTAATAAGAAAACAAACTATTCTAAGACGGCCGCCATGTTCGCGATGTTTGCAGCGGGCCCTTTTCTCTTTCTACTAAAAGAATATTCTAATTGTGGGTTTGAAACTCAAGGTCGGCATTGGCTAAATTGCCGACACCAACCAGATTTAAGAAGACATCCGTGTTCTCTTCAATACACACACCTTCGTTGTTATTGCAACGAAGCAACACGGGGCGCGGATTGCTATTATGCGGACATTACGAGGACACAGGTTAGTTTTGAAGGCGGTACGGCTAGCTTGTCTTGGGGATGCCCCATTGATTTTTATTACTCATTGGCCACAGAGTTATGTGGGACATTCCTGTTTATACTATCATGGACAAGACATATTCTTTTGTATATGGTTTTCTGACTTTATTATACCTATTTGATATTGATTCAGGTTTGAATATTCTCTCTCATATCATGACTTTATTTAATATCGGCGATACATTTTCTTATGTGACTTTCTACTTATGGCCTGTAATTGTTATGGCCAAGCACTTTGAACAACATATAGAGGTTAGTTTCATTTGTGACGTGATGTATCTACATGGAGTTAAATTGCACTTTGTAGGGAACCAGGTTTCATGTTATCATGACGGCTTAGATATTTTGCTTAGATTGGATTACGGTTCCTTTGATAAGAAGGATATGATAAATAAAGGCCATAATATGGCCTGTATCAGCTCCTAATATATGCATACATGTTCTTTTCATTTATTTGTAGGACCAACTATAAGCTGATGAACTAAAATTATATTATCAAAAAAATGAAAATCAGTTGCAGTTTTTTTGTACAATGAACAAGCTTAGTGCGGATAATACCAAGGTTAGTGGGGTACCAGATTTTGAATATAGGTAACACATATGGTCTACATTTTGACAGTTGATGATTGGATCTCTTCCCCTGTTTCTCTGTTATTTAGAGATTTGAATATCATTTGGAGATACAAGTGGTAAATGGAGAGATTAAGGTACTTTCCCTTCAAAAGTCCTTTTGGGAGTTACATAGGTCTCTCTTTCATACTAAAAATTAGTGACTCACCTTCACATTCATATCAAATTTCATCCCTATTACTCATACTTACTATATCATTTTATTAATCTCAAAGACTAATTTGGGATGTAGGTTCTCTATGGCACGTTTTCTATTTCCAATACACTCTTGGTGCAGGTTGACTAACTGTGATCCTTTCTTTTTGTCTTTGGAGTTGTTTTTTACATTTTGTATTTTTTTAATTATTAATGTAATGTTTTTGAATTATGATTTATCAGCCTTGAAGAAGTCCAATGTGTGGACGAAACACGTGTCGGCTGATGTTACATGTGGATTCGACAAAATATCATCCGGTCCTTTGACTCATAGTTCATTTCTTTGTTAGATTATGGACTTTTATTGCATCTATTTACATTATGTCTTTTATGTTGGTTGGTTTTCTACTGTAGCGGTTTAGTGTTGTATGTTATTTATCATTGTCACCAATTTTTGAAATAAATATTTTCATTATATAAAATTATGAGAACCTACATTGCTTGAGGTTAATAATATATGAATGTATATGGATTGTGGACAGTTTATCACAATTTACTAATTATATAGTCATATTTGACTTTTTGACTTTTTGATTATCTATACTTTAGAAAAAAGAAAGAAAGAAAAAAATTGTTGTGCTCCGCTGGTACATTTTGTTTGGTTCTATTGTTACGGTCTTTTCTTTGAAAAAACGGAAAGCACATCAGGGCAACGATGTGCATTAGTGTATGAGAACTACCTAACAGCATTTATACTTGGGTAAATTAGGAAATGTGCATTGATACTGTTGCTTAGTGTTGGCAAATTTGTTTTAGTCTCTTTTTCGAAGGTTTTCTTCAGCGGGACGAACCTGCCAGTCCAATCCGACCTCCTGGGGCCCTTCTCCGGATACGCGATGCGGGAATCCTCTGTGGAGATTTTTACCTTCAGACTTAGTCATTTTTTCGAGGTGAAAATCCTTTGAAAGGGGTAAACCTGGATCTTGATCCGACGTCCCTGGAGCCCTCCTCAGATACGCTGGCTGGGAGGTCCCGGTCAACTTTTTACCTTCGGACTTAGGGCCTGATTCTAACTTTGGAGGACGGTGTGAAACCGTCCCAAAAGTGGCGGATATACCACCTACCGTATTACGAGTCCATTATATCCTATGGAACTCGTAATACGGTAGGTGGTATATCCGCCACTTTTGGGACGGTTTAACACCGTCCTCCAAAGTTAGAATCAGGCCCTTAGTCTCTTTTTCGGAGATTTTCTTTACCGGGACGAACCAGCAAATCAGGCCGGGTTGTGGTTGAGGCAAGCCGGCTAGAGTTGCAGTGGCGGGTCGGTCCCTCTATGGAGCTTTTTTACAAAAGTTCTCCAAACTTCTCCAAACTTCTGGGGCTTCTCCCAGATGTCCTTTTAAGGTTCTTTTGAGGTCCACAGCTCACCCCAAGGGTCCAGAATTTCTGAGATGGTCCTTGGGGGGTGCGGACTACAACTCCCAGAATGCACCTGGTGCAAACTCCTTTTTGGCCACTGGGTAGTGGCCAGCTGGTTGATTTCTTCAGGAGTTAGTGCTTGGGACTGTGGATAGCAATTTTTCACCTGTAGCAAACAGGGAGTCCCTCCTTGAACCAGTTGAAGCCAGGCAAAGTCCTTCTTGTGGTGAAGCCCAAGTGTGCAGCTGGTGCAGTCCTTCTGAGTGCAGGTTCCAGGTGCAGGCCAGGGGTCCAGCAGGGCAGTCCTTCTTCTCCTTTGGTTCTACCTTGTTGGAATCTGATGGGGATCTGAGGTGTGGGTGCAGGTCTGCCAGTTTTATCCTTGCTCCTGGTGAAAAGCAGAAGGGTCCTGGTTCTCCAATCAGCTGCAGGGTCCTTCCCCCTGTGATGACCACATCCTGGGAAGTGTGGCAAAAATCAATCCCAGGAGGCAACATTCTCCAAAAATCCATCATGGCTGAATCTGATTTTTGGAGGTTACATCTGGCTGAGCCCACCCACTGGTGTGGCTAAAATCATAAACACACCCCTCTCCTGCCCTCTTCCAATCTATTCAAGGGGGCACCTAGTTGTCTGGGGTTGCAGGATGTGGGGGTGTTGCTGGTTGCTCCAAATGTCCTTCTCTGCCTTTGAAGACCAGTTTGGCAGCCCTCCCCCTTCCTGCCTCACCATCTGCTGAGGGGAGATTCCCTCCCACAGGCACATTCCTTTGTGTGAAGCCAGGTCACTTCACACCTCATCAATGCAGCCTGGCCAGGCTGCTAGAGGCTGGCCAATCAGAGCACAGCAGCAAAAACAATGCAGGGCTGAAATTGGCAACTTTTCAGGTAAAGTTTAAAACTCTTTACCTGAAAAAGTTATATTAAATCCAACAACTGGAAGTTGTAGGATTTATTACAACAATTAATTTGATACCAAACTCTTGGTATGCATCATTTAAGGAGACTTTAAAAATTAAAATAAAGTCTCCCCATTCTAGCCTATGAAGGCCATTTACTACAATACGGGAAAAACGAATTTGGTTGTTTTTACCTCACCAGGGCTTATAAAAATATTTTTATAAAGTCCCTGTTTATAGTTACATGGCACCCAGCCCTAGGGGCACATAGGGCACACCTTAGGGGTTACTTATATGTAAAAATAAGGTAGTTTAAGACTTTGGAACTACTTTTAATTCCAAAGTCAAATTTGCATATAAATTTAATTTAAAAGCAGCCAGCAAGGCAGGCCTGCCTTAAAAATGACACTGGGCACCTCAGCAGTGCACCTATGGGTGAACTACCTATGCTGTGGTCCCTAAACCTACATGCCCTACCATATACTAGGGACTTATAGGTAGGTTAACTTAGCCAATTATAATTAGCCTAATTTGCATATCCATTTTACACAGAGCACTGGCCCTGGGACTGGTAAGCAGTACCCAGGGCACAGCCAAGAGTCAGTAACCACCAGTACCTGTCCAAAAAGTGTGGGGGTGACCAGGGCAAAAAGGAGGACTTTCCTACAGCATGGAATAGTAGCACATTTGCAAAATGCTTGTGTTGATGTGCAGTTCTGTTTCTTTGGACCTCAAGAGGAGTGCAGAGAAAATGAACAGTTGCTATCTGCAGCTATTGGAAAAGAGATATCTATTAGTGTTGATAACTTTCATGAAAGGATTAGAAAGTTTAAAATAGCCTGCTCAGAAAATCCAGACTGTATCTGCATATGTTGTAGACGCACTCACTACAAAACTCCAACTCGTTATGTTACTGTATCTTCCAAAACTGAGAAGGCAACAATGATAAATGAAGTGATGTTGCAGCTTATTTATTTGTAGAAGAACTCTTTGATTGTTGCAAGTGACAAATTATATGTAAATACTAATATAATAATTTAGAGGTGAATAAAATGCAAGCTAGAGCGTGTATAACAAGTTAGAACTAGTTTCTATTCCAGGAGAACTGCAAGATTTGAATATTTATGAGTCTATACTTCTACAATAGATACACCCTTTCGAAGCAATTGTTCATATGGAGCCTAAGTCTAGAAACTTATCTCAAACTGAGCTATAGAAGAGTCTAAAAGGTAGAGTTGTTGACCTGTCACTAGATCTTAAGGTCTAAAGAAGAATGTTGAAACTGTAGGTGTGGAAAGAATTTTGGAAGATGGACTTGGTATTATAGTGTATGGTGTACCTACTAAGAGTAAAAGGATATGGCAAGAGTTAGTATATGTTACCAGAGTTAAGAAAGCAACATTATGGCCCTCATTATGATCCTGACGGTCAGTGGACCTCCAGGACCACGGTGCCAGGCACACAGTCTCACTGCCAAAGCTGGGCTGGAGGTTTCTACCTACAGCCCGGCGAGAGTCGTATAACTGCTGAGGTTATTCTTACTAGGGACACCGCCAGCATTTTCCTGGAGGTCTCACCGCCATGAAAATGCTCGCACAAAGGTATCCCAATGACAGGAACTTGCGTTACTGTCACCGGAATATCCCCAAACACCTTGCATTCATGCACACATGCACCCTCATACACACAATCACACACAGACAAACTCCCACTCACACACGTACTCACAACATTCACCCCATAGATACACATACATACCCATACACATCACACACTCACGCATACACTCTCCATCCCCAACCCCTCCCTTTAACTATATACATACATACAAAACCCCCACCACCCACTCATCTTCACACAACCACCCCCCACCACAATCGTACCTTACCACACACCATATACATATACAAACTTACACTCACCTGCACCCACTCACTCACCCCCATGCCTCACTCATTCACACATGCACCCACCCTATCCACATGCATACACACACATGCATCACCATATTTACACACAGACAGACATGCACGGACAAACACTACCCCTCTCCCCCCCACATTCATGACACACATACACATACTCACACACACCCATTCACACCCTCCACCCCTCCCCCTTGCGGACGACACTTATCTCATCCAATGAGGTGCTCCTCCACAAGGGGACGGGACCCGGCGCTGCCATCACCATGCCAGAAAAAAGACCACCACACAGAATTGCTGGTTGTAATTCTGTGGGAGGTCTTTTTCTAGCGTGGCGGTGCCGGTAGTGGGACCACTTAAGCACTGCTGATCACTGTAGTGAAGCTGCCGGATAGCCGACTGCTGGTGGTGTGGATATCGGATGGCAGTCATTGTACGGCGGAAAAGATTTCTGTAGTCATAATGATGGCATAATAACATTTACTACAGGAATGTTGATGTTCTTCAAGATATTTCACACATAGATGATAGTACAGTAGCACCAACAGGCCAAATTGATAAGGATGATCACACAAAAGTAGGAAGAAATGTAGGAACACTACAGTATTCATCCTCTGCATTCTAAAACAATTACTGGAGATGCTATTGAGCTATTTCAAATTAAAGAAGCAAAAGGAACTCCATCAAGAGTATGAGAGAAAACTTTAGAAGCTTGTTGTTTTCCATACCTGTTCCCTACTGGAGTAAGTGGTAGGTATGATGATTGGCCTGTATAAATACCAGCAGCTGAGTACAGGTCAACTGAACTATATTCTCAGGACCCTAGATTTCAACAGTGTATTACTTATATATTTGATCTACTATTTGAGAACAACTTGTCTTGGCTATCGTATGCAGTAAATCACATTCTAAAAACAGGAGTACATGTCCACAATCTGACAGCAAGGGAATTTGTTGATAAGGTGCATGTAAAAGACCAACAGCTTGAGCACCACTTAATCATTTGGATGACATGTCAACATGGTACAAATTAATATTTGTATTGTTTCCATGATGAGGTAAAATGCACATACAGAAATCTAGAATCAATTACTTGGTTTGTAACACTAAGTTGTGCTGAGTATGCTTGGGAAGATCTCCTTCAATTCTTAGGAGAAGCAAACTCTAACATGAAATATATCAATCTGAAAACAGCAGGATAACACTGTTTATTGGATCCTGCAAATGTTTGCAGATAGTTTAACCCACTGATTTCAAGAAATTATGGCTTTTTTCTGCAACAAAATAAATCTACCTCTTGGCAAAGTTGCTGATTTCTTTTGGCTGAAAGATGTGCTCCACATATTCACATGTTGTTATGGGTAAAAGATGCCCCAAAGTTTGGAACAGACTGTGATGACTCTGAGTTGTCTTTTATAGAACAGTATGTGACATGTGCCATACCAAAGGAAACTTCTGACAAGGATCTGAAACAGCAAGTTTCAAACATAAGCGTGGTAAATATTGTTGTCGTAAATACAGATCAAAATTCACATTTTATACACATTGCTGTTTTGGATTCCCATGACCTATGATCTCTGAAAGATGAGTGAATAGCTTTTGTCTGCAGACGGAGACACACCTTGACACGAAAATTACCCAAAAATCTGCACAACCTTAAAAGAATAGAAGGCTCAAAATATATCAATGACTACAACCCTGTCATTCTAAAGATGTGGAATGCAAATATGGACATGCAATTTGTTGCAGATAATTCTATTGCTGTAGCTTGCTATGTGACTTCATACATAACAAAGGCAGAAAAAACTGAGATGAGAGAGATATGGGAAGAGATTTCAGCTGTAAAGAGTTTTAGTTTGAAGATGCTTTCACACAGAGAAATCAGTTCTTATGAGTGCGTAGTTAGGCTGAGCTCTGCAAGTTTGTTATCCAAGTCTAGAGGTATTGTGTGGGTAAGCTAAGGCTATGCAAATACTCGTAATAGAGTTTTAAAGACTTTCCCAGAAATACAATATCTTGCAGAAGTTGATCTTGAAAGTACAGACATTCTAAATATTAACATGTTGGATACATGCTACCCTAGAAGAAGTGTTCATCTTGAAAATCTGTTTCAATGAAATACTTCAATATTACACATATAGAACTAATGTCACTGGAACAGTGAAGAAGGATGATTTGTAGTTACTGGATGTGATGGTTGTTTGGTAAGACACAACAAAGGAAATCTAATTAATCACAGGAAGCTTACATGCCAAACTCTAGACAGAAAAGCATTTTTATACTTGGGCCTTTTACAACTCTTCAAGCCATGGCGAAATGTATTTTGCGAGAACAGAATGTGGAATACTGGGAGATAGAATGTATGAGGCTGGAAGAGACAGTTGAAGGACAAAGCTGAAGACTCTGCTGATGGATGGGGTGTTATAGATTAAACCTACTTGAAGCTTTATTGGTGCGTTTCACTCAGTTACTGATAACTTTACATTGGCAATGAGTGATGCATGGACAACACCTCAACATGGCATGGACACATGGCGTGTGTATAGAAGACTGAAAAACGTTTTCGCATAAAAGAAATGTTTGGATGGTGGCATATTGAAAAAAAAAAGAAACACATGTATGCGGTAAAAAAACGAGATGTATCAGCACGGTTTTTACTTTACGACTGGATTTTACAGCCGAATTGGTTGATGCGCAGCAGTACGTGTCACGTCATTGCTCTGCTGTGGGAGGCTGTGCTGTAAGCCCAAATTCTACGAGAAAGAGATCGACAACCAGGTACAGGCAAATAGTACTAGCGTCCTGGCAACACGTTGCATTTTAGCATTGAGTTGCTAAGGAATCCACAGAGACAATCTTAAACTGAAACCAGGCCTGACAATAGATATTTGTGTTACTGAAATGCATAGCGGTCCAAAAGAGGGAGTGTTTATAGTTGCTAGGAGACAGAACGGTGAGATTTGTGATGGCCATATCGTAATGATTACGGAGGAGGATATAGATACATAAACAAGGAAAAAAGTACATTTATTTATTGTTATTTTACATTAAACTGCAGAGTTGTCAGAAAACCTATGGTATTATAAACAATGGAGGACAGATTGTTATGAAGAATTTAGAAATTCTTGGAAGTAAACTGTGACAGGCACACACAGGGGGTGATTCTGACCCCGGCGGTACTAGACCGCCGGGGCCAGGGTCGGCGGGAGCACCGCCAACAGGCTGGCGGTGCCCCGCAGGGCATTCTGACCACGGCGGTTTGGCCGCGGTCAGAAGAGGAAAACCGGCTGTCTCCCGCCGGTTTTCTGCTGCCCTTCTGAATCCTCCATGGCGGCGCAGCTCGCTGCGCCGCCATGGGGATTCAGACACCCCATACCGCCATCCTGTTCCTGGCGGATCGCCCGCCAGGAACAGGATGGCGGTATGGGGTGTCGTGGGGCCCCTGGGGGCCCCTGCAGTGCCCATGCCAATGGCATGGGCACTGCAGGGGCCCCCGTAAGCGGGCCCCACTTTGAATTTCACTGTCTGCATTGCAGACAGTGAAATTCGCGACGGGTGCAACTGCACCCGTCGCACCTTCCCACTCCGCCGGCTCCATTCGGAGCCGGCTTCCTCGTGGGAAGGGTGTTTCCCACTGGGCTGGCGGGCGGCCTTTTGGCGGTCGCCCGCCAGCCCAGTGGGAAACCCAGAATCACCGCAGCGGTCTTATGACCGCGGAGCGGTGTTCTGGAGGGGGGAACTCTGGCGGGCGGCCTCCGCCGCCCGTCAGAGTTAGAATGACCCCCACAGTCTGTAATTTTGGTGAACTGAGGAACTCCTGAAAATAAACGGTGACAGGCACACCACAGTCTGTCATCTGAGGGACTTTAGTGAATTAACGGTGACAGGCACACCTCAATCAGAAATTTTAGTCATGTTACTTCACTTGTGCTAGAATAGAGTAGAACACTGGATTTAAAAACACTGAATTGTTAGTAAAGAAAATAACCAAAATGCTAAATGTTACTCCAACTTAATTTTTCCTAAGTAGCCCTGGAGAACCAGTGGGCCAAATGGAAGAATATGTTTATTCACTATGCACGACTGTGTGGTCCAACTCTGAGTGCTGAGTGGAAAAACACGTTATTAATGCATTGCCTTGGTGGGGAAGGACAGGAGGTGTTACAGAATTTACCTGATGAGAATAGTGACAAAGTGAGGAACTTAAATGAGTTTGAAATATGTGTATTGAAATTGGACAAACACTATTTACCAAGGGTAAGCACGATCACGGAGAGATATTATTTTGAAAAAAGTGAGCAAGGGACAGATGAGTCTGTAGAAGAGTTCATAACAAGTTTGAGGAAGTTAGCAGCCTCATGCAAGTTTGGGACTTTGGTGGATGAAAGGATTTGTGATCAGTTTGTGCTGAAGTGTAGTAGTGATACGATTAGGGAAGAGCTGTGTTTGAAGGATGAGCCACCTTTGGAGGAGGTTATTATGGTAGCAAAAAGGGTTGAACACATGTTGAAATGTGTCATGGAATTGAGTTCAGTTAAGGCTAAAGCATCAGGTGAAGCTGAGAAAATTGAAGAAGTAGTATGTGAGGGGAGAAACAAAGACGTTGTGAGTAAAAAAGGAAAAGATGTGCGTGGGAAATTTAAAGGTTAGTGTTTTAGATGTGGTAATAATGGACATAAGGTGAATGCAAGTAGTTGTCCAGCTTTGAATGTGGTTTGCAATGGGTGTGGAAAAAAAGGACATTTTTACATGTGTTTTCATAGTAGAAAGAAAAAGAATAATAATCTATGAGAGAAGTTAAGGAGGTTTCTCAAGAAATTGTTTTCCAGGTTGACATGCAATCAGATAGGAGTAAGCACCCCAGTGAAATTGTTCTTGTGGAAGGGGTTAGGTTATTGATGCATTTTGATTCTTGTTCACAGTTGACCATTATTTAGAAACTGAGTTTTGATACTGTAGGCACAAAGGGCAGCAAATTACAGGAAATGGATGTGTGTCCTGGAGGATATGGAGGTCAACCTATTAAGATGTTGGGCTTCTTTGAAGGAAGTTTGGAGTTAAAAGGAAGACATATTGTAGGGAAAATGTATGCTTCAAATAAAGGTGACAATCTTCTTACTTAGAAACATCAAAGGTTGTTAGGTGTTGTACTTAACCAAAATGCACAGCCAGAAGTACAGATTCAAAATTTATGTAGTAATGAGTGGAAATTTGTTCAAACATCTCCGGAGGTATTCTCAAATTGTTTGGGCTCTCTCAAAGGGTACAAGCATAAGATCAGGTTGAAGAAAGATGCAGTACCTGTAGTGGCAAAAGTGAGAAGGTTTCCTTTGGCATTACAAGAGTCAGTGGTGGCAGAACTTAAGAGGCTAGAAATGTCAGGTGTGATTGAAGAGGTAGAAGCTACAGAATGGCTAGCTTCCACAGTGGTTGCCAAGAATAGTAATGGAGAGATTAGATTGTGTGTGGATCTTAGGGCATTGAACAAAGAAGTAGTGGTTGACAAGGTTCCTCTGCCAAACATCAAAGAAATAGTTTCCATGGTAGGTGGGGTAAAATAGCTCTCCACTTTAGATTTTGCATCTGCTTACCACCAGGTGGAGTTAGAGGAAAGTTCACAAGAGCTTACTGCATTTTCAATGCCTTTTGGTGCATTTAAGTTTTAAAGGAAGTTTTTGGTCTTGTTTCAACTGCATCAGTATTTCAACGTGTTATGAGCAAAGTACTGAAAGATTTGAAAGGAGCGAAATGCTATCCAAATGATGTTTTGATTTTTGGTGACACAGCAGAGGAACATCTTAATCGCGTGAATATGGTATTGGGGTGTTTAAGTCGGGCAGGTCGCACTCTCAAGAAGAGAAAATGTCGATTTGGCATTGCTGCAGTTGAATATTTGGGACATCTGATCTCAGGAGAAGGAGTAAGACCCAAACCTGACTTAGTTAACACAATCAAGAATTTGGTGACGCCTCAGACTAAAGAGGAGGTTAGTTCATTTCTTGGTATGGTTGAGTATTATGGCAAGTATATAAAGAATTTGGCAGAGAAATCTGTGCACATGAGGAGTCTGTTAAAGAAAGGCAAATAATTCAAATGGGACATGTTGTGTGAAGAAGAATCTCAGGGAATAAAAGAAGATTTGGAAGATGTGCCATGTCTACAGGTGTTTATTCCTAGCAGGCAAATGTTTATTGTCACTGATGCAAGTGTAAAAGGTTTGGGGGCTGTGCTTATGCCAGAGGATAAAGGTTAGAGAATGTTGATTGTGTGTGCGTCATAAACATTGTATGGAACAGAGAAAAACTATTCAGTGATAGAAAGAGCGTCTTTAGCCATTTTCTGGGCTCTTAGAAAAGTTTGAGATTTCATTTGAGAAATAGATTTTGTAATATTATCAGATCACAAACCCCTAGTCGAAGTTTTTGGTAGTAAAGGATTGAATTGCATTTCTGCAGGATAAGAAGATGGATAATTGGACTACAAGAGTTCAAGTTTAAAGTTGTATATTTACTGGTACATTGAATGTGAGTGCAGATTGTCTTTCAAGAATGATTGATGTTAGTAAAACTGGAGAAGAACAAGAGGATGAACAAGAAGTAGAAGAAGATGTGTGTGAGGTTAACAGTAATGTGAATGAAATTACTTGTGGTGCTGTAACAGAGCAAGAGTAGAGAGATGCACTGAAGGAAGATGCAGAGTTGGGAAAAGTTATTGAAGCAATGAAGAATGGAAACTTCAAACATTTTGGAAAAGTGTGGAACTTAATAAAAGTAGAATTGGCTATGGATGGGTCTATGTTATTAAGAGGAACTAAGTTAGTTCCACCACTCGACTTGAGAAACAAGATAATAAATCAAGCTCATGAAGGTCATCCTGGGATTGTCAAAACAAAAGAAAGTTTGAGAGCCAGCTTTTGGTGGCCAGGCATGGATCTAGAGATTGAACGTGTGGTTCGGGAGTGTGTCCAGTGTTCGTGTAGTGACAAAATATTAAAAACTCGTAATGTGCCCAATGAATTGCAGGAAGATACCAAACAAACCATGGGATGAAGTGGCAATCGATATTTTGGGTCCCTTGCAAAGTGAACAATCTACTCCTTATCTAATTGTGTTAATGGATTTATATTCCAGATGGGAAGAAGTTAAACATGTAAGAGATATTTCTTCTTTCAGTGTGAAAACATTTTTAGAAGACATTTTCAGGAGAGATGCTTTTCCAAAGTTTATTTTATCTGATAATGTGCCTCAGCTTTGTTCAAAAGAGTTTAAAAGCTATCGGGAAAGTTGTTGCATAATACACAAAAAATCAGCAGTTTATCATCCTGAAACCAATGGTGCTGTGGAAAAGTTCAACAGATATACAATTGGCAAGAGTAAATTGTACAGATTGGACAAAAGAGCTTCAAAAAAGGATAACAGTGTATAATTTCTCTCCACACATGACAACTGAGAATTCACCTTGAGAAGAAGGGTGCCCAGCACAAATTTATGTCCAGGATGGATGGATTGGCAAAAGAATAATTTTAATGTGGACAAAACAAACTGGAGGAAAAGAGAGGAAAGTTTGATGCTCAAAAGGAGACAAGATCTTGACATAAGGAAGAAGCTTTGCAAAATGGAAGTAAAAGTGTGTGATGTAGTAAGAATTAAAGCTCCAGTTGGTTGTGCAAATTGGTCAAAATATACTAGACCTCTGAAAATTACCAAATTGTTTAGGAATGCAGTAAAAACGTTGGATGGAAAGATATGGAATATGAATAGAGTAGTTCCTGTAAAAAGAATATTTGAAGAGACCTTGACCAATTCACAACATAGTGAACACATTGAAGTTAGGCGATTAGTAGGGTCTAAATGTAGACTTACCTGTAATAAGAGGGAAGTTGTGAATGGAGAAAGAAAGAGTGATAGGAGAAAATTTACTCGAGAATATTTTAAAGATTATGGGGGTCATTATGAACACAGCGGGAATCCCCGCTGTGTTCATGCTGGCGGTCTTATCACAGACCACCAGCCCCCTTGAGACTCCGCAGGCCGAATTATAAACATTCTGCTTGGCTGACGGGCTGAAACAGTATTTCCGCCAGCCGGCCCAGCGGAATGCTAGGCCTGGACAATGCCAACCGCTCCACATGGAACAGTCGTCAATGCCACTGTGCGGAGTGTGCAGCAGCACCCATTGCGCAGATCACTGCCTGTAAATGGGACAGTGACCTGCGCAACGGGGCATTGCACAGGGACCCTTGCACTGCCAAAGTCAAGTGCATGGGCAGTGCAGGGACACCCAGGGGGGCCCCGGAGCACCCCTTCCGCCAGCCTTGGATGGCAGAACAAGGGTTCTTTATCCAGAGGGCAGCGCTGTTTGCAGCGCTGCCCTGTTGGATGAAGAATTCTGCCACCGTCAGGCTGGCTGTGGGCGGCAGCCTGGCGGTGGTGGAAGGCCACCTGTGGCAGTCCCCACTGTCTTCATTATGTGGCGGTCGAGACCACCATGCCGGTGGCAAAAATTTCCGCTGCCGCCGGCATGGCGGTCTCAACCGCCAAGTTCATAATGAGGGCCCATGTCTTGAAGTAGTAGGCAAGACTTTAGTTTATTATTTTTCCTAACATTATACTTTGTATTGCATTCAAATGTAGAAGGGAGATGTCTGGTGTTCTCAACAAATGATTCTAGTCTTAGAATCATATGTCACGAGAACAGAATCTGGAATACTGGGAGATAGAATGTATGAGGCTGGAAGAGACAGTTGAAAGACAAAGCTGAAGACTCTGCAGGTGGATGAGGTGTTATACATTAAACCTACTTGAAGCTTTATCAGTGTGTTTCATTCATTTACTGGTAACTTTACACTTGGTCACTATAAATGTTATGAAGACTCATTCAATGTTGTAAAAGATAGCATTCAGAATTCCGTATTTCCCACATACTTGAGAATGTTGGAAGATGAGGTTGCTCAGAAATAAACCGTTGCTGCTGAAATAGCAAAGGAGAGTTCTCAGAGCCACCAAAGTTCTCCATTAACAAGGTCAAGATCCTCTTGAAGAACCAGTAATTCAAAATGAGGCAGATATAGCAATGAACGAAATTGCAATGCAGCAAGCAAGAGAGGGAACTGTAGCTTCAGAGGACTTAGTGGAACAACTGAACTATGAACAGAGAGAAATTTTCAATCAACACAAATAGAACATGTATTTCTTCACAACAAAAAAACTTTGTGACTGTTCTACATATAAACCAATATTACTGTATATGAGTGGACAAGCTGGTACTGGGAAAAGTTTCCTATTTAAAGTTATCACAAGTTACCTACAAAGGATTACTGATACATATTTGTCATGTGTTGTAACAGCATCAACGGGATTAGCTGCTCATAATTTTTAAAGAATAACACTGCATCACTTTTTAATGCTACCTTTTGAACATGGTAATAAAGTTGAGTATCTGGTGATGCTTGCCATGAAGTATTAAGAGTATTGAACAAGATGACTCTTCTCATCATTGATGAAGTAAGCATGGTATCAAACATTATGCTTGCTTTCATACACTTAAGAATGCAGCAAGTTTTAAGAGTGAACTATGATGTACTATTTGGAGGAAAAAATCTATTTGTCTTTGGTGACCTACTCCAACTTACCCCTGTAAAAGGACAACCAATTTTTAAAAACTCTCCTGCCTAATGAAACTAGAAATTCACTAGTAAGTATTGCCAATGTAAACATTTGGCTAAACTTTGAATACAAAGAATTAGTAAAAAAACATGCATCAAGCATCTGACAGGGAATATGGAGAGATACTGAAAGACATTAGAATTGGAGTTCTTACAAAACAGCGGAAACATGCTATGGAAAGTCACCTAATCAAGAATCTATTCTCATCCACCATAATTGCAGCAGAACTAATGTTCAGTTTCATCAAAGAAGAAAAATCTATAGTTTGCTTACTACCAACACTTCAAGAGTGCTCAAACTTCAATGAAAATATACTCTAACTAGAAAAAGAAGACAGTTTGGAAATTACAGCTATTGACAAAATGGAACATCAAGGAGATACAATATTACTGTCAGATAAACTACAAGCAAAATTGCATGCTTTGGAAAAAATCTGTATCAAAAACAGCGGGATTAGAAAAGCATTTCTGTGTCTGTAAAAACTGTTGAGTTATTTTATGATGCAATTCAAATGTTGAGTAAGGGGTAGTAAATGGTGCAGTACAAGTAGTTGATTTCATTCTTTTTCAAACTAGGGACAGGGTGGAATACTTGGCTATAAAATGTGATCAGGTAGCTGAGGTAAAGAAGACTGCCCAATGTGTTGTATGTTTTTTGCGTGCAAAAGGATTATATATCCGATGGCAGAAGTTTCCACTATCTTCTGTATATGCAGTAACCATCCATAAATTGCAAGGTCTAAATGTAGATGCAGCTTTGATTAATATTGGAAACTCTTAGGAATGTCATATGTAGCAATGTCACGGATTAGAACTTTTTCTGGCTTATTTGTAATTGACTTTGATGAAAGCAAGGTTAGTCCTGAGGCGTCTTCATGCATCTCATTTAGGGCAGTACCCTGTTTATGAGAAAAGTATACTGTGTCCAAAGTGGAAGTTTACAAAACGGTCCATGGACACTGAAGAAAGAAACACATAAAGGACAACACAGACAGTGCTAAGAAAAGAAAACTGGAAAATGATAATTAAATTGTTGGATTGCAGTTAGAAAACAGTTCAGGTGGCAAGTGCTGTGCTAATGACGTTCTCAATGTGCTATTCTATTTCCCCCATGTAGCAAACAAAAGAGAGCAAAACTCACATAGGAGAATGTGTTGTGCACTATTTACTTTACTGCAACATTGAATGAATGACAGAACTTTAACACATTCTGCTTCAGGTATCCAAGATCTTTCAGATATATGTGCTGGATCTATAATATTTTCTCTGAACACTCAGAAAGATGCACATGAGTTTGTTATGGTGTTGCTTGAAGTAAGTGCTATTTATCTTTTTGGACTGAGTTATAAATGGACCCATGTAGGTGAAGACCGCTATTATACATGTATCACTGACATCAACTCTGAATGATTTCTTTACTTAACGTTACCAGATTCTAAAACAATGCCTATTGACAAATTGTATAGAAATGCTTACCAAAATTTGACCTTTCCAAACTGCAGATCAGACCTTACCTCTACATTATTTGAAGAGTAGGAAATTCCTCATTGTAATGCTGCAACGATGCAGAGCATATGGTTCCAAATTGGAAACTGAAATTATAAACTTCAAAGATGGGACTCACCCATATAGGTAATCAATCACCCATATAAATACTCATACAATCACTCACTCACTCATTTACCCATGCATATATTCATGCACTCAGTCACTAACTCATACATACAGTCATGTACTCATACAATCACCCATATACACACTCATATACTCAGTCACTCACTCATGCACACACTCATGCACTATCTCACTCAACCATAAATATCATCACTCATTCACCCATATATACACTTACACAATAACTCTTAACCCCATAGACACACATATAAATTCAGCCAGTCACATATAAATTCATGCAGTCAAGCACTCACTCATTTACCCATACATGTACTCATTTACTTAATGACTCACTCACACAGGCATTCATACACTCAGTCAATCACCCATAGACAGAGTCATACATTAACTCAGTCACTCATGCATGGAGTCATGCACTCACAGACTCACCTATGCACACACTCACACTCTCAGTCACTCACTCATGAATACACTCAGACTTTCACTGACTCACCTATACATGCACTCATGCACTCAGCCAGTCAACCATACACACACACTCAGTCACTCACTCATGCACTCACTGACTCACCCATAAATGTATTCATGTACTGAATGCACCACTCAAACACTCATACACCCCTACACTCATACAGTCACACACTCATCCATACACACACTCATACACTCTCCTACTCATTCATGAACCACTTTCAAACTCAACTTATTCACTCACTCATACATGCATGCATACGCTACATCAAAACCCATATACAACTAATACATTCATTAAATCATCTATACCGTACTTTTGCACTCACTTACTCAACTATACACAAATAACACACTTACTTATACACCTATACACCTGCCATGCATGTGCTTACACATAGACACATTTTTTTAAGAGAAATAAGTTTTTTTTTAGGGGTGTTGAGTTTGTTTTTTATGCTGTTGTAAAATGTTGTATATTGTTCTCTTTGCTAACCGAAAAACTAGAACAAGCAGCAAAAAATAAAAGTTTCAAAATTAAAATGAACATTTGTGCTGCTTTGATGCATCACTCAAAAGTTTCCCAGACTGTTTTCCAGCAGACACAACCTTCCTGCAATCCATGCAGTACATCGCCATCCAGGAAAATCCTTGTACAATGTCTTCCACTTGAGTTTCTACGTCAACAGGCACACTCTGTCCAGGTGTTGCTATTGTTGCTGATGTCAAAGTAGTTGCACCACTTTCTCTTTCTTTTCTTGCCCTCCTAAGATGGTTTCCATGATAGGTTTTATGGTGATACAACATTGATGTTGTACCACATGAATATTTTTTATTTGACCCTCTGGACAGTGTCTTCTGGCAGAGAGAGCATTTGTCAAATGTTAGCACTGTTTTTGATTCTCCACTGGGAATAGTAAGGAAATCCTATGCCACACTTGTTTTTTGCATAGAAAGGCCTTCATCCGTGGAGTCTTCATTGTCCAGGACTACAACAGGTTCCACATCTTCTTGCTGTCACACATCAGGTTGCTGGCTGTCTCCTGTTGCCATTTTCTGAATACTACATAAAACTCCAAACAGGAATAAAGTACAATCTGTGCTTCTCCAGCTGTGAATAGTCGTCCCAAAACCAGGTAAAAAAACAAATGCAGCTTCTTCAGCAAGGAAATGGTTGTGGTACATCTCAAAATGGTTGAAAACTGCCTCCACCAATGATATTCCTGTATTTCATGATCACATGATAACTGCAACTACGCCCGTCACCGAAAAGTTTAAAAAATAAAACATAAATTGTTTTACATCACAAATAACTTTACATCAAAATGTTAAAACACCATACCTGTAAGCTCCTGTTACCAAACAATATCTCCAAATATATTTTTTACTGACTTTGAAATCAATGCATTTGTCACAGTTAACGATGTCACCATGATTATCAGAGTCACTGTGAAAAATAAAAAACAGTGGAAAAGTACTTTTCAACAAAACCTAATATAGAAACCAAACTTTAAACATTATGAGGGTCATTATGGTCCCCGGCGGTTCCGCCCGCCATGCCAGCGGCAGCTAAAAAGACCGCCACCGGCATGGCGGGCTGAACCGCCATATAAAGAACACAGGAAGGGCCGCCATAGGCGGCCCTCCTCCACTGCCAGGCTGCCTCCAACAGGCAGCCTGACGGTGGAGGGAATCATTATCCGACAGGGCAACGCTGCTCCCCCTCGGATAATGATTCCTTCTGCCACCAGCCTCTCCCTGGTAGTTTCCCCTGCCAGGGAAAGGCTGGCGGAAGGGGTGCTCCAGGGCCCCTGTGCAGTGCCCCATCGCACAGGTCCTGATTTACAGGCAGTGATCTGCGTGACGGGTGCAGCTGCACCCGCCGCACAGAGCTCATGGAGCTGCCGGCAATGTCCCAACCATGCATTCTGCTGGGCCGGCAGGTGGAAACAATGTTTCTGCCTGCCAGCCCAGCAGAATGTTCTTTATGCGGCCAGCAGGGTCCCAGGGGGGCTGGCGGTCAGTTAAATGACCGCCAGCATGAACACGGCGCTTGACACCACTGTGCTCATAAGGAGGCCCAATGTTACTGAAACACTATAAGCAAACAGTGTCTACAGTATCTATATATATATTATTTGCACTATCTTAATAAAATACCATGTGGTTGTTGCGATTAACATCGTCATTGTGACGACTGGAGTTTCCCCAGAAACAAAAAAAACACTAGACCAGTACTTTATCTAGTGATCGAAGTGGATGAGATAGTAAGGGCCACAAAGTGTCCATATCTGTATGTTGATCGAAACAGTGTCCAAGAAAATTTTGCAGGACCACAACCATCCTGTGACAATGTATTGTAACATTTTGCCTGCGTCATCTTTTTAAATATATTTTTCATTTAAGGTATATTGTAATTTATATGTATCCCACACTAAAACACCAAAAAATACTTACATTAAATTGTATTTATTTTGCCACACCATTGACCCTGTCCCTCTACTCTCTGCCCATGCCCCCTCTGCAAGCAGTATCATAGTTCTCATATTTGTTTTAAACACTTCACCCACTGACTTTACCTATAAAAGGTTGTAGATAATGAAAACTTTAAATATTATGTTAACACTCACCAATAATTATATAGACTATCCATCATACTTAAATATTTAATACACAATATTTGAGAGCAACACAGGGAAAGCAGTTAACAACATCACAATTAAGTCCATACTAAATGTGCATACTGCATATATACTTCAAAACAACTTTCATATGAAAATAATTGTGGTCTGTAATTTCACATGCTATTGCTAAGTGTTGGACTTTTGCTTATGCAGGGTCATCCCCAGTCTTTTTTGCCTCCTGCCTCCTAATTTTTTCGGACCTGTTGCTGTTGGCTTTTCAACTCTGAGCACTTTACCACTGCTAACCAGTGCTAAAGTGCATATGCTCTCCTGTTTAAATTGTATGTAAGTGGTTTATCCATGATTGGCATATTTGATTTACTAGTAAGTCCCTAGTAAGGGGCACTAGAGGTGCCAGGGCCTGTAAATCAAATGCTACTAGTGGGCCTGCAGCACTGGTTGTGCCACCCACATAAGTAGCTCTGTAATCATGTCTCAGACCTGCCACTGCAGTGTCTGTATGTGTAATTTTACACTGTAAATTCGACTTGGCAAGTGTACCCACTTGCCAGGCCTAAACCTTCCCTTTCCTTACATGTAAGGCACCCCTAAGGTAGGCCCTAGGTAGCCCCAAGGGCAGGGTGCAGTGTATGGATAAGGTAGGACATATAGTAATGTGGTTTATATGTCCTGACAGTGAAATACTGCCAATTTCGTTTTCACTGTTGCAAGGTCTGTCTCTCTCATAGGATAATATGGGGGCTACCTTTAAATATGATTAAAGTGTAGATTCCCCTAGAGAGTAGATGGACATGTGGAGTTTGGGATCCCTGAACTCACAATTTAAAAATACATCTTTTAGTAAAGTTGATTTTAAGATTGTGAGTTTGGAAATGCCACTTTTAGAAAGTGAGCATTTTCTTGCTTAAACCATTCTGTGACTCTGCCTTGTTTGTGGATTCCCTGTCTGGGTCAGTTTGACAGTTGGGTTGTTTTTCACCTCACACCAGACAGTGACACAAAGGGAGCTGGGGTGTAATCTGCATTTCCTGATTAGCCATCTCTGCTAGGAGGGAGGGGTGGAGTGGTCACTCTCATCTGAAAGGACTGGGCCTGCCTCTGACAATGCTGTCTCCAACCCCCTGGTGTGTGTCTGAGGCCTTGCCTGGGCAAGGCAGGATTTCACAAGAAGGTGTGAGTCCCCTTTGAAGGAAGGTGACTTCAAAGACTAAAATGGGTATAAGAAGGGCACCCAAACTTACAAACTTTAGAAACACTTCTGGAACCAAGAGGAACCTCTGCCTGGAGAAGAGCTGATAGCTGAGGAAAACGTGCTGCCCTGCCTGTGACGGTGCTTTGTGGAGCTTTCCTGCAGTGCTGCTTCTGCCAGAGTAAGAGGGCAAAGACTGGACTTTGTGTGCCTTCCATCTTGAAGAAGAAATCTCCAAGGGCTTGATGTAGAGCTTGCCTCCTGTTGTTGAAGTCTCAGGGATAGCAAAGACTTCTTCCTGCCAGCACCTGGAGTCTCTGGAGAGACCCCTACTCTGCTCTGTGGTGCCCTTCCAGTCCCTGGGACCCTGAAAGGAGGGGCTGGCAGCCTAAGGACAAAAATACACGCACCGAGCGCCGTGCGGAGAAAAGATCGACGCGAATCCGATCGCGGCTGAGAAAACGACGCGACGCCGGTTCCGCAGCTGAGAAACGACGCCGCAGGAAACGCGACCGAAAAACCGACGCCCGGAGCAGGAGAAACGACGCGCAGCATCGCTGACGGAGGCTGAGAGATCGCACCCTGCGCCGCGGGACTTTCGGATCGTCGTGTGGCTGGCTTTTTCAACACGCACCGCCGTGCCGAGTTGTTTTCGACGCACACAGCCGTGCAGGGTTACTTTCGACGCACACCGCCCGTGCGGGGTTATTTTTGACGCAAACCAGGTACATTTACACGCTAGCAGCGCTAGTGTGTTGTTACAACTACCTAAAGACTCTTTTTATTTTAAACCTTTAAAAAATCATAACTTGACTTGTGTATGTTGGATTTTTGTCGTTTTGGTCTTGTTTTGTCTAGATAAATATTTCCTATTTTTCTAAACTGGTGTTGTGTCATTTTGTAGTGTTTTCATTAAGTTACTGTGTGTGTTGGTACAAATACTTTACGCCCAGCACTCTGAGGTTAAGCCTACTGCTCTGCCAAGCTACCAAGGGGGTAAGCAGGGGTTAGCTGAGGGTGATTCTCTTTTATCCTAACTAGAGTGAGGGTCCTTGCTTGAACAGGGGGTAACCTGACTGTCAACCAGAGACCCCATTTCTAACATTGGTGACCAGCGGTCGGGATTGGACTTGTATTTGTACTTGACATACAGTAATTAAGTGTACACTACTGTTTTGATCTCAGACCACTACGTGACCACATACTACTTGTTTGGTGATCTTTTGATTTTTCTCTTAAGGACTCTTTTTATTCTACTTCCATGATTTTGCTGATCCCTTGACTGATTCTTTTTACTTCATTGGGAAATTATTTTTTCTGCCTTTTGGAACTTTGCACTTGTGACCATCATGTCTCAATCTGGAGATGCAACAGCTGGAGCTGTGTTTGAAATGGAGAAACTGAAGGAGTACTCAGTTGCTCAATTGAAACAGTTCCTTAAAGATCTTGACTGTCCCACTGAGAGCTCCACCAGGGAGGGGGAGCTGCAACAGGCACAGAGGGCCTGGGTGACAATCAAGAAGGCTGGAAGGCACACAGAGGAGGAGAATATGGGGGGGGAAGTGCAGAGGATACACAGTGGTGTAGTGGAGGAACCTGTTACGCCTGGGGGGAGGGTCCCCAGGAGGGATGGCAGGGTGTCACCCAAGGGTCTGACTCCTGAAGAGTTACAGGACAGACAGGCAGAGAGGGAGTACCAATGGGAGCTGAAAAAGCTCGATTGGGAGTTGGAAGAAAGGAGGAGGAACTTAGAGATTAAAAAAATGATTTATGCTTACGAGCTTAAATTGAAAGAGCTGGAAGTCATGAGGGCTGAGTCCAGCTGGAATGGTGGCAGCAACAATTGTATATCCAGTGATGCTGCAGAAGTGCACATGCCCAGAGAGGTGGTGCCCTACTTGAAGGAGGGAGTTAACACACGCCAGGAGGTTCAGGGGTATGAGGTAGCTCCAGTGATGCACAGGGTCCCTGAGGTGGATTGGGGAACTGGCATGGGGAGTCATATTCCTACTGGTGGGAGGGACACTCTACTGACTCTAGTTGAGAGTGACAGGGAGAGGGATTCCCCCCAGGTAGAAGTCCTGGTTATGAAGTGTGAAGACATCCCAGAAGAGTGTGGGTTGAGTGTCAGGGACAGTCAGGTACTGTCTCACCAGTCTCAGGAGGGTGATGTGGGGTGCTTTGTCAAAGCAGAGTCACTGGATGGTTGGGTGAAGGGTACTTTGGTTAATTCATGTGAGGGGCTGAGTGATGTAATTGCTGGAGAGCATATGTCTAGTCCTTATTTCCCAGAGCTATGCCAACACCAGGTGGAGTGTGAGTTCTCTGACCCCAGGGAGCTTACAATGGAGGCAGACTTCTGGGTGAGTACCAGAGAGTCTGAAGAGGCATTTGGGGGTGCTCCTGAGAGGAGTGGTCTAGGTAGTTCCCAACCAGGTGAGGTAGGGAAGGATTGTAGTGTCCCAGGTAGGTCCCAGTGTAGTGGGATGGGTGAGGGACCCCATGTCCAGTCTCAGAGGAGAGGGAATGGGGATGGGTTGAGGCCCAAGGTGCCCGAGATCCGGTCCCAGGTCCAGGAGGGTTCCCTGTGGGAACACCAGGAGGGGAGCCTAGCCTGTACCATAGGGCCATCTGTTGAGGGAGACCCCACAGTGTCAGGAGAACTTGGGGGGGCGGCTGTAGCCAGCGTCCCACCAGTTCTGGTGTCTGGCAGTACCACTCCTAGTGAGGGGGTGCAGAAGTCCAGACAGAGGGTTGAGAGGGGGTTGCGGACCCCAGTGGAGAACCTGGAGGGTCAGGGGTCAGCTCTGAGAGCAGAGCCCCCCATGAATGACCTTGGTGAGACCATTTCTGGGTTGGGGGGAATCCAGACTCTGTCAGATGGGCAGAGGTCAGGGGACCTGCGCCAGCCAGACTCTTGTGTGGCCCTTCGGGACAGTGTGTCCCTTGAGGGGGGTAAGTGTGCCCCCCTGGAAGTCCTGGTGTGCCAGGCAATGGTTCAACCGCAGGGTGGTGACTCTGGGTTGAATGATCAGGTTCAGGGGGTAAACTCTGACCTGATGGGGGGTAAGTGTGCTCCCAAGGAAGTCCTGGTGTGCCAGGCAGTGGTTCAACCGCAGGGTGGTGACCCTGGGTTGGATGACCAGGTTCAGAGGGTAAACTCTGACCTGGTGGGGGGTAGGTATGCCCCCCAGGAAGTCCTGGTTTGCCAGGCAGTGATCCAGTCTGTGGGTACAGACCCCGGATTGGGAGGCCAGGTTAAGGGTGTCCCCCCTGACCTGGAGGAAGGGGCTACTGTTGACAGTGCCCCTACCATGTTGTCTTCTGGGGGGGCCACTCCTAGTTGGGTGGTTCAGGACCCCAGAAGAGAGGGCAGGGGGAGGGAAGCCTCACCCCTGGCCCTAGTCCAACCTGAGGGTACAGACTCCAGGTTGGAGGATCAGTTGCAGGTTAACATCCCTGCACTGATGGAAGAATTGTGCAGGACTGCTTCTACAAGCACCCTGACAGTTTTTGACTCTGGGAGTGCCGCTTCTGCAGGGAGGGTACAGAGCCCCAGAGGGGAGGACCAGGGTCAGGTTGTCATCCCTGACCTGGTGGAAGAGAGAGTGGTCAAAGGGTGCCAGGCACCTGGGGCTACCACCCCCCACTCTCCACAGTCACAGTGGTTAGAGAGGCCTGAGGTCGGGCTCTCATCCCTGACAGTTGTCTGGGGCCACTGTGGCTTGCTGTCCTGGTGGACAGAGTTGCCCCTGGGGGGGGGAGGACGAGAGTCACACCCCGGGGGTGGAGTGGGCAACACCACTGTGTTGGCCCTGGTGGTACTATCTGCCCATTGCAATACATCTGTGAGCAAAGTAAAGTTAGGTGTTGCACAGATGGTGTCTGTAGATGTGGAGAAGGGTTCCCCATGGGTTAGCTTAGTGGGCCCTGAGAGTATGGACAGAGGGATCCAACTGGAGTCAGGAAGGCGTAGAACTGGAACATGCCCCTGCTGTTGTGGGCCTGGGTCCCTGTTCTATCGCCCCAATCAGGGAAGTACATCAAGGTATTGATTGTTCTCCCCTGGCTTTAGGCTGGTAGGGGGTCGTGTTGGACTTTTGCTTATGCAGGGTCATCCCCAGTCTTTTTTGCCTCCTGCCTCCTAATTTTTTCGGACCTGTTGCTGTTGGCAGTTCAACTCTGAGCACTTTACCACTGCTAACCAGTGCTAAAGTGCATATGCTCTCCTGTTTAAATTGTATGTAAGTGGTTTATCCATGATTGGCATATTTGATTTACTAGTAAGTCCCTAGTAAGGGGCACTAGAGGTGCCAGGGCCTGTAAATCAAATGCTACTAGTGGGCCTGCAGCACTGGTTGTGCCACCCACATAAGTAGCTCTGTAATCATGTCTCAGACCTGCCACTGCAGTGTCTGTATGTGTAATTTTACACTGTAAATTCGACTTGGCAAGTGTACCCACTTGCCAGGCCTAAACCTTCCCTTTCCTTACATGTAAGGCACCCCTAAGGTAGGCCCTAGGTAGCCCCAAGGGCAGGGTGCAGTGTATGGATAAGGTAGGACATATAGTAATGTGGTTTATATGTCCTGACAGTGAAATACTGCCAATTTCGTTTTCACTGTTGCAAGGTCTGTCTCTCTCATAGGATAATATGGGGGCTACCTTTAAATATGATTAAAGTGTAGATTCCCCTAGAGAGTAGATGGACATGTGGAGTTTGGGATCCCTGAACTCACAATTTTAAAAATACATCTTTTAGTAAAGTTGATTTTAAGATTGTGAGTTTGGAAATGCCACTTTTAGAAAGTGAGCATTTTCTTGCTTAAACCATTCTGTGACTCTGCCTTGTTTGTGGATTCCCTGTCTGGGTCAGTTTGACAGTTGGGTTGTTTTTCACCTCACACCAGACAGTGACACAAAGGGAGCTGGGGTGTAATCTGCATTTCCTGATTAGCCATCTCTGCTAGGAGGGAGGGGTGGAGTGGTCACTCTCATCTGAAAGGACTGGGCCTGCCTCTGACAATGCTGTCTCCAACCCCCTGGTGTGTGTCTGAGGCCTTGCCTGGGCAAGGCAGGATTTCACAAGAAGGTGTGAGTCCCCTTTGAAGGAAGGTGACTTCAAAGACTAAAATGGGTATAAGAAGGGCACCCAAACTTACAAACTTTAGAAACACTTCTGGAACCAAGAGGAACCTCTGCCTGGAGAAGAGCTGATAGCTGAGGAAAACGTGCTGCCCTGCCTGTGACGGTGCTTTGTGGAGCTTTCCTGCAGTGCTGCTTCTGCCAGAGTAAGAGGGCAAAGACTGGACTTTGTGTGCCTTCCATCTTGAAGAAGAAATCTCCAAGGGCTTGATGTAGAGCTTGCCTCCTGTTGTTGAAGTCTCAGGGATAGCAAAGACTTCTTCCTGCCAGCACCTGGAGTCTCTGGAGAGACCCCTACTCTGCTCTGTGGTGCCCTTCCAGTCCCTGGGACCCTGAAAGGAGAGGCTGGCAGCCTAAGGACAAAAATACACGCACCGAGTGCCGTGCGGAGAAAAGATCGACGCGAATCCGATCGCGGCTGAGAAAACGACGCGACGCCGGTTCCGCAGCTGAGAAACGACGCCGCAGGAAACGCGACCGAAAAACCGACGCCCGGAGCAGGAGAAACGACGCGCAGCATCGCTGACGGAGGCTGAGAGATCGCACCCTGCGCCGCGGGACTTTCGGATCGTCGTGTGGCTGGCTTTTTCAACACGCACCGCCGTGCCGAGTTGTTTTCGACGCACACAGCCGTGCAGGGTTACTTTCGACGCACACCGCCCGTGCGGGGTTATTTTTGACGCAAACCAGGTACATTTACACGCTAGCAGCGCTAGTGTGTTGTTACAACTACCTAAAGACTCTTTTTATTTTAAACCTTTAAAAAATCATAACTTGACTTGTGTATGTTGGATTTTTGTCGTTTTGGTCTTGTTTTGTCTAGATAAATATTTCCTATTTTTCTAAACTGGTGTTGTGTCATTTTGTAGTGTTTTCATTAAGTTACTGTGTGTGTTGGTACAAATACTTTACGCCCAGCACTCTGAGGTTAAGCCTACTGCTCTGCCAAGCTACCAAGGGGGTAAGCAGGGGTTAGCTGAGGGTGATTCTCTTTTATCCTAACTAGAGTGAGGGTCCTTGCTTGAACAGGGGGTAACCTGACTGTCAACCAGAGACCCCATTTCTAACACTAAGTTCATAGTGTAAACAATAAGATATATATTGACAGTAGATAAAATGTGGAGTGGAACAGACTCAAATTATGCAGGAAGGTGGACACAATAATGTGGGTTAGGTAAAGGATAGTGTGTGCAATGGTGTACTACATTTAAATGTAGCATTACTTTAGTGTTTCATTATATTAGAAATTGATAATACAGTGGGAATACTACCTTGAAATCAAACTTCAGAAAACATGTGAAATTCACTGAAAAAAAAGGTCACAAAGATATTATAGTTGGGAGAACAATTTTAAAAACTTTTGGAATTCACTGAAAAACACAAAGGTTAAAGGGAAATTGTACTTAGGAAATAGAATTTTTTTAAAAATGGAAATTCACTGAAAAGAACAAAGATTACATGGACGTTATAGTTAGGAAATAGAATAAAAAAATCCTTAGAAATTCACTCAAAAAAACAAGGTAGCAAGAACATTATAGTTAGCCTCACATTTCACAGATAAAAAACCTTTGAAGTTCAGCAGTTAGAGTTAACTGAGCTAACAATAACTTGTGCCCCCGTAATGCATTGCTTATGACCTCACATATTACATCACTCATGACATGGTGTGTGACATCACTGATGACATCGCTGATGCAGCCAGTCCCTGCGGCCAACCCCTGCAACCACCCTAATCCCTTCATCTGTGACCAGCAGGGGTTGGCCATATGGCCTAGCCTACTTCCTGACCCTGCAGCCAATCCCTATAACAACCCAAGACTGCATAGCCCTCCTCCTCAGGCCAATGTCATCCCAGGACTCAGTGTAAATATCAAATTTATTTTTGGGGAAAGGGATCCCATCCCCCAAAGCCTGGCCTAAACATTTACATTTTTTGGTGGGGAGGGGGCTGCAAGGACCCCCTACCCAGGCTGACCCTGCAGCCTGGACAATTTTTTTTTTTTATTTTGGGAAGGAGGGGCCGCATGGTTCACCTCCCCAGGGCCGATCTCTGCCCCAGATATCCCACCCCCCAGGGCCTAGCCATGTGACCTGGATGCACCCCAGGTCACCCAGTCACAATGTTGGTGATCATGGGAGCAGCCTGAAGGCCCTGATGGTCCCTGCTGGCTCCCCATTTCCTGTGAGAGCCAGCACCTCCCTCTGTGTGAGAGCAGTTTCCTCTGAGTGACTGCCTGCATCTCCTCAGGCAGGCAGACAGAGGAAACCTCTGCTCCGATGAAGGGAGAGCTATTTGACAGCACTCCCTTCATCAGAACAGAGCGTTTGTTTTCTATGGCTGGGTGGCAGCTGCCAAATCTGCCACCAAGCCACAGCAAAACAGGTATGTCCTGGGGGTGGGCATCCCGAGACATAGCAGGAGCCCGCCCTGGGTGACAGTGGTCCCCAAAGCCATAATAGGGTCTTTAAGAGGGATTGTGTGCCCCCCCTCCAACACAGAATAACACCTGGGAGGTGGTGGTCCCCAGGCCTTCAGGGCCCCCTCTCACACATAATTTGCAGAATTTCCAGGAAGGTCGCGGTCTCTGGGGCTCTTAGGGGCCATATGCCCCACAGACGGAGTCCTAGCAATACTCCCGGGAGGTATTGGTCCCTTGGGCTGTGGGGGAGGCTGTCATGCCTACCACACATCAATAAAGCATTTTGCCTTGGACAGGCGGTGGTTCCCGGGACACAGGGGGCTGTGCAGCCCACTGCATGCAATTACATTATAGCCCCAGGGTGGTAGTGGCTCCTGAGGCTGGGGGGGGGGGGGGCGCGCAGCCCTTCAAATTTAGTGAATGCCCTGGGGAGGTGGTGGTCCCCCAGGGCTGCAGGAACCCACACATCCCCCGCACTATATTTCTGTTATACCCCAGGGAGGTGGTAGTCGCCAGGACTGCGGGGCTCCTTGTGGCCTTCCTTAATAGAATTATTGCCCCAGGAGGTAGTGTTCCTCAGGAGTGTAGGGGCTACATGGCTCCCCTGCACTTACTTTAACAATAGTCCCAGGGAGAGGTGGTGTTCTGGGCTGAGGGGGGACCAGGAGGCCCTCCCTATATAAAAAAACAATGTCCCCAGGACCTGGCCTACCCAGAGGCTTATTAAAAAACAAACACAGGAGCCTGTTTAAAAAAAAAAGAAAAAAAAAAGAATTTGCAACAATGGCAACATTTAAAAAGAAAACAATGCTTTTTTACTCTGGTGGGGTCCCTCTGGGACCCCAGCACCAGATCTAAGGGGTCAGGGTGACTCTACCTTGGCTCCTTGTCATTTTTTACACATTTTATTTTCAGACTCTGCTCAAGCCGAGTCCCAAGATGGCTGCCAAAACTTCTTGGTTTGAAGCGTTGGCAGCCAGTCAGAGCTGTTCTTTTGCCATGCACAAGCTCTTAATCTTTGCAAAGTTTTTGCAACCTCAAATATACAAAAAAAAAAATTCCCTTTAATGTATCAGAAGCTACTGAATGGATTTATACCAAATACATGAAAGCATATTCTGCGTACCAAAAGCTAGCTTTCTGTCATACTTAGTGTAATTCTATCCAGTAGTTTGGGATGTAGCCTTGTTCAAAGGTCCTATGGGAAATAACATGGGAAACTCAACTTTTTTTAACTCCCCCTTTTTCTTGGTCTCTACTTCCTGAATCACCCCAAAACTTTCTGTGCACAACAAGAATTACCAGAGCACTTTTTGGGTAAAGTTTATGAAGATTTGTCAAACGGTGACAAAGATATAGGCAAGTCGAAAAACGATTTTTCAATGGAAACATGGTCCTAATTATAACTACCTAGTGGCAACCACCAGTATATATACGTGTATACCATGTATGCTTTTACAACACTAATGTAAGGTAAAACTTACCTGATTGCCAACCTCATCATCACTCTTCTTGCTCCACTGCAGGCACAGCATACCAGACTGCCCTGCGGCCAGTCCTAACACTGCTCTCATGCTACTGTCCACATGAGAGCAGCATTAGGCTTAGCCTGAGTGCCCTCAATTTGAGCTACCAGACAGACTGGGAGCCTGTGCCTGCTGTCTCCAACCTGGCAACGTAGCTCGAGTTGGAGATAGCTCAGTGCGCATGTCGGTTTGACTGTCCTGAGACAGCTGGCCTAACCCACATGCGTACTGACAACAGTGAGCCCATTACTCCCTCTCCTGCCTGTCATGCCCATGGCCCCACCCCCTAGACTTGACGCTATGGAGAAAAATAAAACAATAACAAACATGCTTTATTATTGTTTCATTTTTCATGTTTTGAAGCTGCTGCTGCTGGCAATGGGGGCAATGCTCCTCCGCCTTAGCGGAAGAGCTGCCCCTGCAAGTTGTGTTTCAGCACAGGAAAACAATCTGTTTTCACCACAAGCTCTCTAAACAGCTCTTGAATGCTCCCAGGGATGAGCCACTCGATGTCTTGCACATCATTTATTTTTCTTGACACTTAACCTTTCATTACAAATGAAGCCACACACCTTGTGTGCATTTATAATGGTGCAAATGTCAGAACATAGAATTCCATAATGAGTTACCCCAAAAACTTGATTTAATTTGATTTTAGTGGATTAGTTTCGTTTCAGATGATTGACTGTCATCATCATAAATAAATGTGCTTTGCACATTCAAAACAGTTCCTAGGATCTTAGTGGTGTGAGATATATGCAGTGTTTATACCGAGCAAAATAAACAAAACAATTAGGAAATGATCCATTTAAGATTACAGCCCTGGCAATAGTAACACCTTTTACGCAATGGAGCTGGTCACACCAGAAATAACATCAAAAGAAAAATGTAATACTTCTGTTTGCTGCTGGCACAAAGACGACAAGGCAACTCACTAGTGAAGCCCCAAGGCTTTGAGGACAGATTTATGGTAAGTGACACTGCACTGCCCCTTAGAACCCCTCTACTGCCACAATGCGTGCACTGTATTTAAAATATGGTGCACCAAGGCGCAAGGTAGGGGGCATAGCTTAATTCAATGTGACGCTATTGATGTACTCTTCAGGAGTACCGCCAAACTGTTGGCGCTACTCCTGCAGAGTACATACGGGCCCATTCTAAAGAATGGAAGCCCCCTTTTAGATTTCCTTGTGCCATTTTTTTGACCCCCACAATGGGAGAACGCCCCCTTTGCATACAATCTGCCAAGGGCTGCAGATGGCACTATGCATGAATAGCGCCACTCTGAGAAAATGGTGCGGGGATTTTGGCCTTGCTGGCCACCACAACGTAAAAAATAATTACGTTAATGTGGCGCAAGGTTGTACTAGTGGATTATAAATATGCCCCTGAGTATGTCAAATAGCAAAAGCGATGTTGGAGAGTGGTGCATTTATGAAGAGCTCTGTATGTAGGGGACTAGGAAAGACGTGATGCTATGAAAATGTGGAACTGCGGCAATCTTTGACTAGAGATATGCAGTTTCCACCAGATAAATGTCCACGCTGAATACTAAAGTAACTGGCCTCGCTAGGTGAAGAAACTTGATGATAAAAGTCATGTATGTTCGAAATGTACTGATCAACTGATGATTGCAACTGTTCACCTGTTATAATCAGCATTTATTGTTCGTGTAAATGTATCAAGGCATACGAAACAATATAATTAGGCTTCTCCAACCAAAACTTTGTTGTTTATAATTCAGGTATTAAATTGTAAGAATGTTAAAAACAAAAGTTTGAAAGAAACCACAAATGAAATCAGTGCTTAATTGGAGCCGGCGGTTGCAAGATGGAGCTTTTCGGACTTATTTTTGGGAACTGCCACTTATTTTTCATTAGATTTTGACCAAGAGTGGGGAAGAAGAAAGAAGAGAAAAATGGAAGAACCGTGACAAAGCAGAAGCCTGGAAAGATGAGATAAACAGTGAGCAAGTGTCTGGTGACAGATTGAAGAAGCACGGGAAATAATTAACACTATGCAGCCCTGGTACTCGTCACGCCGACATTGAAAAGTGCCAGCACGGGCTTCTGAAGACTTTAGGACCAGCACTTGTTCTCCTACAAATTAAGCACTGAGTAAAATTAGTCTAACATGGACATTTTGTACACATGGCGGTTTTGTTTTGATTTCTAGGTTCTGGTCTTCAAACTGCAAGAAACTCTAAGCAAGTTATATTAAAATATGGTTAAAAATATATTTAAATAAACTTGATATTAGAGGGTGTACAAAACTTGCATAATTTACTACAGCATAATTATGCCAAATTACTACAACATTATGTGAAATTATGCACAGCTCCCCGAAATGCATCTCACACTCAAAAAGTTCCCCAACGGTCCTTTTAAATAAAATTTTAACTAAAAAAATAGTAATTTCGGGTTGATTTCGGGTTGCTCACGTTCCAAACACTGCAACTCATTTGGATTTGCAGTTTTATGCTAACAAAATTACCATTCAGCTCAGGTTAAAATTCTACATGAAATGCCACAATTGTTCAAAAATCACCTGGATGGTACATCTCAAGTTAAAATTTCTCCCCAAAATTTAAGATGTGAGTAATAGCGCAATCTTAGTCATTTTGCGTAATTGTTTTTTTGCAGAATTACTGAAAATTACACCAATTACTCTGAATTGATTAATATTTTGCCCAGGCTTATAACATTAGTCCCGATGCCTTCCCATCCACGCACTCAGAATGCTGTATTATAAAGATATGGGATAATTTAGAGGGCAAAGTTTGATACATACCATTAAAATGAAGGTAGGCTTTGAATGAAATGCATCTTTTTGTCTTGTTCCTTTTTCCTGCTCTAGACAGCTGGAGCCATTATCAATGTAATAAATGGAGCCTGCAGTGAACGTTGCAATGTAAGTTTTTTTACAGGTACAAGAAAAAATAATGAAACGACTATTTCGTTTACCTATGCTGTTTAACCAAGTTTTTAATTATTCAATATAGCCTACATCTTAATTTCCTATCAAAAACCATATCCTGCCAGACCTCTGTTCTTCACCTCCATTGTCCAACGGGGCTGAGAAAGCCAGAAGCAAAACTTTAAAAGTAAGTCCACAAAATAGGCAAGTGTAGGGTAGCCTTCTAAAGCAAACTTCTTTAAGAATAGCTCTTGAAGCACAAGGTTCTTTTCGCTTCTGAGACCTCAGGCATTTAGAGTAAAAAAATGTAAATGGACTAGCACGAATGTGGGCATGGATGTTACTATTTCTGATCCATGGTGAGATTAACCACGATGGCCATAGCAGAGGTTCAGAGAGAAAGCTGAGAAAAGAGGAACGTGAAAGGGACTATGGCATAGTTCATATTTGCGTAGAAACCTATCTATTCAAACAGCTACTCGCCACAGAGAACTGACTGGAACACAAGAGGAGAAAGCTATCATATTACAGCGCTTGTATCTCTGACAGGGGCCTACGGGATATTGGTCAATAGGTATATCTTGGATAGGGGACTGGAAAACTGTTCAAATAGCTGGGGACACTTGTCTCTTCTTCACCCCAAAAGACAGAGTGGTCAGTTTCCCAGGGAATCCTTTGAGTGGTTGGTGCATGTGGATACGCCAGAGCTTTTGTCCTGTGAAATGTCTCCTCTGGTTCTTAAAAATGCTGTCTGTCCTGTGCGCAAAGGAATCTGTTGCTGTTGTAAAGAACCATAGGTATAGTTGGAAAGCAACATTTTTGATCTAACTGAACTGGAGTCATGGGCTGCTCCTACATTTTCAAACATGAATATGTGTGCTTTATGAGGTCTAGTGCGAGTTCAATGATACAATTTATGAGTAAAAGCCAAAATTAACTTGTATTTGGATTCTTTCTGGGATACCCACTTTTCAGAACTGTATGGTCTCGCTTAACTGCTCGAACTGCAGTGCGACCAAATGAAAGCAAAGACAATTTCCTCACTTTTGAAAATATATGTGGGACAAAATCCAATACAAACGCATGTTTACATTACTCATGCATACCTCGTTCACATTTACAATCTAAAATGCAAAACAATCACATGAAGCTTTCATTAGTATCCCTGGAAAGCTGCACCTGGCTCAGATTCCCAGGCATACGACTGTTGTTTTTTTTTTCGATAACAGAAAATCCTTAATTTGCATCAACGAGAAAATTTATGTATACAAGCGAAGATTTATTATTCCCTTGGTGAATCTTGCACAACATCTTATTCATTTTAATCACTCCATTCTATATGGGATCTATAAAAAATGTATAGCACCATGTTTATTCATTTTGTGATATTGATACTAAGGCCCTTAACATCATAACATATACAGTGAACTATGGTATGACAGTGTCACCCAGTAGTATTCTTCAAGTGATTTGACAATTCAATCCTGTAGGGATTTCTGACACTGAGTGTCCTGGACCAAAAAATAGGTGGCTATAGTGGTGTTCTGTAAAGGACTGCGCATCTTGTCAACTCCGATTGCTTGTAATGAAGGTAAATTAAGTTTGATGGACCCCTTAAAAAGTACACCAGAAAGTAATTGCTTTGAATAGACACTACACGAACGGATTATTGGTAATAAGCATGAGCACTACCTCGATCCTGCATTGAATCTAATAACGTGCGACACAGCTATATAAAAAGAAAACCTTGAAGATTCTACAGGAGGCTAGCATCTCTATTTACTAATCCGGTAAGCATCCCAAACACATACACTGCTCGGAGGTTACAGGGACGTAGCAGTGGACGGAGAGAAGTTGCAGAATGAAATATTACAAGGCAATTACTGTAAATATATATCTACTGGCGTACCCAAAAGCAAATTATAAGGATATTGGACTTCACCGAGCAACTCCTTCACCATCTAGAAGAGTAAGGCTGTGGATGATTGTTAACATAGATGTAAACTGAGGAAGATATTATTTTATTCCTTGCAACACACAGGCTCTCAGTCTAGATCACCCTACACAATATTTACATTTTGGAGCTTGTATTACTTAAAGTGAACATTGGAAGAGCACTTTTAAACCTTTCTCTATGCCATAGTTTTGGGCTGATTGATTTCAATATAATGAGTGACTTTAAACATAGCAACATTTGTTGATTTCTCTCAAGAAGCTACATAAAACAGTAGAAAATACTAAAATCTCAATACATGTATAACCGAAATGGGAATAATTTAACCAGATAAAACACAACCACTATACAATGCAGTGATACAAATTAATGACAAATTGACAATATAACCAGTACTACACAACACAAACACATCAACACACCACTATAACACCATTTTGGGCGAAATAAATTTGTGAGCTGAGATTATTGTGGGGCCCCATCATTTAGCTTCCAGTTAGTTTTATTAGCCATGGTAGGCAGATGTGGAATATGTGAAAGGTAAAATCATGCCAGAAATCTCACCTACCTACTTGTTGAAGTTGACCTATCCCTATTACAAACTGCAGCTCCGACAGCTCGTATTAGGTAAGCTTGTCACGATTCAATAACAATGCAGCTAATGGTCTCCGTTGCCTGGCTAAAATAATAAAAGCTAGCCCCAGATAAGACAACAATATGGTGAAGTACAAAGGCTACCTTATAGTCTCCAAACCCCACCACAAAGAAAGGCACCAGTTCTTTGGGGATTTTGCACATTTACCTTCCAAATGCACCTCTGTCACTGTCATCTTCTTCAGTTGGCTCTGACCCTTCTGGCTTTCAGGTCTAATTCTTTCTGGCTCCTATGTGCCAGCAGTATTTCTTCTCCTCTGGAGCTAGTCTCTTTTCCAGGAAGACTCCCACAGCGTCTGCCTTTTTCTCCTCGAGCAACCTGGGCGCAGCTGCTTCAGTTTTCTTCTCTTTCTTGGCCAACTTTTTTGCCTCTAGGGATAGAGTAGCCAGTTACATCCTCAGCTCTCTTTCAGCTTGCCTGTCCTCCAACTCTGTAGAGTAGGCTTTGAGAGGACACACTGCTATCAGCCCTGGAAAAGGAATGGGGCTACCTCACTCCTGTGTGCCCCTCTCTTTCTTCTGGATCCCTCTCATCCTCATCTCCATCATCTTCCTGCCTCTGTGATGTAGACTGCATGATGCAGACCACTTGCCAGACTTAAACGGCTATTGGGTACTCCAATTTCTTACATCCTTTTTTTTTTAGCTCAGCCACAGTGAAGCTTTTTGTGTTTTGCTGAGTTCCGCCCCCATTCATGCAAACAAATAACAGATGCAAAATGTGAGGATTGGAGTATACTTTTAGGATACAGAATAATTGTGCACTTAAAAATGAAGGAGCAAGCGTTTAAAAAAAAATGCAAAACTGATTTGGATGTCAGGTTAATAAATGAATTTTTGATAATGAAGAAATCACTGTGTGGTACTTCAAAAACACATGTACTGAATACCTCCACTAAGAAATTTAAGTATTAGTTGAGGAAGGGGGAACCAGCCTGAATCATAATCCTTACAGGGATGAACCATTAAAGTTACTAATTAAACCTGTACCTAAACCTCTGGTAACTTGGCACAAATCAGTCAGGCCTACCTAATAGGCAATGGGTAAAGTATTTATACATTACTCAAACAGTCAAAGTGAAACAACTCAAGAAAAATCCCAAACCATGTTAAAAACAAATAGAGACTGTTGTAATAATTAGCAAGACATCAAAATAGCAAAAGTTCTATATGTGGAACTGGATATATGAATTTTGAAGGTTTACAATTAACACCAAAAAGTGCAAAGTAACAACCATGGCTAACTGGTCACACTAGACCGGGCCAAAGTTAAAAGTTAGGGCCTGTGGTAATGGATTGCTGTTTGGTTACATGGACCAGGTTCATCCAGGTGGAAAGTTTACCTTCTGAATTAAAAACATTTATGGAGAATAAGTGGTCATCCACAAGTCATCAGCATGGAAATATGCTTAATTGATATGAAGAGGGCCTTGACAGCAGTGGGCTGCTGAAGTGGTGGGTCCTGCTGAGGTTGTTCGCAAAGATGGAAAAGGTGGAAAAGCACCGGGAAGGTGAAGTCTAGAGTTCATGCCCAGGAAAGCCTCAATGTCAATCAGCTTCAGCTGGTTATTAGTGAGGCCCTGAAACAATCGGACTTTGAAACCTTTCTAGAAGTAGGATCTCCTTACAGCAGAGCAAAACATCAGGTTGAGGATGACTGGCAATTCAACGTTGAGGGCTGCAGCGTCAACGGCAACCCAGGTCTCCGCCAGTTCTCCAAGCAAAAAGTTGCCTTGGCAAAAAGCTTTTAAGAAACACATCTTGCAATTAGAAGGAGTACACAAGCTTAGGATCCAGGGCATGGAAGGGGTTCCTCTTGGGGTTAGAACTCACAAGAATGGAGTCCAGCAGCAGCGTAAAGGTAGGTCCAATTGGACCCACTCAACTGTATAGTTGCAAGGTGAGAGGCTTCTTGAAACTTGTTGTGTCGCTGCAGCTGAAACAGGAGGTCAGCCCTCCATGCCCTGGCTCCAGACTAACTACAGGGGCCATGCAACACGTTTGTGTGGGGACGGGACACCAGTCATTCAGGTGTAAGTGAGCCTGTGTCCAGCTCCTCCCTCCCATCCTGCCCAGGATGTCCCATAAATTCACACCTAACCTGCCATTATGTGTGGCTGTGAAAGAGGAATACACACAGGACAACTGTCAACTACACCCAGTCCTTTGGTCAGACACAGGTTGAAGGCACGAAATGGCTAAGGCAAGAAAATGCCAACTTTCAAAAAGTTAACTTAATTTAATTCAAAAAAGCAATATTGCACTGACAGGTCACAATTCAATAAATCCAGGTGGAAGTAGAAATATTCCACCTAGACCTGTCAGGATTGAGCACAGCGTTCTGTAAGAGGAATGTTCCGTACATATATGGTCTCTCTTGGGCTTGTGTGATCATCTCACATACAACAGGCACCTTTCATGGGGGGTGCCTAAAAGCAGACTGTCTCTACTTCAACCTGAATTTCTTCACTTATGAATATTCATATACTGGCAGGTTAGCATATGTACCTACCAGTATGTCATTCCGGATGCCTTTTCCACATCTACAGCATCATGTTTCCTGTGGAATTACATATTTCACACAACCCAATCTGACGTCCAACCATTTCCTGAAAATCTCTCAGGCAGCAACCCTATTGGAAAACAAAGGGTTTGCGTTCGATTTCCAGGCACACACAGACAATGCGTCTATTCTTTTCCATGTGACAAGGGCTTTGCATCAAATTCTGGTGCACAGACCTGAATCCTCTTTGCGGTGTGGGGTCTTTTGACACCGAAGGACAATGCAGAGAAATTCTGGTCATGCAGGACGAAGTCACAAGGGCTGCTTAGATCCGGTGGGTGATGTGTCGGAGTTTCTGTCACACAGCAGGCGTGGCGTCGATTCCTCACGCAGGAAGTTGGGCTGCGTCATTCTGGTTTGGCGTTGCCTTCATCCGGTGGGCTGTGCACCGAAGTTACGGTCACAACAGTGGCGCTGCATCTATCTCCACCCTGGGAGCCGGGCTGCGTCATTCTGGGTCGACGATGCAGTGATTCTTTCACCACAAGGCAGGCTGTGCATCGATTCCGGCAGGCTGTGCGTCGATTTTCATCACACAAGGAGTCTTTTTGGACCCTGAGACTTCATGAACAGGAGGCAAGCTCAATCCAGGCCTTTGGGGAGCACTTCTCAGCAGAGCCAGAGGCCAGCAAGGCAGCAGGGCAACAGCAGGACAGCAGTCCTTCTCAGAAAAGCAGTCCAGGTGAGTCCTTTGGGCAGCCAGGCAGTTCCTCTTGTCAGGTTGAGGGTTCTGGGGCACAGTGTCTGTCCCAAGGAGTATCTTGAAGAGTTCAGAAGTGTCTGAATTGGTAGGGTCAGGGACCCAGTTTATATACCCAAAAGTGCCTTTGAAGTGGGGGAGACTTGGAAGAGTGGTTTTGAAGTGCACAAAGTCCCCTTTCAGTATAACTCTGTCTGTCATGGTCCCAGTAGGGGGTTTGGCAGTCCATTGTGTGAGGGCATGCCACTGTCCTTTGAAATGTAAGTGTCAGGCCCTCCACCCTTCCAGCCCAGGAAGACCCATTCAATATGCAGATGTGTGCAGGTGTGACTGAGCATCCTGTGTTTGTGGCTGTCTGGGTGAAATGTACAAGGGATCTGTAATGCATCCCAGCCCAGCTGTGGATTGTATGGCACAGAAGGAATTAAGTGTAGAGGAAAGCTCACTTTCCAAAAGTGGCATTTCTAAAATAGTAATATAAAATCCAACTTCACCAGTTAGCAGGATTTTGTATTACCATTCTGGTCATACAAAACATGACCTGTTTACCCATTTCTAATGAGAATCTACCACTCAAACCGTTTATGAGGGTAGCCCTAAAGTTAGGCTATAAAACGAGCAGGCCTCACTACAGTGGAAAATGAATTAAGGGGTTTTCCACCGCCAGGACATATGAAACGCACAGATTTAGGTCCTACCTTTTACCCACACAGCAACCTGCCCTCTGGGTTACCTAGGACCTAACATAGGGGCGACTGATATGTAGGAAAAGGGGAGGTTAAGGCTTGGCAAGTATTTTTAAATGCAAGTCGAAGTGGCAGTGAAACTGCACACACAGGCCTTGAAATGGCAGACCTGAGACATGGTTAATCGGCTACTTATGTGGGTGGCACAATCAGTGCTTCAGGCCCACTTGTAGTATTTAATTTACAGGCCCTGGGCATATGCAGTGCACTTTCCAAGTGACTTACAAATACATTAAATATGCCAATTGGGTATGAGCCACTGTCACCATGTTTAAAATGCAAGCATATGCACTTTAGCACTGGTTAGCAGTGGTAAAGTGTGCAGAGTCCTAAAACCAGCAAAAACAGTGTCAAAAATTGGGGGAAGTAGGCAAAACATTGGGGGTGACCACCTGGATGGGTTTTCTTCGGCCAGAGTGGTGGGAGGAGCTGACACTTGCAGATGAATAGAGTTGTGCCTGTCCTTACACAAAGCAGTCTCCAACCCCCTGAAGTGTATCTTGGGACTTGGAAGGGAAGACAGGGTCTTAGGTACTACAAAGACTTTCCTTTGACGTTTGCCTACTTCAAAGGCAGAAATGAGTATAAATAGTGGGAACACTTCTGGACTGAGGACATTTTGCCAGGAAGAAGAGTTGGATGCTGGAGGAAGAATTGCCACTCGGCCTGTTGCTTTTTGGTCCTGGCCTGTTGCTTGCTGCTTTTATCCGTGAGTGAAAAGACTGGACTTTGCTTTCTACATCCTGCTTTCCAAGTTTCTCCAAGGGCTTGATCTCAGCTTGCCTCCTGTTAAGAAGTCTCAGGGACAGTAAAGGCTTCATCTGTCAGTGCCTGAGCTCTTCTGCTGAGATTCCTGACTTGCCAAGTGGCACCAAATGCCATCCCTGGGCCCTTGGAAGTGGAAACTGGGGTCCTGAGGAAGAACATCCACGCTTCGGATCGCCACAGCCGAAGGATTGTTACAGCACATGCCTTGTGGTGAAAGGATTAATGCTGTTCCTGTAGGACCAACGCAGAATCTGTTCCACTGCAGCTCTATCATCAGAGTGCATCTGGATTTTCTCACGCATCGTCCCTGGGTATCATTTTCACATCAACCCTGCACGGCTGTAAAGAACCAAGGCTGCGTGACCAGAAACCAATGAATCCCCTCTCCAGCGAGGGGAGAACCAATGCATCACCTCCTCTGCCAGAAAGGAACCAACGCATCACCTCTCCTGCCAGTAAAGAAACATCGCATCACCTCTCCTGTGAGAATAGAATCAATGCATAACATCCCCTTTCAGTAAAGAACCAATGCATCACCTCCCCTTCGCAGTCAGGAACTGACGATTTGTTTTCTGGCACCTCACTTCCTCTGCAGCCCGCAACTTCTTTGATTTTGATGCAACCCAAGTATTGTGTGCCAAAAAGAGACAACCATTAATTCCTCTGGATTGGAACTCTTGATATCTTTGCTTATGTATGTTAGATTTGTGTTGTTTTTTTATTCAGAGAAATATTGGCAATTTTTCTAAACTAGTGTGGAGTACTTTTGCACTGTTTTCACTGAGTTACTGTGTGCGTGTGTGTGTGTGTGTGTGTGTACAAATATTTTTCACATTGCCTTTGAGACAAACCTGACTGCTGGTGCCAAGCTATCAAGGAGGTGGGCAGGGTTATCTTAGATAGGTGGCTCCTTTACCCTGACTTGAGTGATGGTCCCTACTTTGACAGGGTGCAAACCACGGCCAACTTGGGACACCATTTCTAACAGTGCCAAAAAGCAGCAGAAGAAGCTCTTCAAAATGATCAAACAGCAATCAGTGCTCAAAAAACCCTTCCATGGAGATCTGTGAAGCCTTCTCAACCGTATTTGAGTAGATAATAACAATTGAAACATAATTTCAAATTGCCACTGAAGTGATTCAAGATGCAATCATCAACACAGTCCTCTGGCTACATAAATGGGTGAGCCTCAACTCAAATCAACATCCAACTCACCACAGCCACTAATGAAGTGACATGGAATGAATTCAGAACCTTTCAAGAATATGGGATCCACATGAACATAGAGTCTAGGACATCAACTTCCCACTTCAATGATACATGATAGAATCCACTATACAATCTTAAAAGACACCAACCATGTAGTCACACCCATCTGGACAAAAAATACATTCATAATTAATCCACAGAAGCATCCAAGATTGCTTGAAGATGGGACAAGTGTTGTCTATCCTGAAAAAACAGGTGCCTATCCAACAGGCCTAAATAATTTCTGCCCAGTGTCAAACTGTTAAATACATTCACAACCAACAATGCCAACACAATGAGCAGTTCAGACTCCTCGACAAGTTGCATTCCGGTTTCGGGCTTTGTTGGAGCAAAGAATGGTCCATCGAACACATCATGGATGACACACTCAATACATTTGACCAGAACGACTCCTGCCTTCTCACCTTACTCGACCTGTCATCGGTGTTTGACATGGTTATCCATAAGTGCCTTTTAGATTACTTGAACTCGGAATGGAGCTATCAAGTACCATTCTCCATTGGTTCACCTATTTTCTACAAAGCCGCAAAGAACAAGTCAAATTGGGTTATTCACTATTGAAAGCTCCTTATTAAAATGGGAGCCATGCAAGGATCAACAGTCTCCCCCAAACTTCAACCTGTACATGGAACCACTGACATAGATTCCCATACAATCATACCTGTCATATGATATGCAGCTTTACTGGAAGGTCTTCTCTCTGTAAGATATCACTGACTCGATGACATGCTAGTAAATACCCAAACCTCAATGACATATAACCGCCTCAAAATAAATCCTTTGTAAACTGAATTCCTACTTTTCTCCCTGGATGAGAAACCTTGACACCCTCAACTGTAAGACGTCACAATTGAATCCACAAAATCTCTTGTGAACACCGCTGTCAAAAACCTTAACATGTTCACATAAGCTCATTCACATTCATTGTATTTTTGCAATCCAACCTTCTTATGATAAAATATTTCATCCCATCATCCCATCACCAGGTTTCCAGACAGCTCTATACAGACTAGCTTATGGGAGTTCTACACTAACAGGATTGCCAAAATCAAGCATGGCATTATTCAAGGCGACTCAAACATGTGTTTTACTGTATGCTAATGACGTAATCCTATACATTAGTGATGTCTGCCTTGACATTGCAGTGACCTCTCATGCACTGCATGAATTTAAAAATATGTCTAGTCTGGTGAGTAACCAAGTCAAAGCCATGCTTGTTCTCTCTTTGCTCCTCTTTCCCTGAGCATATTAAGGATATTGGATATTAGATAATTTGATGGAAAAGCAGAACCTTTCACTACCTTAAAATGCTTAACTACCATTTAAATTAGGACCTTCTAGATGTCAATTTGACAAAGGCAGCAGCTGCCCTCAGAAAACACATCATACTTTGAAAGTCTAGTTCAACAACGGGAAGGATCACTCTAACCAAAATGATCTTGCTGGCCTGACTATTTTTCAACTTATCTCCCAGTACCAGTCTCCCAAATATTTTTTCCACTTGCTGGATGGTATTTTGGTTGATCTGATTTACAACCCTTACAAGTGCTGAGTCTTTGGCTAAGATAAAGCTTTCAACATACTCAGGAGAGGTGGGAGAGTTAAACACTTTCATTTAGCAGTGCAATTTCTGGCTGCCTGCTCTGTATTGAAGTTTCTCCCAGAAAAAGGTGAAGGGGTTATTCCTACCTTCAGCCATCCTACCAGGGCACTCTCTCACTTATTCCACATTGCAATGGCACGCCACAAGACAAAATTACTAGAACTTTTTTTTCAGTATTCAGGATTTCAAAAAAAAATTCCCTTAGCTTAATCCACTGTGGTGCTCTATTAATCTAAAAGGATTTGTTGGTGGCACCCACTTTTCAGCCCCGAGGAGTGAGAAAAATATTTTGTCTATACAATTAGATATGAGGCAATTATGTCCCATTTATGATCTTATGTGGCATTTAGAGCTAAAAGATTGGAAAGGATAAAACATGACTCCTTGAATTTTTCCTTTGTCACAGGATGTTTCCTTGATTGCATATTCTCTCCATCTTCAGGAGGAAAACGTATTTACATAGAGGGATTAAAGAGGAGGGTTAGCTTACCTCATCCCTTAAAAAAACTCTTAATGGAAGATCAGTATAAGTGTGTACAGCCTTCAATGGGTGACTTCATAAAGGGTGAGTTCCTTTTATCGGAGAATGCATGAGGATGTGTACATGATCTTGGCTTCCTGCATGCAATTCTCGCATTAAGGGACTTTTGTATCAGTTTTTCCCTGTTCTCCTTGGTGCAGTAAAATGGACCCTTATAAAGAGCACCTTAAGGTTAAGGGCAGGAATTTTCTGGCAGACACAGAGGAGAAGCATGACCATCTTTCAGCACTCTTGTCACCTTCTTGTCTCATATTTTGATCCACGGTTGTGGTGATTTTTCATGGAACCTGATAATTTAAGTGGGTTTTAGCAAAAAGGTTCTGATTGCTCGTGTGTATATATATATATTGTAGACTCTGCCCCATTTCTACCATTTTGAATTAACCACAGTATAGTGTATTCCTGAAGAAGGTAGATGGATTTATAACCCTTTCCACACCGAAATGCATGTTGACTACTGTTTGGAGGTATTCCAGCTCACAACATTCCATCTGCTAAAAATCTAAATTGTGTTTTTGTTGTAAGGTGTCTTGTATGTGTAGTATGGCTTGATTAGAATATCAATAGGGAGTATGATAGGGAATGTTTTGGTATGCGGGTAGGAGTGAGTGATTTGTGGGGGTATTTGAATTTGTATTAATGCATCTTTGTCTTTTTTAGTATATTTATTTTCTTGTATTTTGTTTGTAATTGCGCTTATAGAGAAAATATTTTGTGAATTTATGTGAGATATGAGGAATGGTGTTATTAATGTTTATGGATCAAACTATGTCAAAAAAAGATAATAAATTATGTAAAAAAAATATACAAAATGAAGTTTCATAAATGTATTTGTTCATGGTATATTTGCCCACTGAGGAATCAAAACCAACGGCATTTGTATTAGCATGCAGAAAGAAATACAGGTCAAGAGGGACCTAGTACATTGTTCCTTCGTTTTTCCCCCTGGTTCCAGGCCTTTAGTCATAGTTGTAGAGGGGACCTTCTCTTTCATATGAGGTTCTAGCGGTTGGTTAATCATAGGTTAGGTGTTTGTTTCCCTTAGCTGGATTGGTTCTGCTGTTTTTTTATTTGTTTTTACAGGTTCTGTTATTATTAAGTTCTTAGATCATATGTACACATTTTTGTGGTCTTTTGGGTGTTCAGATTGAGTAGTCTTTGGGGTCTTCTAGGAAATTCTTTCCATCCCTCTCTTTTAGTAAAGAAAAGGGAAGCATTAAAAACATTTGCTTTTTCAGATGAGGAATTTAGGTCAGACAGCTAATAAAGAGAAGAGAGTGTTAGTCTCCAATGTGGACAATGGTGAATGGCTGGTTTACAAAATCTTAAGAAAAAGGCATCAAAATCACATGCACGCTTTATAGTGGAATACTTATCTGCAAGTGTGCTCCCTTCTGGACTAAGAATCAGAAATGCTCCAGCATTGTTTATGGAGATTCATAAGTTCCTGGAAAGGGGCTACCATATAGCCAATGGATGTGCAAGAAATTGGAGGATATTAATTGTTGAAACAGCCAGGGAAGTGATAGTAAGTCTTAACCCAGAGATTTTGGAACTCCTGGAGAAATTGAGACCCACTCATGTGTAGGAAGAAACAAAACCTAAATAAGAGGAAATGAATGGTGAACATTATGGTTTTGAAGAATATTTGATTTAAAAAAATCAAATGAGATAAGCTTAAAAAAGATTTGAAGTGGTATGCACAAGAAAAAGCAAACCCATTCCTGACCCCTAATTATTATCAAGATTGGAGACAGGAAGCAGGACCAGGTGATACCTCAGGAAGGAAGAAGAGGACCCATATTACATTCTCAGATGCATTTTCTATAGATTCAAAATGAGATAGTTCAGGGACATCAGAGGGAGCTGGTTCGTACCCTCCACCTAGAGCCCCATTGGGTTACTAGTACAGTTACCCTTCTCAAACACCTTTTTTTAGCTCGGAGCAGGGGCAGAGGACAACACAGATTTCAATGGCAGGACAGGGGGAAGTTTTCCCACCAAGACCCTCAACATAAGTATCTGACAACTCAGAGGCATCAGTATTGTAGACGACAACCCCATTAAATAATATGAACTAGGAGTCGATTTCTATCTTTAATTTGTCAACTAAAGAGATTTATCAAGATGAAGGAGCTCTGCTTACACATGGCTTATCATTTGTACCCAGTACGAAAATTGATGCATTCAAACTGAATCAGGATGTGTTTTCATTCTTTTGAAAGATTAGGCTCAAGAAATTCTTCACGCATAATGTCCTGACACTTTAGAGATCAATTGTTTGGGATGCAAACCTAAATCGGTAGTAACACCCACATAAGACATGCTGGGCCCAGAAGTTTCAGTCTTCAAGAAGACAGTGCTGAAGGATCTTAGTAACATTACCAGATTCATCCCATCAGTGCCACAGAATTTGGCAAAAGGAGAGGTCACGGCATTACAAAGACTGCAAAAGGATAAGAAGATAATATTAAAATTGTCTGATAATGGTGGTGGCATTGTCATTATGGACACCACACATTACATTGCTAACATACAAGGCACGCTAGTGGTCCCCGAGCAATATAAGCGGGATCCCCTTGATGTATTTGATAGTTTGAAGATCAAGATAGAACAAATAACCTCAAGGGACTTATGTAACGGGGAATTTTAAAAGAAGGAATTTGAATTCCACAACAAGGAAAACCTGTTATCCTAGCCTTGTATGGAGTGCCTAAAATGCATAAGAATGTAGCAGACCCTCCTCTTTGCCCCATTATTACTTTCATTAGTTCCGTGACAAAACCTTTGTCGAAATATGTGGATGCCTTTCTCTGTCCCTTGAAAAAAAGTATGTGTCCTACGTAAGAAACACAGGAGATTTAATCTAAAAAAATGAAGGTAAAACATTAAATCCACAATGAAAACATCTTGTCATGCTTGATATGGAAGAGTTATATACTAACATCCTATAATCAGAAGCATTAATGGCAGTGGAAAACCTAATGAAAAGAGCACCAGGGGAGGGACCAATAGATTTATCTTGGACTGTTTAGAGATTGTTTGACTAAAATAAACTTTTTAAAATTTAATGGTAGTAAATACAAGCCAATCAAAGGGACCAGCAAGGGGGAATCTTGTGCCCTGAGCATAGCGAATGTATATATGGAAGAATATGACAGGAAACTTATATTCAATAAAACAACACCCTTCTATCAGAAAGTGAGAAGTTGATCACGCTTCATAGATTACATTTTCTTTATTTGGTCAGGGGAGGAAAAACAACTAGAAGAGTTTTTACTTTGGCTTAATTCCAGCAACAAAAATCTTAAATTTACAGCCAAATTCAACTGGCAGAGAGTAGAGGTCCTAGACATTTGGATATCAGGAGAGCAAGGACATTTGCAGGTAAGCTTCTACAGGAACCTATGGCCCGCAATACAGTATTACAACACGCTATAATAGCCAAAAGGATTCTATCCTTTTTTGTCAAATTTCTCAGGATTGAACGTGATTGCAGTACTATAAAAAATGTTTATGCAGCATGGACAGAAGCTCATGACCAGATTACTGAACAGAGGTAATCTGAAGAGTCTTGTCAAACATGCATTTAAAAGAGCAAGATATTATAACCCAGATGCCCTCCTGCAAGAAAAGACCTGTGATAAGGTGGACAAATTGGTCTGTGTCACAAATCACTCGAGTATCAACTATAAAGTGAAAAGGATCTTTTAACAAAACTGGAAAATCCTTAATACTAATGAAGAAGACGGCCCCTAGGAGAAACCCATCTTTGCATTTCGGCACAATGAAAACCTTTGAGACATATTGGGAAATCCATAGTTAGTACATACATCTGTAGGTGGGCAGAAAACCATTGGAAATGCCCCATTGTTGACAGGGAACCATTGTTGTGGTACATGATACAGCCTTAGTGACACAACAGTAGAAATATAAAGGATGATTTGGCCAGGTGAAGGACATGACCAATTGTAGATGCCAAACTCTTGTTTACCTCATTATATGCCCTTGTGGTTTGGAGAACATAAATCAACTATTAGGACCAAGAAGGTCCAGGGACCAATGGTTCAGCATTGTGTGGAGGTAAAACACTTAGAACAAGACATGAGATAGTTGATATTGGAAAAGGTGAAAAATAAATCAGTGCAACCTGTAATGGAAGTAAGGAAAGAAAGGGAAACCTTCTGGACCTTTACTTTGAACACTGTGAAAGATGGTCTGAATGAAGAAATAACATGGAAAATTACATAGATGTCTTGAGGTAAGCAGTATGTCCCCTGGGGAAGAGTGTGCCTTGGTGAGTAGAGGCGCTTATGGTTGGTTCTTTTTTTTGTTACTGTTTAGGGGAAGCTCTCAAGGCCCTGTTTTTTTAGCATTTTTTCACACAGATAGAGGCAATTCTGCCTCTTCATCCTACACAGGCCCAGATCAGACTATTTTGGACTAGTGGTAGGGACTGCATATTTTTTTTGTCCCACTGGATGTCATCCAATTGCACCAGTGCCTATGTGAGTGGTCCAGACTCGCTGCCTGCCCTTTATATTACCACTTTGATAGGGCAGCTGTGGATGCGGAGATACGAGGAGTTGCTGCATACCGCCAGAAAATAGGCTAAAAATGTTGTTAGGTCTATTTATATATTCCTGTGGGTTTTTGAGCACATAAGAAATTATTTTTAGTGTGGATTAGACAACATTTGTAACATTGTTTTCCGTACTGCAATTCTGAGGTAAGGTGAAGTTTGCTGTGCAAGTGTAGGGCAAGCACATTCAGATTTTTGGGGGGAATCCATTAGAAGAAGTTAATATCCTCCTTATGTAATGTGTTTTTGAGGAACCATTCTTTTTATTGTCTTGAGAGGTGGTCTTTAGTACCAACTTTGAATTTGGACTGGGGCTGGAACAGAAAACTGAAGGCAGTATCGCACTAGCTGCAGTTTTAGAACACCAGGGTGAAAGAAAGGAGATTCTCTGTGGTGTGCGATTTGTTTCACCGGGCAGAACTGGATTCTGTGGCAGTGAGCTATCTTCGGCACTTCCTCCGGAGGCTGTACAGAGTCAGGGGAATGCATGTAGGGCATGCCTCATTGTGATCAAGTGATTTATCTGGCCTTAGAATATGTAGTGAGCCCCCATGTTGACTGTTTTATCTGTTGGATTGCATGCCTAGGGACAGGCAGCTAGTGCTACACATCGAGTACCCCAATGACAACCCTCATATTGATTTTAAGCAATAGAAAACTGTTTATGTTCACCCCCATGTTTTTTATGAAAATACTAAAGTTTTTTATTTTTATTTTTAGTATTTAAAAAAAAATTCACCTGGCCTAATCCACTAAGGGTTCTCTATCAATCTAATTGGTCCTGTCAGTGGCACCCGCATTTCACTGGTATGGAGTGGAAAAAATATTTTATATAAACAATTAGATATTATGTGGCATTTAGAGCAAAAATATTGGAAAAAAATCAAAAAGGACTCATTGAATTTTTCCCTTGTCACAGGATGTTCCCTTGATTGTTTATTACCTCCATATTTGGGAGGAGTAATTATTTACATAGAAGGACCACAGAGGGGGGTACGCTTGCCTCATCCCATAAGAAACTCCTATTAGAAGATCAGTGTAAGTGTGTACAGCCTGTTTTAGGTGACATTATAAGGTTATGAGTTCCTTTCATCTGAGGACCCATGGGCATGTGAACATGATCTTGGTTTCCTGCATGCAGTTATCGTGTTAAGGGACTTTTCTATCCGTTTTTTGCTGTTCTCTTTGGGGCAGTAAAATGGACCCTCATAAAGATCACCTTAAGGTTTAATCCAGGAAGTTTATGGCATGCACAAAGGTGAAGCATGACCTTGAATGCAGTTCAAGTTGGACTTTGCACATTGTTAGTTTGCTTTTCCCCCTGGCCCTAGCCCTTAATCATAGTAGTAGGAGAGACCTTCCCTTTCAAATGATGCTACAAAAATAAGCCTTGAACATTATGTCTCAGATGTCCCTGTATGCCAAAGTGAAACCATTGTGGAGTATGCCAGCCTTCCTACATCGTCTGTCTATAAGAGATCAGGGTATGTGGGAGAACACAGGACTCCAGTGGATTAGTGAACTAGTTCAAGACAACACCATGACTAGTTCACTCTTGAAGTAACCTAAAGTCATCCCATAGTGCAAACCTTATGTTGTGGGTTCATTTTAGGACCTTGTTTCGGCACACTTATTTTAGCTTATGCTTGCAGTCTGTGCTCTTTAACCTAGTTACATGGTTCATTCTCGTGTATTAATGTTAAGTCATTTTAGCATAGCTTGATTTTAGTGGGGATTTTTATTTTTCTAATCAGCTGCTGTGCAAAAGTGTTATTACTTTCCTTGCACAGCATTTCACCATGTACCTCTGCCCAAGGCTGTCCTTGATAATCTATCTAGTATTACCGTCACAAGAGTGCACAGCCAACATCGACATTTAGGCACAATACCACATCAGGCCTATTTCTCAGAACGCAACAAGTTTTGTTATAAAAACATCACACAATCCCAAAGAAAGTTAGAGAGGCAATTCCAGCCAGAGAAGCCATCCTATGCTGTCTGCCACTTCATTGGCACTTTGCTGACCTTAGCCCTGTCTCTAGAGCCAACCAAGGAGCCGACGGGCAGACCCCTGTCTTTCAGGTATGGGGGCGGGTGTTCCTTCCATTGACTAGTATGGGCAGAGAGGGGCTATCACTGCAATACTCTTGTGTAGACGCTAGAAAAGTGTAGCTAGGAATCCTTATGCACATGTTTATTTCAATATGCTGGGATCGTTTATTTGTTTCACGCTTATTGTAGCAATTCTAACTGTGCTATGTTTTATCTTCCTAATAAGTGCAGCTCATGTATTTTATCATAGATTGCAGTTGTTTCAATAAATGCATTGAAAACTGTCCTGCATCGCTTTGTCTACCTGTGCTTGAGTGAGGCTTGTAATGTCACGATTCACCCTGGGCTTACCGTCGACACTGGAGAGGGATGGTGAGCGGCCCCGGTTCCTGCAAGTCCTGCTCTGGCCGAGATAGGGGCGACCCTTTCCGGTAGCCACGGTGCTGTTGACAATAGTAAGCCACTACAGTCCGTGCCCTCCAGAAGGAGTCCCAGAGGAAAAACCCCAAGGGGGAAAAAACCTCCAACAGGAACTCCCTGAAACAGAAGGAGGACACAAGGATTTAGAACTCACGATCCTGGAAATCTGGAAGACTGAAGACAGAACAAGAACGACTGTCGTCTCAAACGAAAACCAGCCGGAGTGTGACCACCACCGCTGAAGTGTTGCAACACAATGAGAAGAAGAAAGAATTCCCCTTATATACCCCTAGACAGGAAGTGATAAACAGGAAGAAGTAACACCACCATCTTGGCTTGGGAAGGAGCCATAGCTAGAGATAGAAAATATACCCCTGTACAAGAGAAACAGATGCATGCAGGGAAGAAGGGAAGTGCACAGCATGCTGGGAAGGAGAAGGCATGCTCTAAGACCATGCATGTAGAATGAGGAAGGCCCTGAAGGCGTGTGGCAGGTGAGTAATGCTAGGGGGGGAGGCCTATACACCCTAGAATAGTGTTAGCTTCGCACGCCGAGCGCAGCGAGAACCGTGACCCAATTCTGAGTCTCCGGCCCCGCCGCGCTCTGCTAACAGCGTGTGGCCGGAAAAAAGGGCCGCCACGGGCGCCGCGACCCTTGACCCCGACCACGGCTTCCCCCACGGCCCGCTGCGGCTCCCCCCGCGGTTTGTCCGGGATGCGCCGCAGCGGCCCGCGGCGCAACATGTACTAATGAGAGAAAAGGGCAGGAGCTGCCAGCCACAACTTTTCTAAGGAGTCAGTGTCTCATGAGTTAGGCTGTCACAAATCACCTTTACTTTTCCAGTCTTCGTGAGATACTGTTAGCTAGTTGGAAGGACTAGGCAGAAAGGAAAAAAGGGCCGCCACGGTTTGGCCGAGATGTGCCGCAGCGGCCTGCGGCGCAACAGTAGGTCCCCCCGATGCCCCAGGTTTGTGACGGAAAAGTCAGAAAAAACGACGGATCAAAAGATGGGCAATGAACCGAAGGTGTATCTTCCAAGGAGCATTCACTTATAGGGTAGCCCTTCCAATGAATGAAGTATTGGAGACGACCACGGAAGACCCGAGAATCACAGCTTTCCTGGACCTCGTATTCAAGCACGTTATCAATCAATTGAGGAGGAGGACAGGTGAATTGTCTGTGAAAAGGATCACGGATGTAGGGTTTGAGTTGTGAGACATGGAATACAGGATGTCAGAGGCAAGCGAAGACGAACAGATACAGGATTGATTTTCTGAAGAATCTGGAATGGACCATAATATTGAGGTTTCAATTTATTTTGAGTTAGTCGGAGAGGTAAGAATTTAGAGGAAAGCCAGACCTTATTGTGGATTTGATAACGCTGGGCCTCACAACGTTTCTTATCCGCCATCCTTTTCATGCGTGTCTTAGTGGCTAAAAGATTTGAATGTATGACATGTTGGATACCCCTTAGTTGCTGGACATATGAGGTAATGGCAGAAAGATTGGAGGTTTCTTTCAGAGGAATAGGAAAGACCTTTGGATGGAATCAATAAGAACAATAGAAAGGGTAGACTTTGAGGCACTGTGTACTGAATTGTTGTAGCAGAATTCTGCAAGTGGTAGATACGTAGACCAATTACTCTGCGTAGCATTACAGAAGCTACGTAAATATTGTTCAAGGCCTTGATTCAGCCGTTCTGTCTGTCCATTCGTTTGGGGATGGAAACCTGATGATAAGGCCACCTCTATTCTTAGTGTCTTACAAAATTGTCTACAAAATTGGGAGATGTATTGGGGACCCCGATCTGAGATAATGACTTGTGGTAGGCCATGAAGCCGAAAGATCTCCTGGATAAAGATTTGGCTTAATTCCTTGGCCATAGGTAGTTTTCTTAATGCCGTGACATGTGCCTTCTTTGTGAAGGAATCAGTCGTTACCATTATTACCCGATTCCCAACCGAAGAATGCAAAGAGCACATAAAATCAGTGGATATAGTGTGCCACGGACCTGGTGGAACAGGTAACGGACGGAGTAATCCTACTGGTTTATTACGCGGTGTCTTGGCTTGTGCACAGATGGGACAAGAAGACACATAGGGGGTCATTCCGACCCTGGCGGTCAAAGACCGCCATGGCCGCGAATGACGGAAGCAACGCCAACAGGCTGGCGGTGCTTCCTTGCCCATTCTGACCGCAGCAGTAAAGCCACGGTCAGAAAACCGGGGCCGGCGGTTTCCCGCCGGTTTACCACCGGCTGGGCGAATCCACCATGGCGGCGGCCATGGGGATTCTGACCCCCTTACCGCCAGCCTGTTTCTGGCAGTTGTCACCGCCAGGAAGAGGCTGGCGGTAACGGGTGTCTAGGGGCCCCCTAACAGGGCCCCAGCATGCTTTTCACTGTCTACCTAGCAGACAGTGAAAAGCGCGACGGGTGCAACTGCACCTGTCGCACGCCTGCAACACCGCCGGCTCCATTCGGAGCCGGCTTCAGTGTTGCAGGCCTCCTTCCCGCCGGCCCAGCGGGAAAGTTGGAATGGCACCAGCGGTCTTTTGACCGCAGTGCGGCCAAATGGCGGTTCCCGCCAGGCGGGCGGCAACCACCGCCCGCCGGGGTCAGAATGACCCCCATAGTCCTCAGTATCTGCTTTGATTGTGGGCCACCAGAAAGAGCGGAGCAGGAGCTCTTGAGTAGCCTTCATTCCGCGATGACCTGCGATGGGGGAGTCGTGGCACATACGTAGGGCTTCAGTCTGGACTATCTTAGTAGGTAGAAACAGGGCTTTTTTGTAATAATAGTATTCCTGGTCTTTATGAAGCTGTGGTCGTAAATTGTTCATTTTAGTTACTTCAAGGTTGGAATATTCAGTCTTAACTTTTTCTAGGAATGTCTGTACTAGGCCAATGATCTTATTATTCTCAAATAGGTTTTGTACAGGAGAATCGCTACACTCAGGGTAGTGACTGAACAGGGAACCTGCCAAGATATTCTGAGAACCAGGGATAAATGTGATGTAAAAATCAAATGGACTAAAAAAGAAAGACCATTGAGCCTGCCGACTATTTTGGCACTGAAGGTTTCTCAAACACTGTAAATTCCGGTGATCTGTCTTTGCCTCAAATGGTTCTTTCGATCCCATAAGAAAGTGTCTCCATTCCGTGCAAGCTGTCTTCAAGGCGAGTAGTTCTCATTCTAACACCGAATAGTTACATTCGGAGTCGGATAGTATGTGTGAGAGATAGATTACAGGATGCTCTAGCCCATCATCATCTTGTTTTTGTAGCAAGGCAGCCCCGATTACTCTTTCTGAGGCGTCTGTGACAACGATGAACTGTTTGGTGGTGTCTGGATGCTGTAGAATGGGAGCTTGAATGAAGGCCTTTTTTAGCTCTTGAAAGGCAAACTCTGCGTCCTGAGTCCAACAAAAACCCTTCCTTAGATTGTCCTTCTTAAGGGATTGTGTAATGTAACTGGTTCTCTGGGCAAAGTCAGCTATAAACTGTCGATAAAAATGGGCCAATCCCAAAAAACACTGAGTTTCCTTGATGGAAGAGGGGGATGGCCAATCCAGAATGGCTTGAATCTTATCTGAATCCATGGCAACACCTACTTGGTTAATGCAATACCCCAAGTATTTTACCTCAGTTTGGTCGAATTCGCATTTTTCTGGCTTGCAGAATAGATGATGTTGTCTAAGTCTTTCCAATACTTGGAGTACATGTTAAGTGTGTCGTTCTGTTTTTTTTTTTTTTCTTTTTTTTTATTAGAACACACAGCTGGTTACATGATTGCAGCACAAAAACATGGGTACATCAATGTTGTCATACAGAAGAAAGACACATTCTAATCGATAATCATAGTTTGTACTTTTGGAGGTCTCATATAGAATTCATTATTTAGCTAACATATTATCGGGGCCCAAGAGCCATGCAGAAAAGGGTGCCCAAACTCTTGTAAGTCTTTTACCGGCCGCGGCTCCTTTTAGTTCATACAGGCTATTCTCCAGATGGTACATAGATAGAAGTCGTGAAAGCCATTGATTAAATCATTGGAGATCTATATCCCGCCACAAAGATGCTATGCAGCTGCGAAATACCGACATTGCTATGAACAGGAAGTATCTATCTCGACTATTACAGACTGAATGATCAACTCCCAACAAAACCATTTGAGGTGTCAGATAGTCTGATTCAAACTTTTCTTCAATATATCAGATATCCCGGTAATCAAACTTTCCAATTTTTCACATTCAAAAAACATATGACAGAGATCTGCTTTCGGGTATCCACATCGTGGGCAAATGATTCCCACCGTTTTACCCCAGCTCGCAATCTTAGCAGGTGTGTAATATAGATTATACAATACCATGAAATGTTGAGCTTGCGGGCCCACAGACAATAACACAGTCCATGCCATTTCCATAGACTCACGAACCTCTGCCTCTTGAGCTCCAACCCGTCCTTCCCATTTATTGACAAGTAAAACCAGGTCATCCTGTATAGTGTTTAAAAGCAATGGATACAGGTTTTTAATGCCGCAGCTAGTGGGGTATCGTGAAACTTCCATTAGCTTAATCTTGTCTATGCGCCAACCTTGGGTCATGCTAGTTAATAAAAAGACTCTAATCTGTAAAAAAAATTAAAAATCTCTTTTTTCCAGCGTAAATTCCACGCTCAGTTCCTCAAATGATTTAAAGTGGCTGCCAGAATGGTAAAGGTCCCCAACTTTATGAATGCCGCGATTGCTCCACCTCAAACAATAGTGGTCTTTAAATATTACTGGAAAAGTAGGGGTATTCCACAGGGGGGTGTAGTAGCAGATTCTTCCTATACCTATCTTGCGCTTAACCTGAGTCCATGCCTTAAATGCGGCATAAATTACCTTAAATTACCTTTTTGTAATAGCTGGGTTCCAGAATCCGTAAAAAGAGTGCATCTGCTTCTTCACCCAAAATCAGGGTATATATCGAAGGGAGAGCATCTTGCCCGGATCTATCCGTAACATAAAGTGCCTGTGAATACTGCAGCACTGCTGCCAGATAATAAAGTTTAAAATTGGGGAGTGCCCACCCCCCTTTCTCTCTTAGAAGAGTCATATAGTGGAAAGCCCGGCGCGGCTTTGTATAGGACCAAATGAAACTATTAACCAATCCCTCTATTAGTTTGAACCAGTCTTGCCCAATCTCCAGGGGGATTGTTCTAAAAAGATAGAGTACTTTGGGTAGAAACACCATTTTAATCACATTGCAGCATCCCATAAGTGACAAGTGTAGGTTGTTAATGCGAACGAGATCTTTCCTAGTCTTCGTTAAAATCGGGGCCATGTTTATTTTCACCACTTCGTCAAGGTTTGCTGTAAGTTTAACACCTAAATATTGAACCTGTGTCTGTACCCGCTCATCCTTAAAATCTACTGATTCATTCACCAACATTCGGCATTTACTTTTGTTCAACAAATAGCCAGAACTTTTCCCAAACTGCAGGGCTTCCTGCTCTATTTCCAATATAGCAGTCCTTGGGTCCGTGGTCACCACCGCAATATCGTCTGCATATGCTAGGATCTTAGTGCACCCCCCTCTCAATGAGACTGGCATGATCCGATCATTCCTGATCATTCTCCTGATCAAAGGGTCAATATATAGCACGAAAAGCAGTGGTGAACACAGGCACCCTTGTCGTGTACCTCTCTGAATAATGATTGAAGTCGACTTTAGCCCGGCAACTTGTATCGTAGCCGTTGGTTTATGGTAGAGCTGTTGAATTGCTTTAACAAACCCCGGACTGATGTTGTTTTTACGCAAGACAGCCCATAAAAAGGGCCAATGAACCCGATCGAAGGCTTTTTCTGCATCTAGAAAGATTACTGCCATGGGAAGCTTGGCTGTTGCACTAACGTCAAGTAGCGTGATGACTCGTTTTATATGATCTGCCGTGCTCTTCCCCGGGATAAAGCCATGCTGACATGGAGATACTAAACCTGAAATTATCAAACTCAGGCGGCTAGCAAGTATTTTAGCATAGATTTTGGCATCGCTATTAATTAGAGAAATTGGGCGATATGAACCAGGCTGGGTGGGTTCCTTGTCCTTTTTCAGAAAGACTTCTATCTTGGCCTCCCCCCAGGAGGCCGGTTGAGGAGTCCCTGCCTGTACTTCGATAAATAGGTTGAGCAGCTGTTTACATATCTCCACAAAAAAAACTTTATAGAATTCTAGTGGAATAAAATCCCCCCTGCCGCCTTCCTGCTTGCCAGGGCGCGAGTTGCTACATTCAATTCTTCCAATGCCATAAGTGCTTCTAAAGCTGCCTTATCTTCCTCTCTTAGCTGGTCTAGTATCTCATTGCCCATAGCATCAATCCCTTACTCTTCTTGGGGCTGTTCTTCCTGGGTATATAATTTTTGATAGAATCGTCTAAAGACTTCCATGATTTCTGGGCCGCTATGTACCAGCCGACCCTCTTCATTCACTAAACTTTTAATGTTCCCAAATGCCTGCTTTTGTCTTATTCTTAAGGCCAGCTGTTGGCCGACTTTCCCGCTATACTCATAGCATTTCTGGCGATATACTAAGAATTTTGCAGCAGCTTTATCCATAAAAATCTTAGTGGCTTCTGCCTTAATGATATTCACCTCACACAAAACGTCAGAAATCTCTACTCCGCTACAGATCGCCTTCCCTAGTCGCTGCTCTACTATAGCCAACTTTGTCTGAGCTAATTTTAACTGATCCATGCATATTTTCTCCTTTCTTAACCCATAGCTCAGGGTTTCTACTCTGACAGCGGCTTTAAATGTATCCCAAACTGTCTGGCAAGCAGCAGAGCCCTGATTTATCTTGAAAAATTCCGGGATCCATTCCTTCATTTCTTGGATATACCCTGGATCAGCTAATAGTGCCCTATCGAATGTCCAGGATCTAGGCTGCAGATCCTTTCTCCCAATCTCCATAGCCAAAACCAGTGGATTATGATCTGATATGATTCTAGGAAGTCTGTTGACACTTATTTGATTTTGTAGAGAGGCTGTCACAAAAAAGTAGTCTAACCTGACCAGCTTCTTATGCGGGGCAGAAAAAAAGGTGAACCCTGGATCCTGCGGGCAGCACAACTGCCAAGCGTCAATCAAGCCATGATTAATGGCCAATGACTGAAGTGCCCTAAAGACTTTATTCTTTCTACCCAGGTAGAGTGTTTGTTCCTGAATGGATTCTTTATTATCTAAATGTATATTGAAATCTCCACACATTATAACCGGCGTTGCCCAAGTCGTAAGTTCTAAATTAAGTGATTCCAGTATCTCTGGATCGTCTGTGTTGGATCCGTAAATGGAACATATAGTGAACCTTAGCCCCTTAACCGAACATTCCAACAGAGCCAGCCTGCCAAATTTATCAGCAAATTGTTTATGTATAACCAAAGTTCTGATCCGAGTCAATATCGCGACCCCTCTAGTGGTTGTGGGTTGACGTGTAAAAGCCGCTAGATTCCACCCATAAAACTCCATTAGCTGCTTTTGTGTACCTGGAATATGTGTTTCCTGCATACAAATAATATCAACGTTCCATGACTTGAAAACCTCTCCTACAAGCTGCCGCTTTTTATTATTATTGAGCCCACAGACATTTACTGTGGCAATACGTATTTCACTTTCCTGACCCATTTTTATAGATGTTGATCCTTCTGGTTTCCCTGTATGCCCCATTCAACTTTGCTGCTTTCACGACCTGATCCCTTTTCTGCTGATGAAAACCATCCCCACACCCCCTGCTGTGTGTCCCATTATCCTTTTTGTCCCCGTAGCCCCCCCGCCCTCCTCTAACCCACCGGCAACCCTAACCCCTACAAATGGAATCGCCAGGCTCCTAAGCCTGTAAGATGGTATTTGCCAGTCCCGTTAGCCCACCTATGTGTCACACATCTATGGCTTGCCAATCCTTACTTGCGGCCCCTCATCTTCACCCTCCCAATCAATACCCTTGCCCAGAAACAATCGAAAAAAAACAAAAAAAGACAAAAAAGAGATACATAGATACAAAGAAGAATAGGGGAGTAGAAAACGGAGAGGGGGGGATTTTACCCCACATCAGTATCACATACATTTACATATAAAAGGCTATTTACGGCAATCCATCCCCCCCCCTTCTCCCGTACCCCCTGCACTTGGCCGGTTTTCAGTTGCTGAACATATTCCCCTGCCTTAATTTCTGAGAGAAAAAATCTTATGGTTGTTTTATAAATAACTTTTAGACGCGCAGGCCTTAACAAGTAGGCTTCCGCCCCCAACTCTTGAAATTTAGCAATCATCTGCCTGAGTCGCCACCGTCTCTCTACAGTGGCATGCGCAAAGTCTGGTCTGCTAAAGAATGATACACCTTCCACCATCACCTTTGAATTGGAGCGAGTCTTTTCAAACACAGCCTGTCTCAATAAAAAATTACCAAAATACACTATAATAGCCCGTGGATAGCTCTGGTCTCTACCAGTAGGAGTCAAGGCTTGTTTTTTCCTCATTAACGGGAAGCGGTGTGCTCTCTGAATCTCCTTTTCCCAATCCCACCCGATCAAATCTGGGAATGCTTTCTTGAAAAGTGAAGCTATGTAGGCCCTAGTATCCTGCCCCTAGAGATCTTCCGATATACCCAAAATCCTCAAATTATTCCGCCGCTGGCGGTTTTCCGCGTCTTCCAGTTTCCATTGAATATCCGAGATCTGCTGCCCTTGTGTCGTCATCTGTGCTGTTACTGCTCTAACTTCAGTCTCCAACTCCTCGGTTCGAGTCTCCATGGTGGCGGTGCGTACACCAATGTCCTGGCAGGATTTAACCACTTTTTTAATGGATAGTTGTAACTGTCTGTTTGCTGCTTTCATTTTCCTGCTCTCCCTCTGAGCCTGTTCATGATTCTGAACCAGAGTCCGATAAATAAGATACAACGAGGGAGGCTCTGCCGAACCATCCGTAGGAGGGGGCACTAGAGTATTGCAGGCCGAATCACTTTTCAAAAAGGCCTGTTGGGTACCCGTATAATCCCACTGCATTTCACCATCCACCTCTCAAGGCTTAAGCGGGTCTCTCCTAAGCTTGGCCCCTGAGCTGCTTCTGACATCAGTTTGCTCTGCTCATTTTCTTCTGCATGTTGAGTAGTTATATACCCAGATACTTGCTGCAGACCTGCTTTCAATATCTGAGTCTGTTAAAGGAATTTCCTCGTCTAAATCAGAGTCTCTAGACTGATCCGAGAGAGAAAAAAAGCTTTCTGCTGTATCAAATGGCCCCTGATCAATGTTTGCTGGCTTTGCCTCTTCCCCCCCTCTGGGTTGAGGCTGGTGGAATAGCCTCATATATCGTTAAACGCTTGGCCATACCCTCCGCCTGTTGCGAGTATGACTTGCTGCTTGAGGCGCGAGGTTGTACTTCGCATTTCTCTGGATTAGGCTCCTGAGGCCCCTGATTTGACGCTTTGGGTTCCTGCTCAGATAGCTTCTCGCACCCCACCAGGGGAGGGACCAACACCTCCCCGCTATTTCCTGAACTTATACTGGTAGTCTCTCGGCTGGGTGGCTCCCCCCCCCACATCACATATAGGAGTAAGTATTTCAAGGGATATAGGTGCAACAGGTACCTGCCCATCATCGACTCCTGGCACACTGGATTGCGAGTCACGTGTTGCCCTTTCAGTGGACCTTTGCTTAATCCGCATCATACTGGTAAACATTGTTGGAACCGAGTTCCTTACTTCTTTTTCCATATCAGTTGTTTTCTGCAGGCCCCCTCTCACGTGAAGATTGCTGTGCTCCTTCAATCCAGGGACCGGTAGCTTTTTGTCCTTTCTGGTTCCTCCTGGGACTTGGTTCTGCCGTGCCCGTAGGGAGCGAGGGGTCCTGCTCAACTTCGGCACCATCCGGACGTCCCACACACCCCGCACGTCAACTACTACTGCCAGGAAACGGCGGGGATCGCGCTCAGTCGGAAGGAAAAGAAGCGCGTTCTATAGCGAGCGTCGCGCTCACATCTTCTTGCGGGGCCCTCCGGTGCTTGCCGTCGTGGCGACGATCCTTGCCGGAGCCGCCAGACAGCCGTAGAGCGCCCGCAGCAGTCCGTGCTGCAGGCGCACAGCGTCCGCGGCATCCGCGGCTTTCGCGGGTGAATGGGAGCCGCGTGCAGTCTGGGGATGGGCCAGAGCGGTAGTGGCGATCAGCTGGGAAATCCGTCCGCCATCTTGGATTCCCTCGAGTACCACACTGTTAAGTGTGTTGTTCTGGGTGGACAGAGAATATTAGAATGTCATCCAGATAAACGAAAACAGTCTGGTGTAGAAGATCAGAAAAAATAGCGTCCATGAATCTTTGAAAGATGGAGGGAGCATTGGTTAGTCCAAAAGGCATCACCCGATATTCATAATGGCAGAAAGGAGTTCTGAAGGCGGTCTTCCACTCATCACCTTCCTTTATCCTTAAAAGATGGTATGCTCCTCTAAGATCTAACTTGGTGAATTTTTGAGCCCCTCTGACGGCTTCTAAGATGTCCTTACTAAGAGGCAAGGGGTAGCGATCCTTAGTAGTAATCTTATTTAATCCTCTAAAGTCTATGCAAGGACGCAAGTCTTTCGTCTGTTTTGGTACGAAAAAAAGAGGAGCCCCTGCAGGTCAAGAGGAAGGGGCAATCAAACCACATTGTACATTTTCCTCTAGATATTCCTTGAGGATCTTTTTCTCTGGCTCGGTTAGAGAATACATTCGCCCAAAAGGAACCACGGCATCTGGTTCCAAAGGAATGGCGCAATCGTATTCTCTATGGGGTGGCAGTTCTGGTCTTTCTGGTTTCTGTAATACATCAGCATGGTCTAGATAATGTCTGGGTACTCCTTGTAGGACGTTAATGGAACATCCCACTTTAGGTAGTGTGAGTAAGAGACTCTTCGGGGACCAATATTTTCCTGCTATATAACAATGGTGTTGGCAAAAGTGGGAGGAAAGAGAAATGGTTCTAGTTTCCCAATTAATGTATGAATTATGCCAAGTTAGCCATGGAATCCCCAGGATCATTACGTGATGCAGTGAGGATATTAAGTCGAAGGAAATGTTTTCTTGATGTTTCCCGAACTGCAGACATAAGGTAGGAGTGGTATGCCGGACAGGTCCCGAGGCTAGGAGTGAACCATCCACTGTGTGGACTTGTTCTGGTACTTCCTTAGGTATTTGCAGAATCTGTCTTTCCATGGCCCAGGTCTCGTCTAGATAGATACCACTGGCTCCACAATCCAGCAAGGCCAGTGCTCTTTCTTCACGGCCGTCTGTTAAGTGTAAGGTAACAGGTAAGAGGAAAAGAGCAGTTACTTTTTCCCTTGAGGAACAGATGGAAGGTATCTCGGAATATCCCGTCCTCACCCTTCTCACAGAGGATGGGAGTTGGCGTTTCCCAATGGCTTGGCTGGACGGACGGGACAGGTATGAGGTAGATGACCAGCAGCACCACAATAAAGGCAAAGTCCTTTTCTTCGTCTGTTTTACTGCTCACTAGTTGATAATGGCCCTTGTGCATTGGCTCTTCATCAGTAGTACCTTTAGGTTCAGAAAGAGTCTCCTCGGAGCGATGAGGAAGGGCGCGGGATGTCATCGAGTGTGATGGTATAAGACTCTTTTTCTTCTCCATCCTTCACTCATTTAAACGATATTCTATTGCAACTGTCAGATCCATTAAACCCTTGAGGTTCTCCACTCTGGCAGAGTGTACTAGTTTGTCTTTGATGTCATCTCTGAGACCCCTGCGAAACAGGGTTACCAAAGTACGCTCCACCCAAGAAGTTTCAGCTGCCAACTGTCTGAATCGTGTGATGTATTGTAGGACATCCTGACTTCCTTGTTGAATATTGCATAGAGCTTCTTCTACTGAAGACTCCATTCCAGGACGCTCAAACATTTGTTTAAAGGCAGCGACAAAGCTTGAATAATTAGACAGGCTGGGGTCGTTGCCTGTCACCAAAGGGGTTGCCCAGGCCAAGGTTGGGCCTGATAGAGCGCTGATCAAATATCTAACCTTAGTCTTGTCTTGCATGAACTGTGAAGGACGGAATGCGAAATAGACTGTCAAGGCATCCAGGAACTCTCGCAATTTGTTGGGGTCCCCAGAAAAGCGAGGTGTGGTTGCAGAGACAGTAGGAACATCTGTGGCTCTAGAGGCTAAGGCTTGTCGAAAAGCCGTATTTTCGGTACGTAGCTGTTGGAGTTCTTGGGCCTGTTGTTGGATCGTCAGGAGCAAGGTTTGACTTGTTGGTTCTGTACTCATCACAGGATTCTCCATGGTTCCGGTCAGTGACTGGAGTTTTGGGCGTTGCAATCTGTCACGATTCACCCTGGGCTTACCGTCGACACTGGAGAGGGATGGTGAGCGGCCCCGGTTCCTGCAAGTCCTGCTCTGGCCGAGGTAGGGGCGACCCCTCCGGTAGCCACAGTGGTGTTGACAATAGTAAGCCACTACAGTCCGTGCCCTCCGGAAGGAGTCCTAGAGGAAACCTCCAACAGGCACTCCCTGAAACAGAAGGAGGACACAAGGATTTCGAGCTCAGGATCCTGGAAATCTGGAAGACTGAAGACAGAACAAGAACAACTGGCGTCTCAAACGAAAACCAGCCGGAGCGTGACCACCACCGCTGAAGTGTTGCAACGCAATGAGAAGAAGAAAGGATTCCCTTTATATACCCCTAGACAGGAAGTGATAAACAGGAAGAAGTAACACCACCATCTTGGCTTGGGAAGGAGCCATAGCTAGAGATAGAAAATATACCCCTGTACAACAGAAACAGATGCATGCAGGGAAGAAGGGAAGTGCACAGCATGCTGGGAGGGAGAAGGCATGCTCTAAAACCATGCATGTAGAATGAGGAAGGCCCTGAAGGCATGTGGCAGGTGAGTAATGCTAGGGGGGGGAGGCCCAGACACCCTAGAATAGTGTTAGATTTGCAGGCTGAGCACAGAGAGAACCGCGACCCTTGACCCGGACTGTGGCTTCCCCCTGGGCCCGCCACGGGCCGCCGCGGCTCCCACCGCGGTTTGGCCGGGATGCGTCACAGTGGCCCGCGGCGCAACATGTACTAATGAGAGAAAAGGGCAGGAGCTGCCAGCCACAACTTTTCTAAGGAGTCAGTGTCTCATGAGTTAGGCTGTCACAAATCACCTTTACTTTTCAGGTCTTGGTGAGATACTGTTAGCTAGTTGGAAGGACTAGGCAGAAAGCTACCGGACGGTGTGGGATTGGCTCAGTCCCCTACAAGCAGTGGTACTGCCACTCAACACCAGCTGTCTTGCCTTCAGTGTAAGAGTCCTACAACCGTTACACATCATGGGTAATGTTAGTAGGTTGGTCTCATGGCTAATATGTTTGATCCAATATTATACAGGTGTTATATTAGCAGAGGTGTGAGACAAGAGGGTAGCAGATATAGGTAGGCCACCTACTGTGAAATAATGTCAGAAATACGTAGCACAGGTTCTCATTATGCTAATGAGGCTACTGGATTTGGGCATCAGGATCAGATGGATTGTGGGTACATAGGGCCAGATGTAGCAAAATAACATTTTGCGACTTGCAAATAGCGAGTCATTGCGACTCGCTGTTTGCAACTCGCAAAATGTTATGCAGTACGGTGTCTCAGACACCGACTGCGACTCGCTATGGGGTCGCAATGACCAACCTCATGAATATTCATGAGGTGGGTCGCAAATTGCGGCCCCATAGCGAGTCAAGGCACTCGCAAACATGGAGGTCTGCTGTAGTCAGCAGACCTCCGTGTTCGTGACTGCTTTAAATAAAGCAGTTTTTTTTTTTTTAAGTGTAGCCCGTTTTCCTTAAAGGAAAACGAGCTGCACTTAAAAAAAAAAACGAAACCTTTAGTTTCGGTATTGTTTCAGGGCAGGGAGTGGTCCCTTGGATCACTCCCTACCCTGAAAAAATGTTTTTGGGTCCAGTCACAAACTGGAAGGGGTCCCATGGGGACCCCTTCCAATTTGCGAGTGGGTTACCATCCACTTGAAGTGGATGGTAACTGCGATACGATTTGCGACCGCGTACGCGGTCGCAAATGGTATTGCATCCCACTCAGACTCGCAAATAGGAAGGGAACACCCCTTCCTATTTGCGAGTCGGAAATGCATATTGCGGGTCGGTCCAGACTCGCAATATGCATTTCTGAATAGCAAAGTGGCTTTTGCGCCTCGCAAACGGCGATTTTCGCCGTTTGCGAGGCGCAAACACGTTGCTACATCTGGCCCTAAGTCTCATTCCACGTCAAATGGCACATGACACCTATCAGCCTAATCCGAGATGATTGTGGCAACCGGGCGCATGGCAAGAAAGACTCCTCAGGGGAATCATCGTCAATCTCATCCCTTTTTCTCAGTTACCAAAGCCTCATGCTGACAAGGAGAACAGAGGCAGAGTATAGTTCTATATGGGTTCATTGCAGTATCTGCGTCTTAGAAAACAAAGCATGCATTGCAATAACTAGGATGATAAAACACAATAAAAAAAGCAGGTGACTAATAGAATAAAACATAAAAACAGTCCTACTATACTGTCACTAGGAGTGAGTTATATTTTACCTACCTACACTATGTTTGAGCACAGTGTAATAAGCCTAATCTGCACTTGAGGTTTATCCCAGGAGCACATCATCCCTCATACCTGGAGAAAGAAGCCTGTTGTCTAGAGAGACACCATGCCCATGTGGATCAGGGGCTCTGCAGTCTAAGTAAGTAGCTGTAGCGAAGCAATCAGCAATCGGCATACAGTCATGGTCAACTGGCTGGAATCTCCCTCTAATGTTTCTGGGAAAAAATGGGTGTTTTCATAATAAAACAACTGATAATCTAAGAAATGGTCCCCACGTATAAGTGTGTGTTTTTCTGCAACTGTTGAAGACACAGCATACCATGTTTGTCTGCAACCCTGTCTGACTGTAGCCTTGGAGAAAGCACAAAGTGAAATAAATGTCCCACTAATAGCGTGATGCTTTCTTATGTGAAATGACAATGAGATAGAGAAAATAAAACAGCACCGCAAATGTGTGGTTATTGCTAGAAAAATAAAGCAATGCTGAACAAAATGTAACTGGGTTAAAGTGCACAGTGGCAGGCCTAGTTAGCTACAACAGTGTGTCTAAAATATAGCTATACAACACACTCACGTAAAATCGCCTGTGATGCAAGTTCAACTTCATCTACTTTTGTATACATGGCAGGGAATACCTGATCTCAGAGTGGCTACACAGATTTCTATTGCAATAAGCTCTGCTTAGTTCCAGATACCAGGCCCTTAGAACAGACACAATGCATGTTTCAGAATTGTCTGAGGGTAAGTACTCATTGGAACAATATGACAATTTTGACAGCCCTGGTCACTTGTTAAAATGATTTCTACAATTTTGAATGCCTGATTCTAGGCCCCTTCAGGTATCCAAAAGCCCCCATTGGCAGAGAACTAAAACATCACACCAGTAAGAATCTGTTATTTACTGGGCTAAGCTTTGGCCTTAGCCGTCGGAAAAGAGAAGGCCAGGGGCCTTCATTAGACCAACGGGAGACACTCCCCTTTGCTTTCAAGGATACGTTCGAAGAAAAGACTAGACCTCCTTGAACTCGTTTAATTCCACTGTCAGTTTTAAAGCACAAATACTTGTACCATGCTAAACATACAATTACCTTCATTCTTTCTTAGCTCAAGTTCATCTGTGTTCAGTGTTTTACACTGGTAAGGGCTAAGGTTTGCTTGGGATTACCCCCACCCCATATGTAATGTTAGCAGTTTCAGCCAACTTCTGTGGACTTTTAGTTGCACATGTTTAATCTGTGATAAACTTTGAATTCAACCTGCCTGAGGTTTTTTTTTGTCTTTGTTGTTTACCTTAGCTTTATTATGTATGTTTTTTTCTAATCTGAATAATGTACCTCCTGCAGGTTATGGTATAGCAACAGTGCATGTTTTTGTCTAACATGTTAAGCCTACGTAAGTCATGATGTATACATTACAATAGAATTAATATGATTGTATCTACATGTTTGCTACCTGTCTCTCTCTGCATTTCCTTCAGTGACTATTTCATGCCATGTACATCTTATAGCAATGAATTTAATAAAGCTCATTCAACAAACAAAGTAACATTTCCAAACCAATTAGGAAATTCAAGAAAATGCAGTTGATGAACGTCAAAATTGCTGCAAATTCCAAATGTAAGAATATTCAGTGGAATTGATATAGAGATTGTATTCTTGTGCATAAGCCAGTGACTGGAAAATTTCATAGGCCCAACCTTGAGGTATTCTCACCACACTTCAACCTCCTTTTTAAGCTCCTCTTTAGCAGTGTATTGCAATCCTTCTGAGAATCACTTATCTAGGAAGGTACTTTTCAGTCCCCTCTCTTAGGAGTTCTGAGTCCCCACCCAATCCACCACTATTCAAGTTACAAAACACACCCTTGAGATGGGAACGGTATACCCCTCCTGCTTTGTGCCCAAATGCATGGCTGTGGGACCCCTCTGGTTGAAAAGGTTTCTGTCACTCTGATCCCTTTTTAGATCGTCATGCAAAAAAGAAGGCTAATAATGAAGATATTTTAAATATCATCCGTTCTCCTAGAAGGCCAATGATAGTTAGGTGCTCAGTAGCTGCTTTTCAACAGTGTTCCAGGCTTTTGAAATGGCCCTATTGGCTGCCTGAATACTCATACAACATGCCTAATTGGGTGCTAACTTACAGTCATTTGATGACAGACAACTAAAACAAATCCAATATAGGTGCCACATGTACTAAGAATTCTGTTTGCAACTTCCTAGTTGTTTAATCTTTGCAATTCGCACTTAGAAAGTTGCAAACAGTGATGTACTAATGTGTCTCAGCCCTTTTAGTGATTCCCAGTGGGTCGCAAATTGACCTACCCCATCAATATTCATGAGTTAGGTTGCAATTTGCTGGGGTCAGCAGACTACCATGTTTGTGATTGCTTTTCAATAATGCAATTTTTTTTTAAATGCAGCCTATTTTTCTTGATGGAAAACAGGATGCATTTACAAAACAAAAAGCTTTCTTTCATTTTTTTAGAGTAGGCGATGGTCCATAGGACCATTGTCTCCTCTTAAAAAATGTTTGTGTCCCTTGGAGACCCCTTTACATTTGTGAATGGCACGGGCTGGGCATTGGAGGGGGTGAGGGGAGGGGGAGTAAAGTGCACTTAAGTGCTCATGTGTGTTTAGCCATCTGTCTTACACAGCTGGGCTGGAGAAACTGCACAGACCTCAGTGCACTGTCTGAGCGGCAGACCAAGCCGCTTAGACCAATCATGATGCTGTTTTCATGCTAACTATAGCCTGAGAGCTGCACCAGGATTGCTGGGGAGCCTGTGCTGGAGTCCCAGGGAATGCTGGGACACCACATCGACGGAAGAGGATCGAAGTGGGCATTGGAGGCAGAAGAAACAGGTACGTTTTACATTTTTTTTAATTATTATTTAATTACCCACCCTTATCTCTCTCCCACTCCCCTCTCCTCCCTCCCCCTTGAGATTTGTGGTGACCGCCGTTTAGGAGATTTACTTCCTAATCACTGATACCATTTTACCATGGGCCAACTGAAAATTTAAGAAACGCAATTGGGGACGAACATTTTAAACCGCATGCTTTTAAAGGCAGACCACATGCACTGTGCAACTAAATAGCAGTTTCAGATTGTTCGGAATGTAATTACACATCACTGTTTTTGGACATTTAAAGGGTCTAAGGTACTTCTTTTTTCATTTAATCATCTCTGTATCATTAATGAGAAACACTCCATATGCTTTACGTTTTCCAGGTTAACTTTCAACATCTTTTATTTGATTCGTTCTTTGGGGTTGCACTTATAGACCAACACCAAGTTAATTTTGTTTTAAATAAAGCTCAATTGCAAAGTCTTGTATCAGTTTATTTCACTCATCAGGTCTCTTAGAATTTTAAAACTATGACTTCTCTCCTGCCCTACATTTGAGTTCGTCGTGGACTTTTTCCCAGCAATCTCACAGTGAATATGTACCCCTACTGTGAATGTGGTTATCAACCCTTAATGGTTAACTCTGTTCTTCCTCAATTTAAACCTCACCATGCTAGCAATACCTATTTCCATTTCTCCGCCAACTCATTGCACAGTGACAAGTGAAAAGCATCTAACCCTCTAGAAAAGCAAAGAGGTAAAACGTATGGGGAGGAGAGCGTGTAGGTTTTTTACTTCTTATGTCAGTCAGAATTGCCTACTTTACAGAAGTTAATTTCTCAAGTGAATCTGCAAATTAACATCATTATTTTCCTTGTAATGTAGGTGTCTTCAAATGTGCCAGAGGAGCAAAACTTCAACCCTATGCAGGGAACAGTACAAGCCAAGGATGATGCTGTCGAGCCTGTGGTGCCTAGGAAAATAGATATTTTTCAATATAACTTGCTAGTCCCACTGAAATACTTCTATAAAAATAGAAATTGCCTTGATATTTTCTAAAGAATTCTCATACCAATTACATTTTTACCATAGAACCTTCTCTTCAGGACTCTAAAGTTTACTTTTTTCTTTTACATTATATCAGTAACAGTAAAGAGTTGGGGTAATGGCTCTGCACGGCACACTGCATCCCTCTTTCATTCTGTCACGGGGTTGTGTGAATCACACAGACAGGAAAGTCGTTTGCTGGATGAAGCGTTATAAGAGTGGTGCAAAGTGACCGCTTTTTAGGTCGTCAACCCCAGTTTTATCTTAGGACCTCACCTGCTGGTAATTGTGAACTCTAACACTGGGACACTTCTGTTCAGTGCCCAGTGTATGTTCTTTGACCACTAAGTCAAAATTCGATTGAACACTACTTGGCATATTTCATTTTACTATAAGGCCATTTTATATGATGTAGATACCCCACCTATGGCATGTCAAATTAAATGTCACATGTATCGAAATTAAATGTCACATGCTGTCCACTTTGAGACCCTGAAAACATGACACCTCTACTGAGGCCTGGACCCCTATGGCCTGCAAGCTCTTATATTTGGAAATAGAACTTAAAAAATAATGACTTACATTTTTAATAGGGCTAAAATGGTTTATACGAGCCAAAGAGGTAAAACCCTAAAGTTACTTTATTGCTCAATTGGTAGGGTGCATGGTACATAGAAGTGGTACATGCCTAAATTAATAGTATCGTGTATCAACAGTGAATCAGTCACCTAAAGTATATTTTCACTATATTGAGTTCAGCTGTTCCCTTAGGAGATAGTGGTAAATCAGATGAAATTACTATTTCTGCATCATCTAATAGGAAACAGCTACAGAAAAGTCAAATAAGATGTCCCAGTTGTTTAAAGGTCTAGTTCAATGGTAAAGTGGGATTCTCTCTAACTACTTAAGAAATATAACTTTCATAATGTTATATTTACTTGTCAGAATCACTAAAGGATAATTGTCATTACTCTGCAGCTGCTGGTCTGCTCTAGCCTGCTTGTAATGAGGTGTGAAGTTCCTTCCAGGATCTGTGCAATAGACAATTTAATTGACAGTTGTGAGGATGTAGTTGTGCAAACCTCACCAAGTAATAAAGACAATCCAGGTCCAGTCAGGTTCATTCGTAAAATCTTAGTTCAGTCCTTGGTAGCTGTGCCTTAGATCAGTCAGCTTTATCAAAGGAACAAAGGTAAAATATTTAGAAGTAGTAAAACAGTTGAATAAGATCAAAACGCAACATAATAAACATTCAAAATCAATTTATAAAAATAGCTTAATTTTTATCCTTATGTAAACACATCAAGGATAGAAATCCACCAATAGATCACACATTTTCTCTTAGCTCACTAAGTTATTGGAATCTACTGCAACTTGCAGTTTAGGGTTAGTCATGATAATTAACTTGAAAAAGGCTATAAAGGCACTATCATGGTGACAGGTTTTGAACGGGAACCTGGGATCAACAAGGTCCAGTAGAACTGCTATCTTGCAGACAAAGCAGGATCCAAGTCCAGTTTCAGGCATTACGGATGAACCACCATAGACTTCAATGGGGTGGCCCTGATGCAGGGGATGCATGAGATGCTAAAAGATACTGAACCAGTGTGGGGTCTTCCTGGGGCTACTCCCCAGCTCATGAACACAGTATGGTGACTTTGGCCACAGGGCCATTGTCCCTGGAAGTCCAGGTGAAGTCCAGCCAAAAACCTGTTGCCACTGGTAGTTGGTTACAGAAGAAACAGTGGTTCCCTATAACTCGTGTTAACATTCTTGCTCGGCGACTAGACTGCACTCTGATGACTCACCCAGGTCCAGCAGGCTCCGGTTCAACTTTTGAGGGAGGGTCAGAACTTGGTATCCCAGGCTGCACTCTCAGGCTGCACTTCGTGGTCAATGGCAACCAGATGTTCTTGGCCATCAAGCGTCTTCAGCTTTTTTGTTCCTGTGTATGTTACATGGAGTCAGCCAACCTACCCTTGGACTAATTTTGTCTGTGGCTCAGGGATGACTTTTTGCTCAAATGGGACATCATAGGAACAGTCATTTATTTGCTAGTGCAATGTGCAGCACCTGCAGTCTAGTCTTTGGTGCAGCCTCTGTTTGCTAAATCCAGAGAACATCAGGGCAGATCTTCAGTTATCGCTCAAGTACAGATGGGATCTTAGGTCTGGGTGCTGTGGGTCCCACTTTTATTACTGAGTTCTTGCCATTGGGGATGTGGCTGCTCTTAAATAATGGACTACCAGGCCCCCTCCTGCTCAGTGATGACCTCCTTTAATGTGTGGTATCTGGTTAGACCTAGCTAACCTAGAACTACACGTCCACAGTTTGGCAATGGTTTATCCTTCTGTGAGTTGCTAGCCTGTCTCCTACAACAAAGAGCAGCCCTTCTTGTGGGTGACTATCATTTGCCCTTCAAAAGCAGCTTCCCCTTTGAAGTTTCCCTTTTCGACTCACTCTGTCCTTGGCCATCCAGCCAGGAGGAAGTCACATCTCTTACAAAGGCAGTCCCTGTGTGTTCCTTGGAGGAGGAGCTATGTTACCCTTATAGGTTATGATTTCCTAAAAGTTTGGAATGGTGGTCCTTCGTTCATTTTGACGGTTTTTGAAAAAGTAAATTAGGAAACCACTGGAAAAAGATACATAATGAGTGTGCTGAAGTCTGAATGTTTAAGGCAAGTACTTGATGTGAACGCTTGCTTCCTCAAAACTTAGACCTTAAACTGATTTCATTTTTATCCAGATTGGAAATACATCCCCAAAGGCGTGTGACAAGATATAAGTGTCAAGCTAGCCTCTTGGATATTTTTGGACTTAAGGCATGAACTTTTGGTATGGTTGTGGAGGCCCACTTGAAAGGCATTCATGTAAAATAAGATTTATGAAGCAGATGGACCCAAAGGTGCTATACATTTTTGGTTACTGCTATTGCAGGCCTCATTGCTGAGAGAAGAAAGGCAATTCTAATGAATGTAAATTCTATGTTAAAAGATATGGTTAGGAAAAGAGCCAAGAGGGGGTTCAAAAGACCTTTTTGCAGAAAGGCATATGAAAAGTCTAAGACAATGTTTCCACAAATCAACTTTCAATATGGCCCAAAGTAACATGAATTGAGTTTTTGGAGGAAATGTTTTTGGAAGCACCGGCAGGAGGGGACCAGTCAGAGAGGACCACATACCAGCAATGGTTATCAAAAATCCCAATCTACTTAGGAGCAAAGAGGTTCACATAGGTCTTTCAAGCCGCAACAGGAAGCAACAGGAGTGCTCAAGTTGGAGGAATGAATAATGGTGGGCTTTAAGGTGAGTACAGTGATGTTTTGGTCCTTTCAACAAGGAAATTGGGGGACGTCTGGAGGGTTTGTGCAAATGTGGCAAAAAAGTATCCAGGACCAATGGGTGCTACAGATGGTTCAATGGTTCAAAATCAGATTTATGGAGCTTTCAAGCAGGAAACAAGAGGGCTAATTTCGCTGGAATATGGGCAATTATGCCAAAAGAAGACAGTTTTTGGTTTGCAGACATTTCTAGAGAAAGGGGAACCTCTTCTAAGTGACACGTTGCAAGAGAAAAAATGGATGTTAAAACTAGATTTGAAGGATGCTTATTTTACAAATCCTATGGAAGAAAACATTTGTTTCTCCAGATCAGGTTCAGAGGTCGATTATACCAATTTCAGTGCTTATATTTTGGCCTTTCTTTAGTTCAAGGTGATAGGACTTGTGCTAGCATATACATGGGGAAGTGCACTTAATTAAATTACATCCTTTTGATGTCTCAAAATTGTTAATACAAGAGGGAACAGTTGATTTGGATCAGAAATCTCCTTGAAAGTTTGGATTTTATATTGAAAGAGAAGTTGAGTGTAAAAAGTTGGCGTTTCCAGGTTTTCAAATACACATGGTACAAGGGAACATTTTTTTATTGGAGAAGAAAGTGACTATGATAAGAAAGTAATTAAGACATGGTGGGAGTGAGAATTTGTCCTTAAGGGATTTGGCTAGAATGATAGGGTTACTGTAATCATCAATCGAGACCCTATTTTGAGGTGTGTTGCATTATCATTCTTTACAGACTATGAAGGCAAAGAGTTTGAGAAATTATTTATGGTATGCAACAGTTTTTTTTGGGTGGATGCAAAGGAGAAGGACATTTGGTGGCTGGAAAATTTGGAGGTGTGGAATAGCCATTAAATATTTGGGTATGCATCAGGTTTGCTATTATAGACCAATGAAAGTTTGAATGGATGAAGTACATGTTTTAAACCTTCAAGAGAGGTCATTTATCAGGTTTCGAGAGGTTCCAACCGCTGTACTGTCTAGACCAAGCAACAGGTTTCTATGCATTGAAGATTTTCAAAGAAAATTTGAAAAGAGAATCGGTTTTGATTTGAATGGACAATGTATCAGGTGAGAGTTACATGAATCGATTGGGTGTGAGGAAGTCCTGTCAGCTGTCACATTTGGAAAAGAAGCTCTAGTTCTTTTGTTTGAAGCACAAAATACCACTGAAAGCAGAGTATTTTCCAAGACAGGAGAATTAAGCAGTGGATCAGAATGCAAGCTATCTAAAGGATTAGAGCAACTGAAAGCTAAAGCCATTCTGTCACAAAAGATTAAGACATTGGGTTACTAGTTGAGTGGGGTGAAACCTTATTCAAGCAGCAACCACAAACCTTGTCAGGGTGATGTCACAACAAACCCCAAATTAAACTGCACTTAGCCCCATAGCAGCTTAGTACGAAAGCAGTCAGGCTTAACTTAAAGGCACTGTGGAAATAATTTATGCAGTACCTCAAACAGTAATAAAGTGAAAACAAACAAGAAAAATCCCAGACAAGTTATAAAAATAGTGTCAAACGTATTAAATACCAAAACAACAACAATCCAACCAGTAGAACAGGAGATATGAAATGTTAAATATTTAAGAGCCAACACAGGTTATATGGTAGCTCCAGACCAGGGAAAAGCCACAAGTTCAGCCTAACCTGATGGAGCGTAGGCTGGCTACAATGGCACAGTTAGGCCTACTGAACAAGCACAATCCTGGTTAAAGAGCATTGTGAGACCCCGCGCTGATGCGTTGCACAGCAGACGTGATGCAAGGTTTTTGTAAGGAGATGTAGCATTCATCAGCTTTTCTGATGATTTGCAAGATTGAGATGCGAGGTCCGGTGTCATCATCAAGGATGCTGTAGAAGAGCAGACTTGCGATGCAAGGGCCTGCATTGAGAGTCGAGCTGTGGCAGCCCTAATGAGCTCTGGGACTTTGATGTGAAGTCCTGTGCCAGGAGTACATCTGTCTAGGCTCCAGATGTGGAGTAAGGTGAGGTGGTGTCACACCGAGGCTCCAATGCAGAGTTTCTTGGACTTTATGCGTCAGTTGTGCTGGGACTACAGTTGGGCTGGCAGAGCACCTTCAGGCCCTTTTCCAAGAGTCAAGGACCACTTGGAAGGGTGGTGCAGGAGATCAAACAGCAAGCTTCAAAATGCAGTTGTGGCTGTCTCTCATGGCAGCAGTGGATCCCCACTGAAGCGGCTGCTCTTACCCTCCTTTCCTCATGTTACATCATGCACTGCAGCACCAGTTTGATTGCCAGTTCACAGGAGTGTTGGCCAAAAGAGATAGAGGATAACAGTGGCCACAAGTGATGTCCAAGGATTGTTGGCATGCTTCCTGTTGATTGAGACATAGAGATATCAAAGTCTTAATCCCTGCTCCTGTGCCTGGTTCATTAGAAGTGGACTCAGAGACCTGCATCTCAAAAATTATACTATACTGTCGGAGTATAGCAGAACTGGCTCACTGACCTGGACGTGGGACACGAATCGGTGCATAGCTGTCCAACCCACACAAATTACCTTGAGAGCCTGACACATCAGAACTATGCTTCCCCACAGCAGCAGTCTACAGAGATCAACATTCTTCAACTGCATGGAGAAACCCAGTGCATCACACTTTCAAACCAACGCAATTCAGCTCCCACTCCTGTCTTCTGAATCAACGCATCACCATCAAGGCACAGGACAGATCGATGCATCACCATCCTTGTGTGAACCTTATCGACGAATTTCACTACTCATCTCACTGTTGTGACCAGGAAAGCTACTTTTTTCCCCAGGGCCTGAGTGAGTTCTGTAGCCAGTCAGCGCTCCACCATGGTAGGCTCAAGCTTTGACTTTGCCTTAATCCAGTGCAATCTAAAGTAACCCCTAAAGCTAAATTTGATTCTAAGGGCTATTTTGCATTCATTCTTTAAAAATTCATATCTCAACTTCTACGCATTGGTTTTTTGTTGTTCTGATCTAATTTTATTTATAAATTCATAATCCATGCTTCTAACCTGGTGTGGAGTCTTTTTGTGGTGCTTTCACTGTGTTCTTGTATGAGTTATTGCGTACATACTTTACACATTGCCTTCCAAATTAAGCTACCAGATGTTGAGCATAGGATAATTTAGATTGTGCTGTGACTTACCCTGACCAGGGGCAGCTCCTCCTTTTGGGCAGAGAAGTGTCGCCCCACCCCCTGCCAGCAGCGGCAGCTGCAAAACCTTGAAAATAAAACTATACTAAACTTTGTTTATTTTTGTTTTCTTTCAAAGGTGCGGGCCTCAGGCGGGTGATGAGCAGTGAGGGGGGGGTTCTCAGAGCACATGCCTGTTTGCCGGGCTGGAGAGAGCCTGCACAGGCCCCAATTTTATGAAAGCATTTGACAACAAAGAGACTCGTTTTAGGCTTATCTAAGCAATTGGAGAATTCCGCCTCAGTTCTTGAAGGCTATGGAAGCACTGCACAGCATCACATGGGTAAAGGTCAAAATATCAGCAAATTAGGGCCCATATTTATGCTTTTTGATGCAAAACTGCACAAATGCAGATTTTCATAAAAAAATATAGCACCAACTTGTGTCATTCCAGAGCTCCAGCCGGGTGCCAAATTTATGGACCCCGTAAGCCGGCGCAAAGGCTGAGCTAGCATCTGGGAAAATGATGTTAGCCGGGTGTGTGTGGTGGTATGGGGGAATGGGGGTTTGCAACAAACAAATACGCTAGGCTGGTAGAAGGCAAAAAAAACGCCTTAGAAGGCAAAAAAAACGCCTTTAACCAACTAGCGTCATTTCTTGACGCAAAAACATCAATACCACATGACTCCTGTCTTATAAAAGACAGGAGCATGCCGACCACCCCATTGGCCAGCACAGGGGACAAGGGTCCCCTGGGCAAGGCCATTGCACCCAGAGCCATATAGGGGGGGGCATTTCAGGGCCCCCAAAGACACTTTAAAATATTTTTTTAAATGCTTACCTCTACTTACCCTACTTACCTGGGATGGGGTCCCTCCATCCTCTGGTGTCCCTCTGGTGTGGGTGTTCCTGGGGCTTGGGGTGGGCACCTGTGGGCTCTTTCCATGGTTTCTGACCATGGAAATCATGGAAATGCATCCACAGGTCCCCTAATGCCTGCCCTGACCCAGGTGTTAAATAATGGTGCTAAGCAGGCTTAGCGCCATTAGCGCCATTATTTAGGCCCGCCTCCCCGTGCATCATTTTTGCATGAGAGAATAATTAAGGTGCTGGGGGTCTTTGAGTCATTTTTTGGATGTGAATGCCTACCTTGCATCTCATTGATGCAAGGTGGTTTCACACATCCAAAATATGACTTTAACTCCAATATTTTGACGCTAGACAGGTTTAGCGTCAAAATATAAATATGGAGTTAAATTTACGCTGAACTTGTGTAAAAAAAATGACTCAAATTCAGTGCAAGCACAGTATAAATATGCCCCTAGGTTACATCAGATAAGATTTACATACATAAAAAATTAAAGCAAGGGTGCATCCTTGCCTCCTTGCCTTTTAACCTACACAGGGCAGATATGGAAGATGAGAGAAAATCCAGGAGGCAGGCTCGGTATGGGGTTCTTTACTGGTTACTTTCACTAGTACTCTGAACGCAGAGATACTGGTACACAGTAATCCACCAAACAAATTGACAGCAAAATTATTAACGAAAACTGCAGAGATAATCTTACGGGAGCACAATCTTCAGGATTTAAAGGCCAAAACACCTGCTATTGGCCAGTATACCTCCATACCCCAGGGGAGACTCCCAGGGTCTTTGAGCCTGCCTTTCCCCAACTGCTCAAAATATCTGCTTATAAGACTGCTCTTTGGCCTTATTCCACTGAGAGGTTACTGGTATGGCTGAAAGAAGGGTGCTAATAACAAGATGCAGATGGTGTGATCAAGCATCTAATTCATGTGATTTGTATTTGGGAAGGCTTAAAATTCCTTTGATGTCTATTGCTTTGACCATTGTTCTGAGTCTTAAATGCGAGGACTTGTATGGCAGCAGTTCTCTGTTGCTTAAAAGGAGATTCCACACAATTATCAGTGTGTTTTTTTAAAATTTATGAAAGAAGAACTTCATTATAAAAGGCATGTTAAGGGCTCAGTGGAAAATGGAGAAAAGCTACACATACGTGATTCCGTGTCTGGAGCACCTTTTTGCACAGAGCACTTTGGCATTTCTTTTTTTTAGAACTGAAAGTCCTAGTCAAAAATGGGTTGGGGTATAAAATTTGCCCTCGTAGTGGAAGACCCAATGTAGATCAGGTCATATCTAGTCATATAGTCCCCTCATGGAAAGCACTTAATGCAAGGATTAACTTTGGTCCTTGTGACTAGCAGAGGAACTGTGTTTACCGTAATTGGATATTGGACAGCACTCATATGGATCATTGTTATGGCAATGGACTAAAATGGGATACTGTAAAGGCCTAAAGTGCATGTCTTCAACAGGTATAGAAAAAGAGTAGATTATAAGCATTTTATAGTAATTTTTAACCCAGAGGTTTAGATTTGGGTCAATTTGTTTTTAATGGTATTTCTGTTTGCTTTGATGTAATGATTTTAATGATGTAATGATTTCAATTATTTAAACATCAATACAATTTTTGTCTTCTTCTTTTCTGGAGGGCAGGACTTACAGCTGGCAGAATCAAGGTCCTTTGTGCACGATGGAGAAAGCCAGCTGTGCTTAAGATTTCTGATCAGGCGGCCAGCCAACTAGGCCTTGGAGTCACTCTGAAATTCCTGGGTTCAAGATGCAGGTCCTGTTCTTCTCTCTCAGGCAGGAGAGCAGCAAATCAAAGCAACAAACTGTCATTTCTTCTTGCAGTAAACAAGATCATGAGTCCTTCCTGTCCTGATGTTTACTGAAGAGTTGGGGTATGGGGTTCAGTGTCTATACCTGATGCCCACATTGAAGTAAGAGAAGTTTTTAGAGGCTGCCACCCCTCCAAGGTGTCAGGCACCCCCTTTCATCCCTGTCCATGCCTCAGCTTGTTGGGGGCACAAAATATTAGTGATAAATCCTTGTGATGACTGTGATGCGATATACAAGTATGGTAGGTGACAGCTCCTCACCTTCTGAAAGTCAGAGTGACCCATTCTGCCAACACATAGTGTCCCTTAATCTCACTGCCTGGGAGCAATACACAAAAACCAACTGCATCTGGTCATGTGACCCAGAAACAGGCTGCAGACACTAATGGTCTGTTTTATACTTTTTTAGCGTCATATTAGCAAAGTGGCTCAAACTTAATTATATTTTTTAAGTTTGCACCACATTTGCATAAAAAAATGACTCAAATGTGGCGCTAACAAAGTATAAATCAGGCCCTAAATGTTTAGGATAAGAAAAAGCCAAGTTTCTAAAAGTGGCATTTTCAGAATTGTGACTAAAAATCCAGCTTTACCGTTAACAGGAGTTTTTAATTATACCCCGTACCTGGGCTCTTCAGGGACTACTATAGAAGTGAAATATGAATGAAAAGGAAAGGGTTGGGCCTCAAAAAAGTGTTTATTTTAGCAGGTTGATTTGTCCATTTAAAAATGCACACACAGAATGCAATGGCAGGCCTGAAACATGTTTAAAAAGACTACTTAAGTGTTTAGAACAATGAGTGCTGCAGGCCCACTAGTAGCATTTAAATTACAGGCTCTGGGTACATATTGTGCTACTTATTAGGGATCAGTGAATATGCCAATTGGGTGTAAGCCAATTCTACCATTGCGGGAAAGTTGGTTGTTGATTGACTGGGGTGGGAGCCCTGGTCAAGCAGCAACCACAATTCTTGACTGGGTAAGGCACAAGCAAACCACACATTAGCCTGTGCACACTTTCTGGTAGCCTGGTGCAAATCAGTCAGGCATAGATTCAAGGCAATGTGTAAAGTATTTGTACAGGACTTCAAACAGTAAAACAGCGTGAACACCACACAAAATGGATTCCACTCCAGGTTAGAAAAATAGAACATAGTTTGATAAATAAAACAGTTACGGATGTTTAAAGATTAAACTGTAAAATAGCACTAAGAAGCAAAATGAGCCAACCAGGGATATCTGGTTGAGCAAGTTCAGGCAGACCATGGTGGACCGCATGCCAGCCACATGGACCCAGCATCACATAGATCTGATACAATGAAGCATCTAAAGCGTTGGTTCCAAGATGCAGGGAGGATGCGGTGCAAGGCCCTGTTGCATCATCGTTGAGGATCCCGTCTATGAGGCTTGCGATGCAATGGCCAGTGTCAAGGATGCGTTGCGCAGCTGAAGCGGTGCTCCAAGTCTGATGACTGCTGAGGCGGGGATTTGGTGCTGTAGCATTATTGTTGAGGCTACCGTCGATGAGGGATACAAGGAGATTGTGCGTGGGGAGCGCTGCACAGTGGCAGTTCTGAATGCAATGTATCGGTCAAAGATGCAGGGTGTAGCATCAATGTAAGTCTGTTGCACTAATTCCAACCCATGCAGTAGCTGCAATGCATCAATCTGCTCTACGCAGCAGCAGCAATGCATCGGTTCTACTCTCACAGCAGAGGATGTGTCAATTTCATTGGAGAAAACACCTTAGGCCCACTTCCAAGGGTCCAAGATTGGGGTGGCACCACTTGGCAGAGCAGACTCACAGATGGGAGAGTCCAGGTGCAAAACAGGGTGGTATGAAGCCTCTTATGTCACTGAGGTTTCCGATCAGGAGGCAAGCCAACTAGCCCTTGGAGTTACTCAGTATTCTGGGTTGGAGAGATGCAGGTCCAGTCCTTCTCACTCCCGGGCAAGAGGGCAGCAGGTCGGCATAGCAAAGCAGGGGTCCAGCAGAGTACCAGTCCAGTAGACTGGCAGTCCTTTAGCAGCACAGCAATCCATTTCCTAGCAGACTCTCCTCATGTCCAGAAGTGTACTGAAGTGGTGGTGTCAAAGGTCCAGTACTTATACCCAGTTGGGCCTTTGAAGTGGGGGAGACTTCAAAGATATGCCTTTGAAGGACACAGAGCCTCTTCCTTGCATCCAGACTCATTACAGGGTGGTATGCAGCCCTTTCTGTACGTACAGGGCACATCCTATTCACATGTAAGTGAGGCTGTGCCCAGCTCCTCCCTCCCATCTTGCCCAGGATAGCCCATTCAGGTCCATCAGGTCACACCTGAGCTCCTAAGGTATGTGGTTGTCTAGGAGGAATACACAAAACCCATCAGTCACCCTTGCTCAGACATGTGAGCCAAGAAAGGCAGCAGGCACCAAATGGCTAATGTCAGAAAATGTCAACTTTCTCTATCTCTTCCCAATTCAAAGGTATATTTATGATAAGTTATGAGGCAACTCCAAGGTTATCCTATTGTGAGAGATGGGTATGCAGTAGTGAAAAATAGATTTAAGGATTTTTCACTACCTGGACATGTAAAACTTAAACATGCATGCCGAACTTTCGAAATACTGCACAGTGCCCTTGGGGCTGTCTAGAGCCTACATTAAGGGTGCCATATGTGTATTAAAAAGGAAGGTTTGGGCCTGGCAAAAGTTTACTTTGCCAGGTCGACATGACAATTTAAAATGGCACACAGGCTCTGCACATGCAGGTCGGAGACATTTGTAATGGCTACTTAAGTGGGTGGCACAATCACTCCTGCAGGCTCACTAGTAGCATTTAATTTATGGGCCCGGATCACTTGTAGTGCACTTTGCTATGGACTAACAACCATTTTTAATGGAGAGAGCACAAACACTTTAGCATGGGTTAGCAGTGTTAAAGTGGAAGGAGTCCTAAGGATAACAACTAACCAGCTGAGCAAAAATAGGAGCGGTTTAGGCAAAAGGGTTTAGCGGAAAACCACCCTAAGGCTGACAGGTCTAACAGAGCAGGTTCAAACAGTTGAAGGCCAGACCTAGAGGCAACAGCAATGGATGCTTTCCAGTAGAACTGGGCGGCATATCAGTCTTAAGCATCCCCAACTTTGGCAATGCTTCAGAGACTACTTTAGACAGTGAGTAGATAGGGAGATGTAAATTGGTACTGAAAAATCCTTTTTTGGGTTTCAGAGGCATCGATCCTATCAGTTTTGTAGCTGGCATTTGAGATTCCTTTTGTGATTAAAGCAAGACTAGGCTTGGTAATGAATGGTGAGATGGAAGAACATCCTTTAGTACTGGTGGGGGATGTAGATCCCACTTTTCTTGAAAATATTAGGAGATATCATTTTTCCAGAGGAGGGGCACAAACACTCCCAACTTTGGCCCCTGTCCATTTCCCTCACCAGGCATGCCATACAGGATGCATTAGTGTTTCAGGGAGCAATGCACTGTGAAGAAAATTTGAGAATAGTTAAAATCACAAGCTCACACGTTTTATGTTGTTTTTGTCTGTACTCAAATCTTCCAGGGCATTCTCGCCCTGGAAAGCCCACTGACTGGACCTTAGTGAAAGTTTAATCATGCAAAATAAAACACCGTACTGGGCTGATATTACAAATGAGGAGTTCAAATTCATGTTTTGTAAATTTCAAACATGGATTTGCACTAATTCATCAAGACCTATGCACTCATAAGTTTAATTTAAATGTGCAAATGGCTGTGAAAATGTCGCCTCATAACAGTGAGCTAAACACATTCTTCAATGGGTGGAGATTGCTCCATTTTTGTCATTACATGAGGCACTGGTGTTAATAGTTGTACAGGAACTAGGGAAATGGTGTTGACTTGAAAAGGTGCAAACTTAGAGGTGCTGACCATGGCTTTCCTACTTTCCTTTTCCTTGTTGTTATCACAAGAATAATTATGCTCAAAGCTTTCTTCGGTAGCTGATGTGTCTTTCTCTAGGAAATTAGAGAGTAATTAATGTATAACTCACTCCTTCTCATTGAAAAATCTTTGTAAATTGGGCCCTTTGGTATCAGAACACAGGGGCATTTATAGGCTGACGGTGTGGACATTCTGTTTTCTGCTGTGAAAAAACAATGTTTTAGCTTTAGTGGATCTAATTGAAAATTGTGCATTTTGTGTGTGATCTCCTTTAGTAACGCTTCATGATGGTCATCACAAGGATAATTACTTTTTACAACACTAATGTTTTTCTTTTTTTGCAGCAAATGACCGCAAGTATATCTTCTTCAATTTTCACATTTACTATATTCATTTGTAAGTCTCAGTGTTTGTGTGCTCTATAGAAGAGTCCAAAGTTATCAACCAATCAATCAATATTTGTAAAGCGCGCTTACTCACCTGTGAGGGTCTTAAGGTGCTTGGGGGAAAGGGCCTCATCTGAAGAGCCACATCTTGAGGTTCTTCCTGAAGATGGTGAGCAACGTGCTTTGTCTTAGGTGCAGAAGGATGTTGTTCCAGTTCTTTGCTGCAGTGTAAGTGAAAGATTGTCCTCTGGCAGTGGGTTTGCAAATGTGATGGATGGTGGCCAGGGCCATCAGGGTGGGGAAGAGGGATCTGGCAGTGTGTGGAAGAAGACACGGTGGTTCAGGTAGGCTGGTACTGCGTTGTGTATGGCCTTGTATGTGTGGGCGAGATGCTTGAAGGTGATTTGCTTCTTGACTGGTAGCCAGTGGAGGGTTATCAGGTGTTGGGAGATGTGTTCTCGGTGAGGGAGGTCCAGAATGAGTCTGGCGGTGGCTTTCTGGATGAGTTGACATTTTTTTATGTTCTTAGTTGAAGTGCCGTCGTAGAGAGCATTGCCATAGACGAGCTTGCTAGTGACTAAGGCGTGGGTGACTGGCCTGCGACAGTCTGCTGGGATCCATCTGAAGATTTACCGAAGTTTGCGGAGTATGTGCCAGCAGGAGGAGGTGACAGAGTTTTCCTGGCGGGTCACGGACAGGGAGGAGTCAAGGATGATCCCTAAGTTGCCAGCGTTCTTGGTCGGTGCAGGGGGAGCTCTGAGTGATGTGGGCCACCAGGAGTCGTCCTAAGCTGAGGTGGCGTTTCCGAAGATGTTAGCGCTGCCAAATGGCAGAATTAACCTGAATAAATGTACCTGTTCTTAGTTCCACCTCATGCCGCTTGCTTTCATCAACCTACACTTCTTGTCTTTTTATTCCAACCTTGCATATACTTTTTCATCTATACTTTCTCTCTTTTCACAATTTTCCTATCTTTCTCTTCCTTTCTCCCTTTTCTGCCTTTGCCTTTCCTGTCTTGTTCTAGGTGGAAATCTGATGATGTTAGAAAATAGGTTGTTGGTTAAGGGGGTGAAACGTTTTTCAAGCAGCAATTACAAGTCTTCTCAGGGTGGAGTCACAAGGAAACCCTAAATTATCCTGTGTTCAACCATTGCATAGCTGGGCAAAGAGCAGTCAGGAATAACTCTGAGGCAATGTGTTAAGTGTCTGTGCAACACTTCAAATAGTAATAACGTGAAAACACCACTCAAAAAGGGTTGGATGCCAGTTTAGAAAAATATAGTAATTTGTATTCAATAAAACAAGACCAAAATGAAAAACATCCAATCAGCAGAACTGTAGATATTCACTTTTAAATATTGTAGTAAAAATAGTGCCAAAAAATGGAAAACGCCAACTTGGAAAATCTGGTCATATCGTACCAGGAAAAGTCACAAGTGCAGGTCTTCTCTGATGGAGCAAGGACGAGCTAAAGGGACCCAGTAAGGCCCACTGAACAGAGTACCTTAAATCCTGGTTTGCGGAGTGTTTTGAGGACCTGCATTGAAAGAGGCGTTGCATAGTCGAAGTGATGTGTCAGTTTCAGGATTTGGCACGGCTGCAGTGTGAGGCCCTGCATCATCAAGAATCCTGAGGATGAGGGCTTACAATGCAAAGTCTTCAGTTGAGGATGGGTAGTGCAGTCAGGGTGATGCATCAGTTCCAAGGAGTTTCATGTGAGACAGGCTGCAGGTACTAAATGGCTAAGGCAGGAAAAGGTCAATTTTATAAAAGTGGAATTTCTTTAATTGTAATTTAAAATCCGACTTCACCATAAATTAGTACTTTTCATTACAATTTCAGAGACATCAAGCAAATTGGTTACCTACTCTCATTTGAAAATTACAGCTTATTAAATGTAATAAGGTAACACCAATGTTATGCCATGGGAGAGCTAGGCCTTGCAGCAGTGAAAAAACAAATTTAACAGTTTTTCACTACAATGACATATAAAATGTTAAAGGGAAAGGGCATGCTCTACTTTTTAAATACACCGTACCCTGCCCTCTGGACTGCCAAGAACCTACCTTAGGGAATATTGAAAAGTAATGTTTTGTATCTGGCAAAAGGTTTCTTTTGCAGGCTGACATAGCAGTTTAAAAACTGCACAGTCCGGCCACACTCGCAGGTCAGAGACATGTTTAAAGGGCCTCTTCAGTGGGTGGCACGGTCAGTGCTGCAGGGCCACTAGAAGCATTTAATTTACAGGCCCTGGGTACTTGTAGTACTACTTTACTAAGGACTTATATGCAAATAAATATGTCAATTGGGGATAAGCCAATGTAACCATGTTTTAAGGAGCGAACACATGTACTTTATCACTTCTTAGCAGGGGTAAAGAGGGCATAGTTCTGAGGCCAGCAACAATGAGATTAACAAAAATGGAGGAGAAAGGTAAAATGTTTGGGGGAAGGCCACCCTAAGGCTGACAGGTCTAACAGAAGATGATATATAAACCTGGCAGAAACCTGCTATTGTTCCAAAAACATCTCTGTGTATGCATATGTTACAACAGAACTCAAAATGCAGAACTATTCATGCCAGTAATACAATGATATATCTAAATATTTTACATCTCACAATGGTTTTTAGACGATTAGTAGGAAATGTCCCTTATGAGCTGTGATTTTTGTGGCACATGGTTTTCTGGATCCATAACTATGGCAGAACATTACACACTTCTAGGCAGATTTACAAGTGCCTAGCGACTCCTTGCGCCATATTAGGGTCATTTGTTTAACGCTAATGTGGCGAGAGGAGGCAATTTTTGCCAAAGCAGATTTACAAAGTGGGGCAAAGCATGCAATGTGCCACTTTGCCCCCCTGCGCCACATTATGCTTGCGTCAGGCAAAATGAAATGAAATCGACAAGATTTTACTACTACATTTTTGGCATCATTTTTAATGCCTGCTCAAAGCAGGCGTTAAAATGACGCACCCATAGACACCTATGGATCTCCCAGCACTTTGCTGCACTAGTGTCAACATTTTTGATGCTAGTGTAGCAAAGTGCCACAACAGCACAAAAAAATGTAGTATTGTAAATACGGCACACCCATGCTGTCGTTAGGTGGATCAGGGGCGATGCAAAAAAACTGCTGCATCAGCGCTGAATGCGCCAGTTTCTTGTAAAGCTGCCCCACTTAGGGCAGCACCACTTTCCTTGAGCCCCTTAGCACCCCCTAACACTACCATCTGTGCGCTGTATTTAAAATATGCCACACCGTGACACAGGGTAGAGGGCAATATCTTCAGAATTCCTGACGCTATTGATGTACTCTGCAGGAGTGCAGCCAAAATGTTGGCGCTACTCCTGCAGAGTACATAGGGGCCCATTTTATTCAATGGCATGCCCCCTTTTAATACCTCTTCTGAGCAGTCATTAAATTATCAAAAAATGGCGCAAGAAAATCTCTTAGGTTTCCTTGCACCATTTGTTCGCCCCACCCCCAAACGGGGGAACGCCCCTCTTGCATACATTATGCCTGGTGCAGGCATAATGTGGCACAAGGGATTAGAGTGGTGCAATGCATGCATTGCGCCACTTTGTAAATATGGTGCATGTAAAAAGTCTCTTTAGTGTCGCCTTAACATAAAAAAAAAAATGACGCTATGACGGTAAGGTGGCGCTAGGGCCTGTGTTCTGTGACTGGCTGTTTCATCTTTCATTGCAGTGATCGATATACTCAAACTTTTCCACAAATTAAAAAATAAAGGTCAAACAATTAGTTCAAAAAGGTTGTCAAGTAATGATGCAAATACGTTCCTTGTAGTCAGCACACAGTCACATGGGTATTCATTTTAGCACAGTGCTGCTCTGCCCCGATATTGTTGTCATTAGGTGAACATACCTCATAGGACAACATACTTACAAGTTAGAGCAACATTCTAATGCCCTCTCTGGTAGCTTTCATTAACACAAAACAAAATGCGGATTCAAGTGGATTAGGCATTTTGCAGATTTGTGAATCACTCTTGTGATGGACAACCACATGTGACCAGCACTACACCGCACACATCATTAGGTCCTTCAAAGTAAAACATTATGATGCACCCTGTTCTAATGGACGTTTTTAATTAATCAGGCAATAACACAGGGTTCTTGATGCTTTAACTTGCACTCTGTGAAATTACAAAACCTGTCTGACAAACAAACGCTTCAGTGATTTAGAATTGTCAATTTGATTCCTGTTTAAACAGCATAAAACAGAAAATAAATGGATATTTCAGTTTATAGTATTCATTCGTTTAATTAACAGTATACGTGAATTCTGGTTGGTTCTATCGCTGTGTCCATTTTATGAAGCTAGTGCTGGGTGTACCAGTGTTGCAGTTTTCTGTGGAGTAAGATATCTAGTAAGAAGGAATAAATACAGACGATATTTATGTATAACAGATGAATGGATTGCAGTCTTATATGTGATGGCACGTTATTAAAAAGCTATATCCACTAAAAATTTAGTCATTTGGTGAGCCATTACAATATTTTCTAGTTTGCAACAATTTGACATCTTTGCTGAAGCTTCCTCTCCATCAGCAACATATTTGCATCATCCCATTGCAGTGCTCGCATCTGATGAACATACGGAACTGTCAACAAAGGGGCTGTGTTCCGGAAATGGGTGCTAAGTGACACTATCCACTGGGAGAGTGAACTAGAGGAGCGACATTAACGGATCTTTCCGATGCAATGGGAATAAGCAAAGAATGTTGTGTGCAAAGGAAAAAATAACAACTTGTCACTCAGCAATGATGCCAAATCATGCATAGAAAAATACTGAGGCTCTTCGATTTACAGTTAAAACTACGAATTTGATTGTGCAATAGTGCAAAGTGACATAATATAATTCAAAATAGAAGACAATTGCGCAGGAGAGCCAAATTTGCCAAAGAAAACCCTTAAAATGGCAGGCTCTGACAGACAGAAGAGGACTCCAAAGACCCAGAAGATAACACAAAGCTCAGAAGGGAGGAAGAACGCACTAAAATTTTCAGAGGTGAAGGCAGAAATTCTCAAAACGGTAATAAAGTACCAGGCTCATTTGTTTTTGTCCTCCTAGCTCACCCCTTCAAAGAAGGTAGCACTGTAGATCGCAATCCTTGGTAAGGTGAAAACTGTGTCAATCACTCACGTGAAAGTGGTTGAGATGAAAAAAATCTTGACATTACAGGAAGTGCCTTAAGAAGCAAAAGTTGATGTGGGAGTGCAGGGCATGCATGATGATGGGTGTTGGCACCGCGAATCAAGAACACCTTACTGTCATGGAGAAGAACTTGGCTGCAGTGATTGCTACTGATCTGGTACTTGGATTGCAAGGTCAACACATTGCTGTCCTAGAATATCTGTCAAACCAAAGTAAGTAATACAGTGCAGCACAACATGGTGTTGAGTTTTTTTTCAAGCACATGCATAATAATGAGTTAATGTCTCCATGTCATTGGGATTGTGGTTGTTGGTGATGTAATGTTCTGTAAGGCTGGTAGCATCTCGTTTGCATATGAGTGTACTTCGGTGTTCGCAGATGCGAGCACCCACTCTCCTAGTGGTCATGCCAATATACATGAGTATGCTCTTCAAGGCCATTTCCGGTGCCTTTCCCCCCCAGCGGTGAGTGGACATGCACCTTATCAGCTGGGATGAATTTGACTAATTGTCTAATTGGCATCTAATTGGCACCTGCCTGGTCCTCAAATACCCAGCGCTCCCTCATTGCATCATTCGAGCGGCTGGAATATGGACCATAGGTGCTTCTACCGGTTGTATCCTTTGGAGTTGTAAGTTTTGAAACCCCCCCAGAGGGGCCCCCTTTGATTCTCCCATTATAGGACAGTGTTTCTCTCCCTAAGAACAGCATTCTCCGACTGGAGATTAGCTCCATAACAAGCTTATCTGTTTTCTATGTGTTTTTATTGAATATTTATTACCTGGTGAGATGCCGATTCATGATATTTTGTTTTCTTTTTTACAGTAAAACTCTGACTGGAAAATAAATACACCTTCTTTCACACCCAGACTTGTAGATCATATGTAAATGGCTTACTGTCCATATGAGGTTTACACAAAGTCCTATTATTTAGCTCTTATAAGTACACAGGCTTTTGAGGCATGTGTGTAAGGTGCTGGTAGAGTTGTGCAACTCTCTTAAAACGTGCTGACGACCTTTAGGGTGTTGTTCTCTCCAATATGAAAATTTCTAATTCAGAAAAAGAAAATATCTACACTAGAAGTTTGTTTCTATGGTTTTCTACTTTTAAAATGTAAGCCTAACTATTACATCCCTGTAAATTTTGTTTTTTTAAGTGAATTTCTATGTTTTTTAAATTCTATTTCCTAACTATAAAATCCCTGTAACCTTTGTTTTTTTTTTCAGTGAAATTCAATGTTTGTTTTATTACTACACGTTAATGAAACCACAGCCTTGCACGGCATTGCACAGCCCTTGCGGTTGGCCACAGGGCCTGGCCTGTGGTCTGGCCCTGAGACCAACCCCCTAACAGCACCCAACCATGAGCCATGCATGGCCTATGGCCTTGTGTGTAAAGGGTTGCCTACAAGGCCTGGTCTGCAGCCAGACCCTGAGGCCAATCTCCCTAACCACCCAACCCCATGCTGCGCATGGACCTTTAACCATGCGTGGCATGGGTTGGCTGTGGCCTGTCTCTCTGGGTGTGAGAATATGTGTGAGAGAGTGTATCTGGGGGTGACAGTGGCTGTGAGAGTGTCTTTCTGGGTGTGAGAGTGGATGCATCAGTGTCTTAGTGGGTGCATCAGTGCCTGTGTGGATTTGTGAGTAGGTGTGCGAGGGTTTCAGTGGGTCTGTGAGTAGCTGTTTGAGAGTCTGAGTGGGTCTGTGAGTGGGTGTGTGAGTGTCTGAATGGGTCTGTGAGTGGGGGCATGAGGGTCTGAGTGGGTCTGTGAGTGGGTGCACAGGGGTCTGAGTGGGTCTCTGAGTGGGTGCATGAGGGTCTGATTGGGTCTGTGATTGGCTACATGAAGGCGTGAGTGGATCTGTGAGAGTGTACATTTAGAAAAAGCTGTTTTTGCTTGCATATATCTTTTGCGCAGCTAGACGAATCTTCACAAAAGTTTCCCAAACAAATGTGACAGTCATATGAGCTGCTGTCTGGAAAATTTCAGGGTGATCTGTCAAGATAAAGGGGGGGGTGAAATTTAGAGCTTTTCCAATGTTAATACCCTTAGGAAAAATTGAACAGCAATAGCACAAAAACCACTGGACAAAGTTACTGCACATTTGGCAGAAAAGTAGCTCTTGGTCCAGAAAGAGTCCTTTCTGTTATTTGGTGTGAATCCGTTCATTAGTTTTTGAGAAATTCAAGAAATCTAAATTTGTATATATAGGAACTTGAAGGATTTGCGACCCCTCACAATCTCGTGCAGAGATTAGAATAGCTGATAACACTTCAGCAACAGAAGTGTTGTCGGCCATCCTGGGATTCCGTTTCAGCTGAGTCCCAGAAAAAATAATACAAAATAAAAAAGGAGCCAGGGTACAAACACTGTGACCCCTTAGCTCTGGTGGTGGGATTTCAAATGTATCTCCCCCCAGGGCTAAAAAATTATTGTTTTACATTTTACGGTCTGATCTGTGGCAGATCCGAAGTAAATAAAAAAAAAAAACATGGACCCCCATTAGCCTGTGCACAAGTTATAGTTACTTGAGGTAACTCTAACTATAACTTCTGAATATAACGTCCCTCTAAACTTTGTTTTTTCAGTAAATATATATGTGTTTCTATAGCTATATATCTCTCTCTATATATATGTGGGTGTGTGGGTGTGTATATATATATATATATATATATATATATATATATATATATATATATATATATATATAATATGTATATATATATATATATATATATATATATATATATACATATATATATGTATACTAAAGAACTATAGTGAGACCCTTCCTTTTCTTTGACATAAGTAACAGTACTACTTGGTTCCCTTATTAGCTGCAGGCGTCCTAGATATTGGTGGAAACTTTCTGGCAATGTATACACTAGGGTGTTTTTGATCATATAAAAGCAGCTGCACTGTTTCAATCGGTCTTGCCATTTAGAAACAAGAACGCATTTATTGGTTAGCCATTATCTAATCTCTTTGCCCAGAGCATCCTTCCAAGAAAAAAAACTCTATTAATCGATCCCTCGAAAAAGATTTTGACATTATAAAAATGTGTTTATGTACATCTGGTATTCACGATCCATTAGCTAATGAAGCACATAAAATATGAAAATCTGCGCTCTGGTGTTCAGCAAATGTTTCTGTGCCGAGGCTGAACAATGAGAATTCCCCAATTTTATAAATTTCAACAAATTATGTAGCGTGGCTCTAAGCTTTTGCTGTTTACATGAGGATTCTTAAGTTCCAGTCAGTCAGTATGTTTTATAGCATGATAAAATGCCTCTCAACAAGGGAATCAGATTATTGTTCGATAAAACAAATACAGTTTAATAATGTTAACAGGACTCGCAGGATAGGAGCAAGGACCAAACGTTTAAAGAGGAATGCAGTAGGAATAAAGTAAATAGAGGGATTACCTCGGTTTAAAATATAACTTGATGCTTCCGACCTCCCATGGGAGGAATTTTTCCACCAGATTAATTATGGCCGACTCACTAAACTTTGAAAGACGAGCACTTTGTCGGGGTGACTATTGGTTCCTTAAAGAACTCAAAGAAATTGCTATGTAATGGGGAAAAACTCTGCTTCAACTACTGGAGGAGCTCACTTAGGCATATGCTTCAGATATATTTTTCTCCACTAACACTTATTCAAAGACTGAGGACTAAAGACATTTATGGCATAATCTGACATAGTATTTATGTTTCAATAGGGAGATAAAGTTAAGTTTCTATTTTCTCTTGTCTATCTCCCCAACACCGATCCAAGTGGAAAGTAACAAACAGTTTAACAATCTTGAGATGCTATGCTATGTTACTCCATAACTTGTGCAGCTTTTCCGTACAGAGATGCATAAGAGGCACATACATTCCCAACTTGATATTTTTTTAACCTAGCGAAAAGATGGATGTTACTGCTTTGCTGACAGTAAGAGGTGCTCACCACTCAGCTAATGTCTTATTAAGGTCGCAGGAAAGCTATCCTGATTCTATCTTCATTCATTGCAACAGGCAGGTTGTTGCAAAGAACATCCTTCAGCCAACTGGTAAGTAATTTCCTTATTTTTATTGAACGTACATAGCAAAGTGAAAGGAGCCCTCATGCAGCCTTCCTGCCGTGCAGTATTGGCTGCCCAGCCAAGTCTGAGAAAACGATGTAATGGAGGCGGCACGGGCCTGTAACATAACTCAAGCAATGACAAGGAATGCCATTAGAGCTTGAGGGGCCTGCTCCACAAAGCAGGAGCTCGCTACTCATGGTCAACAATTTAAATACGAAGTACACAAATCAGGGTATACATGTTACACATCATAAATGACCCAAATGTTAAATAATTTACATAAGTGACATGGTACAACACTATCCCCTTTTTGGGAAAACAAAGTTGAAAGAAACAAGTGAAACCCACATATGATATGTCAAATGCATACATTTAAATTATTATGCCATATAATAATCCTTAGATCTTGAAGGCAGGACAATATTGCATGAAACTCAGTGGTCATTGCAACATTATTTCGAGCAGAGGGAACATCTGCACCATGCCAATATAGAGACGACGTTGTGCCTGTAAGAGATCATGAACCCCACTAGTGCTGTCATACTTACCTGAAACTGCGAATCCAAAATTACCTGCCCCTTGTCTGTTGAGCGGATACATTCCTGCTTCCTCTCACCAAGAGCTGTCAGTTGAAGGACTGTGTTCATAATACCCTCAAACTGGTGAATTTTGGAGGCTTGTTCAGGAGTAATCTTAACTGTATCTCTTTTATTCCACCAGCCTCTGCCAGTTGTAAGTACAGAGCCCTTAGATTCTTTCTCAACGCAATCTGGTTTGGAAAATCTAGGCCCATATTTATACTTTTTGTGCCGCATTTGCGCCATTGTACGCTTGCGTCGCTTTTGCATAAAAAAATGGCGCAAATGTGGCACAAAAAAAGTATAAATCTGGGCCCTAGAATCATCCTTTATGACTAGTGATTTTTTTAAATTAAAACCCAATCGCCTACTTTGAGCGTTAATTTCCTAACATGGTGCTTTCTGTCAAACATTTCTTTAGCATGACTCTAGAAAGCTTCACCTCTAGCTCCCATTGATGGGAAGCTCTTACTGAAAGTTGCCTTCCTGTACTCACATCTGACACTCAGTCAGGACAAATTGAAGTCATTGGAAACCTTTTACGTAACATCATTGTGCAGATTTGGTGTGTACTTTATGGTATGGCTAGGTAGCCTTACTGTGCAGTCATTCACAAATACCATTTTGGGTCCAGTCAGGTACAGTTACTCAACCTTAAGCTCAAACTTGGGTAGCTGTGGCTGCAAGCAGTAAGGCTTTGCAACAGAACAATGTGTGAAGAATTTACCACATCAAACAACAGAATAAGAAAGTCAGACGACACTAAAGACAACAAGGTGAGAAAAATAGATAAAATCTGTATCTATCTTTGAAGGATTTGATAAATAAAGAGGTCCAGAGATATAGGCCCTCATTCTGACCCTGGCGGTCAAAGACCGCCAGGGCGGAGGACCGCGGGAGCACCGCCGACAGGCCGGCGGTGCTCCAATGGGGATTCCGACCGCGGCGGTAAAGCCGCGGTCGGACCGGCACCACTGGCGGGCTCCCGCCAGTGTACCGCCGCCCCATTGAATCCTCCACGGCGGCGCAGCTTGCTGCACCGCCGCGGGGATTCCGACCCCCCCTACCGCCATCCAGATCCCGGCGGTCCGACCGCCGGGATCCGGATGGCGGTAGGGGGGGTCGCAGGGCCCCTGGGGGCCCCTGCAGTGCCCATGCCACTGGCATTGCAGGGGCCCCCGTAAGAGGGCCCCTACATGTATTTCACTGTCTGCTGCGCAGACAGTGAAATACGCGACGGGTGCAACTGCACCCGTCGCACAGCTTCCACTCCGCCGGCTCGATTCCGAGCCGGCTTCATCGTGGAAGCCTCTTTCCCGCTGGGCTGGCGGGCGGTCTGAAGGCGACCGCCCGCCAGCCCAGCGGGAAAGTCAGAATTACCGCCGCGGTCTTTCGACCGCGGAACGGTAACCTGACGGCGGGACTTTGGCGGGCGGCCTCCGCCGCCCGCCAAGGTCAGAATGAGGGCCATAGTTTTTTAAAGGAATAAATACCTTTAGCATCAACTGCAAACAAGCATTAGTTATCAAAAACGTAGAAACTTTTTAAAAGTTTGAACAAGTCAGTTCAGCAACTTCGGCCCGAGTTGGGTGAGCAAGACCCGCAGAACAGAGGTCCAGGGTGCCAGGGAGTTTACTTTTGACAGTTACCTGGCCACCAGAGCATTTTTTGAGCAAGACCCCAACATCACAGGATGACCACCATAGACGATAATCGAGTGGTGCTGATGCGGAGGGATGCAGGCTCAAAGATTCTCAAGGATGCTCTGGATGGTGTGCGATCCAAAAGAAGTGAATTCCGGGCAAGTCGTAAGTCCATAGGTGAGTATGGTTGACTTTGTCCATGGATTTTAGGGTCCCACAAAGTCCTCTGTGCAGGATTCCAAGGGCTGCTGATGCAGACCTTGCACTTTTGCAAAACATGACACAATGTAAATCTTGATGTCCTTCTCAGGTGAAAAATTCAGTCTCAACCAATACTCATGGGTCCAGCAGCCATGGGTACATCTTTTGGCTATCTCTGGATTGTCCTTTGGGGTGTCCAGAATATGGTAGCAGCAAGACTTTGAGGTGGCTACCAGAGATGGGACATGGGCACCTTCAGCTTTAATGTCCCCAGTGTTGTTTTGGGAGGTCAGTCAACTTATCCTTGGAGTCTCTGCTTTGAACTGGGGCCAGGGTTCTGCATTTTCCCAAGCTAGGCATGCAGAACCGGGGCCAAGCTCCACTGGACCAAAGTGCAGCATGGGAAGTCACCCCAGGTTCTCAGCCTCTCTTTGTGCTCTTCCAATGGGTGCAGAGTTGTCTTCTTCCTCTTTTCAGCTCCAATGAGTACTGTTGATCAAAGTGCCCAGGGTGCAATATTTATCCCCGGAAAGTGCCCTGAGGGGACCATGCAGTCACTGGCCAATGGGCTACAGGCTCCCCTTATACCTAGTAATGAAGTTTCTATGTGCGACTTCTGGCTATCCTAGAATGCCACATTCTTACAATTGATGGCACAACCGTTCCTCAGTCATGAGGAGCAAGGAAGCCCATCCTAGAGGGGTGGTTACCTGAGGACAACACGCCCATGTTAGAATGGATGTTAAGGCAAGTTTCCCGCCTCTGGTTCTGTCTCCATAAAGCCAACAAGGAGAAAAGACATCCTTCTCAAGGGTGTTTTGTGAGGAAGCCCAACAAACGCGCAATCCCCTGTGAAGTATGCCTCCAGGCTAATCCCCTGAGAGTCCATCCTGGCAGAGGTGGTGACACTTTGCTACTGAAACACTACCTTTCCCCATGAGCCAGGAAGTCATACACACATCTTTCCAGCTGTCAGAAAGCTGTTTGTATGTGTGCCTTTGTGAGGCAGCTGGATGAGCAGAGAACAGAGTGGTCAATGATTTAAAAGTGACCAACTATGAATAGTGACATTTATTTTGACTTGAGCATCAGAACACATTTAACTTGATACATCACGTGACCCAGTTTGGTAGTCCCAACGAAAGTTAGCCCAGTGGGGATGTCACCCAGTAACCCTGTGTTAGCCAATGGGGCTACCAACTTTACCCACAGCAAAACAATAATTTGAGTACCATATACTAGGGTCTTATAAGTAAATCAGGCCTTGCCAATTGGGTGTATACACTTCTACATATACTTTGCATGGGATCAGAACACTGACACTGAGGTCTGGTTAGCAGGCTTCAATTCACTCTCAGAGTCAAAAAACCAGCAGCATCAATCCAAAAATGTAGGGGTGAACATGCAAAAAGATGCATTTCCTTAACCTCCAGATGAAAGGTGATGAGCAACCTACTCTTTTGCTGGTGGTTCTTATCATCTATGTTAAAGAACCTGAAAACTCCATCTGTGTTGGCATGGTTAGTCCAAGGCCAGGGTTCCACTGTAAAGTCCATACCCTGTAGGTAGATGGACCACCTCAACAGTTTGAGATTCTCTCCTTTCATCTGCATAAACCATCTGAGAAGTCTGTGTTCAGTTTGAACTTTAACGTGAAGTACAAACAAGTAGGGTCTTAGCTTCTTCAGGGACCAAACCACAGCAAAGGCTTTCCTCCCAATGCCACTCCAATGTTGTTCCCTGGGGAGGAGTCACTTACTAATAAAGGCAACACGTTGATACTGACTCTGGTCATTTAACTGTGACAAACTGCTCCATTCCCATGTTCTGAATCTTCAGTCTGGACAATAAACGCTTTGGTGAAGTCAGGTGCCCTTAAGACAGGCGTTGAGCGCAGAGCTAGTTTTAGTGTATCAAAGGCCTTTTGAAAGGAGTCAGTCCATATGGCCTTCCTTGGCTGTCTTTGAGGTTAGTTCTGTTAATAGTGCCACTAAGGCAGCATAGCTTTTCACAAATCTCGTGTAATACCCAGTCTGCTGGTGAAGGTTCTGACTTGAGTCTGTGTCTTTAGAGCTTCCTAGGCCAGAATGGTCTGGATCTTGGGTTAGAGAGGTTGTATATGGCCCCTATCAACTTAGTGGGCCAGGTACACTACAGACCCCTGCCTTACCTAGCACTTGCTTGTCTTGCTAGTCAGCCCTGCCTGTTGAAGGGCTGCAGCTCTTCTCCTCCCAGGTGGAACTGAATGTAGCAATATCCTCTAGATATGCTGCACTGAAACTTTCCAGGCCTGACAGAACTCTGTTCACCAACCTCTAGAAGGTAGCAGGGGTTGAAATTGCAGACCTCTCCTTAGCTCCTGGTGTGAGAGCTATCTGCTAATAACCTAAAGTCAGGTCAAAGGTAATCAGATAAGTTGCTGCTCCAACCTGTTAATGAGCTTGTAGCTCTTGGTATGGGGTGCAAGAAACCAAATAAGGGTGGCACCCTTAAAATCTCCAGTTCCTAGGCTATGAATATCAACATGAACATTTTGGAAAAAGAGGGGATAAATTGAACAGTTATTTTACAAAAATGACACCATGTTTTGTCACCAGATACTTGTTAGCTCAACAATACAATTGTATATTTTTTGTGCAAACTTATTAATTATGCTGCAGCACCATCACCCTGAAACAATTATGCCTACAAGATACTTAAAAACAGATAATAACAAAATATTCCTCTGCTGCATTGGATTCCTTGTGGCTTTCAAAATTGATATTGGGCTGGTTCTGTCCAGTCTGTCTATTGCAGAATCGACCAAAATGTAGTCCATCACATGCAGAGGAAACTGGGCCAGAAGGCTGCTTAATCACCAGGCTAAACCTATTTGTTCTAAAGCTACTACAACTTATATGGACCCCTTCTGAAGCTGTCAACACACTTCAGCCTGTACCTATTGAGGTCTCATCAGGACAAAGGAAAGTAAGGAATGATCCTAAAGCATACAAAACATTCAAACATTAAAAAAACACAATGAGCTGATTGTGAAAAAGGAGGAAAGCCACAGTGAGTTCAAACTAGTGTGTACAAGAACACAACCCCAAATTTGTCTGGTATGAACATCAGTTTTAGTGACTGCATTCAGTCCTCTATAGTCCACACAAAGCTTTAGCTCAGATTTCCCTCCTTTGGTTTTGGCTTTGCTCACCAGAACCACTGGGCAGACGCAAGTGCTATTAGAGGGCTCAATCAAACCCTACCTCTAGCATTTTAGCAACTTCTGCTTTTATGCTAGCCTTGACTTGGTCTGACAGTCTGTAAACCTTACATTTGACAGGTAAACTGTCACCTGTGTCCACATCATGAGCTCACTGTGATGTCAGACCTGGAGTCAAGGAAAACAATCCAGAGAACGGTCTAAGTAAGTTAATACAGTCCTACTGTTGCTGAGCTCTCAAAGTGGGAGAGTGGTACTCCTTCCACTAACCCATCACTGACATAGGTGAACAATAGTCCCGGGAGATGGTCACTTTCCTCTTCCTCACCACCATGTCATCAAGAGCATTGTCATATAAGTTCTGTCATGTTGTAACTTGAGCCTGTTCACACCAATCACCCTGTATGTGACATTTCCCGTCTTTTCCAAGTAGGGAAAGGCCCAGTCATTTGTCTTAGACTGATCTAGGTGGCAGCCATAAGATAGTTGACGGAGACGCACATGTGCATTATGACACAACTGCTACATTTACTTCTTTTAAGCATTTCTATGCAGGCCTGCATAGTACCTGCTGGACCTCTCCAACAACTGATATTAGTCAATATCTAGAGGAAATGGCAGTGGCATGGCTGTCTCCGGGCCAGCAGTAGTATCTCATGCAACCTATCAGAGTCGAAGATGTTAGGGATGTGATATGGGCACTCCCAAATGGAAAAGCACTTGGGACTGATGGTCTGACAGGAGAATTGTATAAGGAATTTTGTGAACTCCTGGCTCCTTATCTGTTGTATATTAAGAGGCCTATCAGAAATATATACTGCCTCCCTCTATGTGTGAGGTGTTGATAGTGACCCTGCTGAAACTGGATAAAACACCAGAATTATGTGAGTCCTACCAGTCAGTGTCTCCAATAAATATCAATACGAAATTCTGGTCAAAATCCTGCCGACCAGGCTTTAGCCCCTCCTCCCCAAGCTTTTTTTATCAGATCAGACTGGCTTTATACTATCCAGATCCACTGTTCACAACCTGTTTACTATATTCATATTATTCCATCAGGCAGACCTTGCTCTAAAAGTGGTGGCATTCTTATTAGATGCCCCCAAGGCTTTGAATTCTACAGCATGAGAGAAAATGTTCTCCATTATAACCCGCATAGGCATGCCTGGGGCATTTCTCCACTGGATACACCTTATATAAATAGATACGGTGGCTCAGATGCGAGTCAATGGACACACACCTGAGGGGTTTACCAGAGGCAGAGGCACAAAGCAGGGCTGCCCCTTGTCTCCATTATTATTTGCAATAACATTGGAACCTCTGGCATCTGTGATCAGGCAACAACATTTAATGTCTGCCTTATGGTTCCAGTTGTCGCCTCTGAGTATTTCACGCTATACGGGCAACATTGCCCTGTATGTCCGTGGTCCACATAGGCATTGATGTCCTGTGATCTGCAAATACATTACATTTGTGTATTACTCTGGCCTATGTATTAACTGGTAGAAATCTGTTATATTACCACTCATGACTGACACTCACCAGTGCTTCCTTGACTTTCTGCTAATATGGGTCACAGGTCCTTTTAAATACTTACGTATATGAATAAATAGAGACCTCGAACAGCTGGTCTGTTCTAACTATGGTTGAGCTATCTCTAAACTTGAAGATCAAGTGACTGGATGGACGAAATGGCTGTTGTCACTGATAGATAGGATAGCAGTCCTTAACATGGTGATATTACCTAAATGTCTGTACCTATTTGTAAACATACCCACTGTTCTTCCAGCATATTTATTCTAGAAATTGAAGTCACATTTGCTTATGATGGCCTGGGCCGGAAAGCAACCAAGAATTAGTTGGGATATATTCACCTTACCATATGACAGGGGAGACTTTAATGCCCCCTGATGTTTATCACAATTATCTCTGTGCGTAGGCACATTTTGCTCATTACTGGTACGTAGCACATGACTACACACCACACATTGTAGTGGAGCATGATGATGCTCATCCTGTGCTGCTCACTGCTATCATAACACATAGATGTGACGGGATTCCACTCAGTGAGATCAACACAATACAGGTCACATCCACGGCTTGGCAGTAACTAGGAAGACTAGAGGGGAAATATCCATTATTATGCACTTCGGCATTACCACTATGACACCAACCTGCAGTATAATTTGCGCACAAAGAAAAAGCACTGCAAATACTTACCCATGTGGCTTTAGGCACTATAGGGGATGCTTATCCTAAGAACACTTTTGTTGCCATCGAGCAACTAACGTATGAACAGGGGCATACTTCGCTGTTAACATTATTGGTTTTGGTCAGCTAAGTGCACCTTCTTCCCTCAGTCCTCAGAGGCACCCTCTACTTTAACTACATTACAGGTTCTCCTCACAAGCCCCACACAGCGATATTTGATTACTAAACTCTATAATGCAGCACTAAAGGATAATCAGGCAACCACAGCTAAGGCACTAGAGAGCTGGAATTCAATATTCCTCCAGCCTATAGAGAAGGCCGAGTGTATGTTCTGCTGTGTGCAACTACACACACTCACTTCCAATTGTAACTTGAGATTAATTCACTTAAATGTTTTGTATCCAAGCATATCACACTCCTGTCAAACTCTTCAAATTTGGGGTACATGATGATACAAGCTGTATACACTGTGGGGCACCAGAGGCAGACTTTTTACACATGGCTTGGCAATATTCCTCCATTATGCAAGACTGGTTTCAAGTCACTCTAACTATGGTGGTGGAGCCCGTGCTCTGCAACCCAGAGCTCTGGCTACTGGGGTTGGTCAATGATTTTCAGTCTACTAATTAGAGATTTGTGTCAATGGCCTTGTTGTTGTCAAAAAGAAGGGTGGCTCTCCACTGGGATGGTAGGGTTAAACCCACATGGTGCACTGTAGATTCCAACTGGAACTTTATGTGGAGGATCCGCTGGGACCCTCTAGGCCCCAAGACATAAGTGGTTCTTTGGTGGCATACCTTCCTTAAGGCACCTGAGGAATCCTAAGAGCAGAAGCTAATGTTATGGAATTGAGACTGTACATATACTGTGGCAGATGTGGCTTTGTTGTAGGAGCTCTAATGTGATGTTAGTTTTGCTTCCAAGCCTAACACACAGGAATGGGGGGTGACAGGTGATTGTACAATTGCTATTATGACGCAATGTGTTACAAGTTGTGTTATTTGAAAACTCAATACAAAATAGAAGCCTTTTGGTCATGTCAGTGCTTTGCAATCTCCTGGCTGGTCCACAAGTTCTTGCTTGCCTTTTTCATGTACTCAGCCACCCTGGAGTGAAGGTCTAGGACACAACCTAGAATATCCTGTTTGGGCTCCTTGAGAGGTCTCTCCCAACCTTCTCTTACTAAATGTAAAGGACCATTGACAGGATGTCAAAAGAGCAGCTCAAATGGGCTGAAACCCACTCTACAGGCAAACAGTAGGCATAGGAGAAGAACATCCCAGCTTTTTCTGAGTTTCTTTGGTAAACCCATGATCATGCATTTCATGGTCATGTTAAATTTTTCAACAAGACCATTGCCTTGTGGGTGACAAGGGGTAGTGATCTTGTATGTCAACCCACATTCATCCCACATTGCCTTCAGATAGGCAGGCATAAAATTAGAGTCTCTATCTGAGATGACTTCCTTAGGGAAGCATATTGTAGTAAAGATACTGAGTAAGGCTCTAGCTACTGCAGGGGGTGTAGCAGTTCTAAACGGAATGGCTTCTGGATATCTAGTGGCATGGTCTACTGCCACTAGAATAAACTGATGTTCTAAGGCTGTAAGTGAGTCTAGGGGACCAACAATGTCTATTGCCACCCTCTCATAGGGGACCCCTATGACAGGTAGTAGTATCGGGGGGGCTTTGGCTTGCCAACTGACTTGCCACTGGCCTTGAAGATCACACAGGAGAGACAGAACATCTTACTTTTTCTGACATCTCGGGCCAGTGGAAATGGTTGAGTAATGTAGAAATGGTTGTCCCAGTTTTTAGTCTGCCCCAGATGTACAGCCAATAGAATGTCATGGGCTGGGTAAGGGAGAATTCTCTGTACTGTTGGGGGACCACCACTCTCATGGTTGCCCCTGGTTTGTGGTCCCTTACCTCACTGTACATGACCCCTCCTCCTAGTACACCTTATGGGCCCCACTGACATCTCCATTCTCCTGCTTCACAGTTCACAGCCTCGGACCTTCAAGAGTGGGACAAGTATTTTGCCCCTGGCTCAAGTCCACTTTGGAGGGACCACATGCTCCTTGAAAGTCCTCCAAGTGAGGTAAATCCTTCAAGGCAGCACCCTCTTCTTCAGCGACCAGGCCTTCCCCCTCAGGGTTAGGTGCCTTCTGGCTCTGCAGATGTTTTGCTGAAGCCTTCCTAAGCTTCCTGCTTTTCCTCCTGTGACTAGGGACTGGGTCCATTATTTCAGAATCCACAGTCCCTGCAGTATCCCTCAAGGCTTTCTGCCAATGGGGCTACAAACTTTGCCCACCGCAAAACAATAATTTGGGTACCATATACAAGGGTCTTACAAGTAAATCAGGCCTTGCCAATTGAGTGTATACCTCTCTTGCAACTGGACTCCTTGTGCAGCGAAAATTCGACGCACAGCTTGCTAAAACCGAAGCACAGCCTGTCCCGTGGTAAGAAATTCACTGCACGCCGAACCGGAACGACGCAGCTCAACTTTGCAAGAAAAAGATCAACGCCTGCGTTGCTACCGGAACTTCGATGCACGACCCACCGGATCGATGCACAGCCGACCTGGGACAACGCAGCCTGACTTCCAGAGGGGAAATCGATGCAGCGGTTGCCGTGCGGGAGAAATTTCCCATCAACGCCCACAGGAGCAACGCAGAGCTTGTCACAAGCCCAGGATTCCATGCACAGACCCCGGGGTTTCTGAAAACCACGCAACCCGAAGAGGATCTATGACCGAGCGCCCGAAATTGACGCACAGCTGTCCCTGCATGGAAACTAAACAACGCATCGACCGTGTGCGGCCTGAGAAATCGACGCACACCCTTTTGTTTCCACACTTCTCCTCCTCTGCGGCCCTCTGCGGAGATTTTTCACGCGAACCAGGTACTTTGTGCTTGAAATAGACTTTGTTTGCTTTTAAAAGACTTAAGACACTTTGGGGGTCATTCCAACCCTGGCGGTCGGTGATAAAGCGGCGGCCAATCCGCCAACAGGCAGGCGGTCAAAAAAATGGAATTCTGACCCTGGCGGGAACCGCCAACTCAGGCCGCCACTTTAACACTCCGACCGCCACGGCGGGACAGACAAACAGCGCGGCGGTCACCGCCAACAGGCAGGCGGCAGACAATGTACCGTCCACCCTATCACAACTCACCAATCCGCCACCTTTTCCGGGGCGGGAGCCCTGGCGATAAAAACACGGTGGAAACAGACTACGAACGGGAAATGCTCACCTCAACACACTCCACGAGGAATCTGGACAGCATGGAACCCGAATTTTAAGCTATTGTCTACCTGCTCATCTATCAGGAGTACGAACGCCGGCGCAGACGACAACGGTGAGTACTGCACCTACGACACATTGGAGGGGGGAGGAGGAAAGCTTACGGGCACACACATACGCCATACACCCACCCCCCCACCCCAAATACCTACACCCCAATGCAGAGCAACAAGTCAGAGTGACACCCCCCAAACCCACCGGAATAATGCAAAGACACAATTAAAATGATCTTTAAAATATATGTATAATATAGCTCCATTGAAGGTATGGGAAATATGCAATATGAAAGATACAAAATAAGGAATGAACATAGTTAAAAATATATGCATAGGCAATAAGTCCTGCACATTCTGTCAAAGTTCCATAGTCCGTGGGCCAATGTGCACAAACAAATGGGCAAAGCCCACACAGGAGACCAGATACCATTGGAGAGAACACTGCTGGGGCATCAGATGATAAAACTACAGGCACCTCAGGGGGAAGGGAAGGAGGGGCACCTCAGCCACATGAGTCCACGACGCCAGATCCACGAGGGGCCTCCATGCCCCCTGTCCCATCCTGGGGAGTGCAAAGCCACAGTCTCACAAGTCTCTACAGTGGGTGGCTTGCCCACTGTGCCATCCTGGGGAGTGCAAAGCCACAGTCTTGCAAGTCTCTACAGTGGGTGGCTTGCCCACTGTTCCATCCTGGGAAGTGGCAAGCCACAGTCCATCAGATGGATTACCGACTCCACTGTTAATGGAGGAGGCATGGTGCCCAGAGTGCTTCGTGAAGCCCTGCTCGACACAGAACCGGCACTGTCAATGGGCCAGCGGTGCTTGAGACGGCATTGCCCAGCGGAGCGGTGCTTGACAAGAAGGGCCCAGCGGAGCGGTGCTTGACAGGAAGGGCCCAGCGGAGCAGTGCTTGAGATGAAGGGCCCAGCGGAGCGGTGCTTGACAGGAAGGGCACAGCGGAGCGGTGCTTGACAGGAAGGGCCCAGCGGAGCGGTGCTTGACTGGAAGGGCCCAGCGGAGCGGTGCTTGACAGGAAGGGCACAGCGGAGCGGTTCTTGTCACGGCGGGCCCCTGTTCACCGGTGCTTCTCACGGCGGGGCCCTGTTCAGCGGTGCTTCTCACTGCGGGGCCCTGTTCAGCGGTTCTTGTCACGGCGGGGCCCTGTTCAGCGGTTCTTGTCACGGCGGGGCCCTGTTCAGCGGTGCTTCTCACGCCGGGGCCCTGTTCAGCGGTGCTTGACCTGTGTTTCTAGGGAGCCAGACCTGGCCAAGACTTCCCGCTCAGTCACCATCCGACCTTGCGGTCGCGGGGCCCTCCTGTGATGGAGTCCTGGGCCCGTGGGTGTCATCCGTCACAACCGGAATGGGGCTGGTGGGGCCCTCCTGGGCAGCTCGCCTGCTGCCTGACTTCTCTGCCCTGCTGCCCTTGCCCTCCTTCGCTGAAGCTCTGTGGCCCTTGCCTCCCTTTGATGATGTGGTAGGTGACGGGGCAAGGCTACTGTCCTTGGTGGCAGCCGTCTCAGGCTTGTCGCGCAGGCCCTTAGTTTTTTTTGTCCTCTTCCCAGGGTTCCCAGGCTGGCTGTCCCCTTGCTGCTGGCCAATGTTCCTGCCCTAGGAGCTGGTGGACTCCAATAGCCCTGCACTATGGTCACAGTAGATGCAGGGCTGGTGGTGGCTGAGGTGCTTTTTTGACTCTTACCAGATGGAGGGGGTGGGTCAGTGGTTGGAACGAGGTCAAGGTTGGAAAGGAAAAGCACTTTGGAAGGACAGGGACGGGTAGGTGTAGTGGGTATGGGAGTGGAGGAAGAGGATGTGGTTGTAGGAGAGTCAAGTGTGCTGTCTTTGGGTGCAGGTGCTTGTGACGGAGGCTGTCGTGAGGTGGATGGCTGTTGGGTGGGTGGCTGCCTGCGTTTGTGTGGTTTGGAAGAGGGGGTGACAGACACACTGGGAGAGGACACAGGGGACGTGTAAATGGCAGAGGGGGTGGTGACTGCACGTGTGCGGACTGTAATGGAGGGTGTGCTTGTGATGGAAGTACTGGCTGATGGTGGTGTGCATGCAGGTGTGAGTGGAGACGTCACAGGGAGGGAGGAGGGAGATGAGGAGGTGGGGGACACAGAGGTGGTAGTGACTGTTAGCATGTCTGCATCTGGATGTTGCTTGGGTGAATGCTTGTGGGATCTGTGGTGCTTATGTCTGGATGAGCTGCCCTTGGGTGTAGAGGTGTGTACAGGCTGGTCTGATGATGTGGATGGGATAGGCAGAGGAACAGGAGACTGGGACTGGGTGGAGGGAGTCAGAAGAGGGAGGCTGGAGACAGGGACAATGGCTGCCGTCAGTGCTGAGGCCAGAGCGTTGAACGATCGCTGATGGGCAGCCTGACCCGAATGAATGCCCTCCAGGTATGCATTGCTACGATGCACCTCACTTTCTACACCCTATATGGCATTCAAAAGGGTAGACTGCCCAACAATGATGGTCCTGAGGAGGTCAATGACCTCCTCACTGAGGGCAGCAGGGGTAACTGGGGAAGGGCCTGAGGTGCCTGGGGCGAAGGAGATGCCCGCCTTCCTGGGCGAGCGGGCACGGAGCGAAGGCTGAGGGGCTGCTGGGAGGGCGGGCTGGTGCGCTGGGTGGCGGCTGTACCTGTTGTGGCGGTGGGCACGGATGTTGCCGCCACCGCAAGGGAGCTCCCTTCCGAAGACGTGTCGGTGTCGCTGATGTCTCCACGGGTCCCCGTTGTGGAGCTCCACTCGCCCTCCGTCTCACTGGTGTACTCGGAGTCTGTTGCATGGCCCACCGGGGCCATGTGAGATGCAGCTCCCTCGTGCGCCGATGCCACTTCTCCTCCGCCTGATGATGCTAATGCACACATGAACAGGAAGACAAAGAAAATGGGGGGGGGGGAGAAATGAAGACAGGTTGAGTGCATGCATTGGCAACACCGTTGTCGGAGAGGACAGACACAGAAGCCCCCTGCACTAGGCCGCGCAATCGGGGTACACTACTCAGTTATTGTGACTAGGCCTACAGGTCTATGGACAACAAATGCACACATGGGTGAGGCCGGACCATGGATAGCTGTACTTGGCACCCTACAGAGGTGGGGGGCGGGGGCACAGGGCCATGCCTAACGCAGGGGCCTAGCCTACAGAATGCGCCCTGGCCTAGAGATAGCCACAGCCCTCCTCCCCCACCCAGACACCTTCACTGCCGCAAAGATAGCAGAATGTGCTGATACTCACCCCCTTGTGTCTGCTGTGATGTCCTCACGCGCCCTTCCAAATCAGGGTAGGCCACCGCCAGGATCCGGGGCATCAGGGGGGTCAATTGGCGGCTGGCACCCCTCCTACGTTGGGAGGCCATCATCAGCAGAGACTCGGCGGTCTTTCTGGTCCTGCTGCGGATGTCCTACCACCTCTTTCGGCAGTGGGTGCCCCGTCTGTTGTGGACCCCCAGGGCCCGGACGTCCTTGGCGATGGCACGCCAAATGTCGATCTTCTGATGGGCGCTGACCTATGTGACATGTACAGGGTGGTAAAGGAAATCTCATCACTTTTCTGCCTGGTCAATGTGAGTGGCCCCTCCTCCCCAACCTTGCCATGTGGCACATGCTCTCATCTTTCATGCGTTGCACTCCTCATTCGCTCCCCTCCCCACCATCTTACATACACCCCACTCAATACAGGCATAGCCGATTCAACGTGCACCCTGTGTACTAACCTGTTGGTCTGGAGGACCATAGAGTAGCGCATACTGGGGGAGGACCCCATCAACAAGTTTCTCCAATTCTTCAGAGGTGAAGGCAGGGGCCCTTTCCCCAGTCGCAGCAGCCATTGTATCTCCCAGACCGAGGTCACAGCAGCACTTGCAGTATCGGTCCTCTCCTGTGGATGATCAGGTCTCGAGTGATTAATCAGATAGAAAATGGCGGTCACGCCCGCGGCGGTGCGTACCGCCGCGGTGCGTACCGCGACCGCAGGCGCCAATCCTCATTGGCTACTGAAACCCATAGGGTGCAATGTTAACCGATGCGGCTAAGCACTGCGGTCTTCGACCGCCTACCGCCACGGTGTGCCACACCAGCGCATTGACCTCACATCCCACTGTCACACTTCACAGGTCAGGCAGCCGCCATTTCAAGGGCCCACATGGCATAATTTCTACTGCGTCACTCAGGCCTAGGCCTTGCATTGCCACTCATACAAGCCTTTCAATGCATAGCGACTCGTGTATTGTGCAAGCTGTGTGAACGAACCTGTGGGTTGCTTGACTCTGTGCTCCATGTTGTCCTTCCTAGGCACCGTCCGCTGGGACTTGCGAGGAGAAGGATGAATCCTCCCGTGTACCGACCGCTGGTGGACCTGTCGACAATGGAAGAACGACATATCATACTTACATACAGGCTTGACAGAGCAACTATACATTAACTATGTGCCCAGCTGGAGCCAGACCTGATGTCCCCCATCCGCCAACCCACAGGGATTCCCCCTCTGGTGCAGGTTCTGTCAGTACTCCATTTTTTGGCAAGTGGGTCTTTTCAGACAACAGTGGCCATATCATCTGGGATGTCTCAGCCTATGTTTTCTAAGGTTTTGTCCAGAGTGTTGTCTGCCCTGATGAAACACATGCGGAGCTACATTATTTTCCCTGAGGTGGGCGATTTGGATACAGTGAAGGGTGATTTCTATGCCCTTGGACATATCCCCAACATCATTGGTGCCATTGATGGGACCCATGTGGCTTTGGTTCCCCCCAAAGAAAGTGAGCAGGTGTACAGAAACAGAAAAAGTTATAATTCGATGAATGTCCAGGTGGTCTGTTTGGCTGACCAGTACATCTCCCATGTAAATGCCAAGTTCCCTAGGTCAGTGCATGACGCGTATGTCATGCGAAATAGCAGCATCCCTTATGTGATGGAACAGCTACAGAGACACCGTGTGTGGCTAATTGGTGACTCTGGTTACCCCAAGCTGTCGTGGCTACTGACCCCAGTGAGGAATCCCCGGACCAGGGCAGAGGAATGGTACAATGAGGCCCATGGGCGAACTAGGAGGATCATAGAAAGGACCTTTGGGGTCCTGAAGGCCAGGTTTAGGTGCCTGCATATGACAGGGGGATCCCTAATGTACTCACCAAAGAAGGTGTGCCATATCATCGTGGCCTGCTGTATGCTTCACAATCTTGCTTTGCGACGCCAGGTGCCTTTTCTGCAGGAGGATGGTCCAGATGGTGGTGTTGTAGCAGCTGTGGAGCCTGTGGAGAGTGAAGAGGAGGAAGACGACGGGGACGACACGGACAACAGGGATACAGTCATACAACAATATTTTCAGTAGCACACAGGTAAGAATCACCCACGCCATTTTACATTTACTTAAGGCCTCATGCGTCTCTACTGTCTGTGTTTCCCCCCAGTTCCTGTTAACTGATTTGTGACTTTCCCTTCCCTTTTCAGAGCTGTATGACCCACTGCGTGACTTCTGCTTTGTTTGCCCATGGACTAAAGCTTATTGAAATTGGTATGTTGTCATCACATAGTAACTGGACATTATTGCACCGTTATGTGTAATAATTTGTTAATACAAGCAGACTCCTGTTATTTTAAGTGCAATAAGTGATTTATTTTAAGTGCTACATATAGGTACATGATTGTAAAATGGTGATGGGTGGGGGTGGAGTAATGTCCATGGCAGAGTCCAGTTCTCAGTCTCACAGGTGCATTGTCCATATGCCTGGGGAAGGATGGAGCAGGGGCAGTTAAAGGTTGGACAGGGTGACAATGTGGGACAGTGGGATGACATAAGGGGGTATCTTATGCTGGCGGGGGTCTTGCAATCCTACTCTGTCTTCTTGTGAGATCTCAGGTTCCGCTTGCGGGGTGGTTCTTCTTCTGCAGGAGGTGGGGTTCTGGTGGCCTGTCGTTGTGTGGGGGCCTCCTGTCCACTAGCGCCGGCGGAGGTGGTAGGCTGTTCCTGGCCTGGGCTAGTGACAGGGGCCCTTTGGGGTGCCACATGGTCCCGCAATGTGGTGACTATCTGGTTAAGGGCCACGACGATGGTCCCCATTGCGGAACCGATGTTCCTCAGTTCCTCTCTGAACCACATGTACCGTTCCTCCTGCAGTGCCTGGATCTTCCCCCGTAGGTCGTTCCATCTCTTCCTGATGTCCTCCCGATTGCGTGGATGCTGTCCCACCGCGTTAACCCTGTCCACTATCCTCTGCCATAGCTCCGTCTTCCTGGCAATTGTGGTGTGCTGCACCTGTGCCCCGAAGAGCTGGGGCTCTACACAGACTATTTCCTACACCATGACCCTGAGTTCTGCGTCAGTGAACCTGGGGTGTCTTTGGGGTGCCTAGGGGTGGTGTGGATGAGGTGTGGGGTGGCGTTTGTGGTGATGAGTGTGGTGCGTGTGGTGGTGTGTGGTGTTTGGTGCGTGGATTCTGTGTGGGTGATGGTGTTGTGTGCCTCTGTGTTGTGGGATTGTCTATTCTGTGCTCTCTCTCTAGTCTTCGTCAATAATTTTGGGTCGTAGGGGTTTATGGGTGATGTGGGTGTGTGTTTTATATTGTGTTGGGTGTGTGGGAGTGGTGTTAGTATGTGTATCAGGTGTGTGTGTTTCAAAATGACCAATGTGGCTGAGTTTTCTATGTGGGTGTATTTTGACCGCGGCGGTGTGTACCGCCAATGGAATACCGCGTTTGAAAGACCGCCGCGTGGATTCGTGTGTCGTGATAGTGTGGGCGTATTTCTGTTGGCGTGACGGTGGAGGTTTGGTCATCGCCATTTTTTCGCTGACCTTTGGTGTGGCGGACTTTTGTGGATGTCGGGTTTTTGGCGGTTTGCAAGTTGCGGGTCAGAATGACCGTGGCGCTTTACCGCGGCTGCGGCGGTGTTATGGCGGTCTTCTGACCGGCGGTAAGCGCCTTTTACCGCTGAGGTCAGAATGACCCCCTTTAAATCACTTTTCAGTGATATCTCTACATTTACTTATTGCATCTTTGATCGTTTTGACCTGCAAATATCCAGATAAATATTATATATTTTTCTAAACACTGTGTGGTGTATTTTTGTGGTGTTATATTGTGTTATTGTATGATTTATTGCACAAATACTTTACTCATTGCCTTCTAAATTAAACATGACTGCTCAGTGCCAAGCTACCAGAGGGTAGGCACAGGATGATTTGGATTGTGTGTGACTTACCCTGACTAGTGTGAGGGTCCTTGCTTGGACAGGGGGTAACCTGACTGCCAACCAAATACCCAATTTCCAACATCACCCTAAATGGGAAGGGTATGCCCAGACATGGGTCCTGTGTTTGCTATGCCACCAGACTCAATCTAGTCTGGCTAATGAGGGGTGAGGCCCCAATCCCGGTCACAGGATTCTTGTTTCTGGTCCAGGTAATGTCTGGCCTGGCAGTTCTGGCTGGACTGTTCCCATGGGGAGAAGGGTCAAGAATGATTTACATATGGGTTGGGTCTGAACTGGAATGGCATGGCAAGCAAAAAAGATAGATTAAACCCAGATTTGTGACTGGGGTGAATGTTTGATTTGTTCAGGAATCTTCCCATCAGCTGTTCTTTTGACCTTTGTTGACCTTATTAGAAACGGTATGTCCAGACATGGGTCCAATGCTCGCTATGCTACCGGATTCAGACTGGCCTGTTTGATGAGAGGTGATACCCTGAAACCAGTCTCAGGATGGTAGTTCCGGGAGGATCTGGCCTGGCAGTTCGGACTGCACTGTTCCCATGGGGGGGAGGGTCAAGACTGACATGTATATGGCTATGTCCAAAGTGGAATGACTTGGCAAGCAAAAAAACAATGGATTAAACCCAGATCTGTGACTGGGGTGAATGTTTGATTTGTTCAGTATTCCATCCATCATCTTTTTGCATGTGTCACCAGATATGACCTTACCTTTTCTCTGATAAATGTTGCAACTTCAATCCCTATGGTTAAATCTGTTTGCTCTCCTTCCTTTGTAAACTCATTCTTGCGCTCCCCCAGGCCATTGGCAGAAGATGAGTAAAAAGCAACCTTTAGATGTTTAATGTGAAAACAACTAGTGAGTACCATTGCCAGGTGACAATTACACCGATCTAGAAAAGTAATCAATTAGTACAAACATGTATTTTTTGTTGTTAGGCAGCAAATGAAATGGGCCAGCAAAATCAAAAGCTACATTCTGCCAAGCTTCTTCCGCAATAGGATCATACGAATAGGTGATTCATGTAATTTCCAATGCTTGTCAGATGGTAAGCAGGTGGTGCAATTGTCTATAAACTTGGATACTTGAGATGCAATAGCAAGCCACCGGTAATCTGACGTAAATATTTACAGGTACTACTGGCCCCCAACTTACCCTTTTGTGCCTCTTGAATAAATGCATTTTTGACCAATATTGGAAGGACAAGAACATTATTTTGCAAAAGTACCCCTTCAATAGCAGATAGATCCTCCGAAACCTGCACAACAGGTCTAAAAGAAAAAACAACATTTATTTTCTTTGGCCAACCTTCTTTCATGAGCTTGAGAACAGACTAAAGTGCAATCCTGTTTGGTAGCCTCCAGCCACTGTTTATGAGTGACCGTACCTTCATCCCCAAGGATGTCCTCTAGCAGGGCAATTAAACTAAAATGCTCATGGACTGTGTTCATACATTCTTCCACAATAGGTAACCTGGACAGACAATTGACCCTTATGTTTTTCCCACCCGGTATGCATATCACTGTGACATTATATTCTTGAAATTTTGAGAGCAATCTGACCAGCCTTGAAGACGCTTTACCTGAACCGTTCCCATTTTGAAAATGGAGTAATGGTTTGTGATCAGTGAATAGATAAAAATGAGAACCCCAAATAAATGTCTTGCATCTCTCCACAGCCCAGCAACAGGCTGATGCCTTCTGCGCAATGGTATTGTAATGTGACTCTGCATCACTGAGGGAGTGGGAAGCAAAGGCAATTGTGTGTCCTTTGTCATGTGCAATATAAGAAAACACCACCCCCAAACCAATTTGGATTGCATCAACTATGATTGCACACTTTCTGCTGGCCATGAATGGTGATAATATTAGGCCGAAATTACAAGATTCTTCACTTTCCAGAAGGCTTCTTGTACTACATCAGTCCAGATATGTTTCACTTCCTTCTTGAGAAGACCCCTTAATGGTTGTACTATGAAAATATAACCCTGAGCAAACCTCTAATAGTATTCACTAAGCCCAAGGTAGGAGTGAAAGGTATCTTTGCCTCTAGGTTGCTGTGTGTTCTCAATGGCTTCAATTGAGGAGAATTTCAGAGAACTCCCACTGGGGCTAAGAGAATGCCTTAAGTAGTCAATGCTTTGTGCCAAAAACGTGAACTTTTCAGTGCGGAGAGTTATGCCATACTCCTTAAATTTGTTAAAGACTGTTTCAAAAATATAATTGTGTTCTGTCAGAGACTTTGCAAAGATTAGCACATCATCTCAAAAAGCCATGTACCACTGGCAAACTCTGTAATATGGTGTCCATGAGGTGCAGAAAAACACTAGCGGCTGACGCTTGCCCAAATGGAAGTCTGCAAAACGTATATGCTCTGAATGGTGTCACAAATGTGGTAAACTCTTGAGAATTCTTATCTCAGGGAACCTGGTGATATGCTGACTGCAGGTCCAATAAAGTAAAACATTTAGGCCCATATTTATGAAAAATTAGCGCTGCATTCGAACCATTTGTCTGAGGCAAAAGCAGCGCTAACCTAGCTCCATATTTGTATTTTGTCGCTAGAACCATCTAGCAACAACATTTCAGGGTTTTCGCCATTTTTTGGGAGCACCACTCCACCGTGCTTCGCTTTGTGACAATGATATGTAAGGTAGGAAAAGGCTGGCAGAATGGGACTCATAATCCACAGGGCAGCGCTGTGTGCAGCGCTGCCCTGTCGGATCTGAAACGCCACCGGCGCCAGGCTGCATTGTGGCGGCAGTCTGGTGATGGCAGCGTTCCCATTGTGCGTTTTTGCCACGGTCATAATAGGGTGGGCGGACCACCACTACTACAGCGGTCCGCCCGCCACCATGAGTCTGGCGGTCCATGGACCACCAGATTCATAATGAGGGCCCATGTGTTAAAATGAGGCCCACACATGACTAGATAAAGAAAACTCACAGAAGGAGCATTGGCAACACCCTGGACAGCAGGGATCTGTTATTGCTCCAGCTTAGCACATGCCGTAAACAACAGCAACACCTCAGCAACCCCAAACACCAACACAACAGGCACAAAGGCAGCGCAGAATGCGGGAGAGGATATTTCGACAACGCACAACCATCCTTGTGCTCTGGGAACAAGATGTCATCAGAAGTGAGAGTCGATTGTACGTCTGCTGCACCACATTGCACCAGACACTGCAAGAGTGGAAACTCCAACAAATATTCCACTGTGACTAAACTCCTCACTGTCTTCCATATGCTGGCACCAGGATCATTCCAGACAATGGGTGCACAAGTGGGTGGTATCTCCCAGCCATCCTTCTCACCCTTCCTTCCAAAGGTTCTGGATGCTATCATCTGTCTCACACTCCACCATATCCGGTTTCCCAACATCCAGCAACTGCAGAAGGAGACTAAACAAGGTTTCTTCCAATTTGCTTGGTTCCTGCATGTGCTGGGTGCAATGGACTGCACCCAAATCCAACTTGTGCCATCTGCTGCAACGAAAAACCTCTACAGGAACCACAAACACACCCATTCCATAATTATGCAGGCCTTTGTGGACCAGCGTGGGCTCTTTACAAACATTCTAGCCAAATATCCCGGCAGCATCCATGATGCCTACATATTCTGGCACTCCACCATCAATGAGCAGATCCAGGATGTGCAATATGGCAATGGGCTACTCGTAGGTAAGCCACCATACCAAATATTACACAGACAACACACCAAACGTGTAGGATAAACAATACATGCACTACACTAAACACAAGGACAGAGGAGCACAGATGTACAGACAATAACACATACACCACATGCTGAGTTAGATCATATTCATTGCACATCACACACACATACACCCCTATGTACATAATAAAGGCACAACCTGACTGACACACCACGTGAAGGACAGAAGGAGCTATGTCCCCTTTGAATACAGAAGATGGGCCCAAACCACTACAAGTGTCCACTGGTTGACAACTAAATATAGATCCCTCACATATAACACCTAACAAGGAATAGCTCAGCTATGTGAATGACATTGGCCATGTCAACGTAAGGAAAGTCACATAAAGGTACAGCCCCACATTTGTCATGGTATATAATCCTCTGGCGGCTCCAATATCAAATGCTTTCTAAGTGTTGCCATCACCAACTACATATCCCCAAAACATTCCAGACCTATCCAATGTGTTCACCTTCACCTGTCTGCTGCATTTTGCTACACACATAGGAATACAACATCACCAGCCACGAAAGACTATGGGACATATTTGAGAGTGCCTAGCATCATGCACTGCACCGTATTTACAAGGTTGCATTTACACACGTCTCACGTAGCATCCTGCAAATGTATGATGGGACAGTGTAGCAACAGAGGATGTGTAGAAAGGGTAAGCAGCCCAAAGAATGCCAGCAATGTAGGACCAAATCCATTCCAAACAAGATATGCCATTAATAGTGGAGAAGCAACACACATAGACCAATACTGACTGTAAAACACAACAATGATACCATGTGATCACCAGACATATAGTCACAGAGGATGTCTAGGTCAGTACTTAACTCATTCGTGTTGCCAACAACAACTATGTACTTGCCCATCGCATGCTATTGTGACAGAAGGCAGCAACAGATGACATTATCTGTCCCCTGGGCCTGAAAAAATAAGCAAGTTGTAAAATATATAGATGCCCTAATCAAGCATCATATGGAAAATCCAAACAATGTATAACCATTTGTGTGAAACCATGCCAAATGATGAGACATGTCCTACACAATCAAGCAGCCAGTCCCCTATACATGAAAGGGCAAGCCTACCATCAAGTACCCAAAAAGGGAACACAACATGCTAGTACATGGGGTCATATTTGTGCAGGTGTCTGTCTGCAGGTTACTGTGCAATGGGCTAGTGAAGAACAATCAAGATGAAGGTAGATCTCTGCCCTACACCCCCTTACTCCCTTGCTGAGGCTACATTGACTCTGGACACAGTCAGGGGCCTGCTGCTTGTGCACAGTGGACTACGGTGAGTGTAACCTGCATTAATACAATCAACCATGGGGATGTGTGGGCACACACAAAGTGCGACAGGAGCAATGATGACTAGGATGCCATCATTGCCTCTCAGCAACCCTGCAATATAGTTGTATGCTATTGTATGTAGCAATCAAGACAAGCATGTTTTGGTCGATTGTAACCAAGTGTGTGCCTTTCACACATATGTCTGGATTCTCAGCACACATGTACCACTTCACTGTCGCAGGCTCGGTATCGTAAATTGGAGTATGCACAAAAGTCAACTTTCCACTAATGAAAATTTGTATGTATCAAATGATAATAAATAGACTTATATGACCTTCAGATATGTTCCCACATAGGGAAAAATAGGTGACACAGATATGAATACACAGCCAAGAAACAATGGGCAACATATGTCCATGCTGGAAGAAAGATTTGGGAGGTGTCATATCCCATGAACACACCGCTTCGGCATTCATTATACATATTACATGAAACATATCTTTCCACACACACGTCACATACCAACTGTCATTGACATGTCAGTACACCACTCCCTGCATCATGTATGCACGGGGAACCATGTGTTACACGTGTAGCATAGCATCATGAACCTTGAACCATATAACAGACTACAGTGTGGACACACAGGCCCTCAAAGTGCCATGGGTTATGTGAAATCAACCCAGCTGTAGTCCACGGTATCCTTTGTGTACGATTTTTCAAGGGTATCACATGCATGAACATGTATTGGACATAGCCCATCATATCTAAAGCGGTGTTTTCAAACGTAGATTTGGAAATCATACATGACAATGTAGTAAACCCACAAATATGTATTCCATCATATATGTACACTCCCAGTATACAGTTGGTAACATGCATGTGGAAAAAGTCTACCAACACATGCACATATGCAAACGGGATCAGCCATCACATGCAACACACACATACAAACATATGGTAACACCCTCTGATGTTACCGCTACATATATGAATTCACATGCAGACACAGGTAGCCATATCATACTGGTTATATACATGCATAGCCCCTGTAACAACGAAAGTGAATCTGGGTGAACTGTCAGCCTTTCATCAAAATCGACGCATTCCCGAATATGCGGCAAACATTTTGGTGCAAACGGCAATTCTCCATACATGGCGAATCAATAAAATGATGCCTAGCCCCTGCTCGTCAATTGGCTTTGTCAGCCTTCATGGGAAAAAAACACGCATGACCGTCATGAGTCTAAAAAAATTATGCATATCAAAAAACGTGACACACACACCCAGGAAGAGATGATGGAGGACTTCCTTGCTGCAAACATGGTACAGTGATTTCACTTTTACTTTACAGTTTTTCAGTCTGTGATTATGAGAGGTTGTGTGGAGCTGGTGCTGGTTGATGAGTGGTGTTTTTTTCTTAGTTTTATGCTGTGTCCTGTTGCTGGCCTGTCCGTGTAGTCATTTTTGTAATTTTGTGTAGTGTTTTTGTCCTGTCATAGTATTTGTTTCGTCTGGTGTTTGTCTTGGGATAGCATAGTCTGTTGGGGTATTTGGGGGTAGGTGGGGTAGTGTTTAATAATTTTGGGGGGTAATATATTTGCAGTGGAGTGAAATTACAATATGTCGGGGAAGAGTCCAACGCATGAGTGGGGATGAGCTGGGAGGGTTCATCTGGGTGGTGAAGCATTACCTCACCATGATGTTAAATATAGGTGGCCAGGTCATCCAGGGCTACCCAACGGAGGCACAGAAGCTGTGGTCGGGCATGGTGCTCCAGCACCTATGGAGGATCTTTGCTGTCGTGCAGATGGACCACCAACTCAAACACTAGTCGGCAGACCTCATTGTGCAAGAGGGAGATCTCGTGGATCACCTAATGATTCGGATTGGTGGACCAGTTGGTAAGTACCCCTTTTGCATTGCAATATCCTCATTTGCATGTGCATGACAGGAGAACATAAGGTTGACTGCAGCATGTTTTGTAAAGGGTCAGGACAGGAAGTTAAATATCTAAACCAAACGGCATTTAAGAGAGCTTAGCAATGCACCAATTGCAGACAAATTGCACATTCCTCTTTGTGTACATTCTGTATTACATATGCACTATAAAGTGTCAAATATCAGACAGAGATGTGCAATGGTGCAAGGGTACATGGTTCCCATGCTGAAAATTACATATGGACAATTGTCATTACAACTGCATAAATGTAGTAAGTAATGTTAAAGTGATGGGAACCATGACACAGGAGTATTGTTAGCCATGGGTGTGCGCCGAGAGCCATGTTATGGAAAGTGACATGACAGTTACACAAATATAGGAAGGAATGATTGCCTCATGATGCAACATCTGTGTCTAATTTTTTTAAGGTAATGTTGCCAATAGATGCAACAACTACCTAACCAATTGTCAATTTTTGACAAATGCAAGCATTTTGGCACTGTGAAATGCTGGTGCCACATGAAGTCAGAACCAGGCTTGAGGAATGTAAGCTGTGTATTTCTGCCATAGGTGGCACCCAAACAATATAGCCTTAACATCAACTTGGTTACACTGTTCCTTTATTGGAGTCAACTAATATTTCTGCCTAAGGCTGGTTGATGACCTGACTGTCCCCTTGTCATCAAAAAGCCAATTTCCACTTTGCATGTGTAGTGTATTCATGTATGGTCCTAAACATGCCAAATGCAACCATACTGACAAGGTTCCCAATATCAATGTCCTGACATCCGCCATGGTGTGCCACATGTCACATGTGGCATGCACATGATGGAGGTATGTGTTGGTGCTATGGGTTTGAAAACAGGCAAGCATCTGAGTGGTTGCCTAATTCTTCACGTAGATCAACAACAAGAGTCAAAGATTTAGCCAATGGACAATATCATGCCCCCCTATATTGTTAAAAATATGTATCTGCAACATGTACATATGTCTGCCACCCAAATCTGTGCATGTTTTTGTGTCATTATTATGTGCCACATATGTGAGAAACAGGTGCAGTGCAATGCTATGCCACCATTATCAGCACTGTGCTTCATTGGATTTCAAACAGAGATCTGCCCCGTATTTTCTAGAGTACAGGGCAGGCCTGCACCAGAACTTAACTCAGCAACCAACGCAAGCATACTTGAACCACAGTGCAAGTGTGTCTGTGTGGAGGGGAGTGTGTATGTGCAGGAAGGTATCCCTTCCTGCACATAAACAATCTACAATGGTGATATGCCACTTCTATGGGTGCTGCAGAATGCAGGCCACATAGTAGTGGCAAAACATCTGTTACGTTAGATTGTGAATGTGCAGGAAAGGCCGCTTACTTGCACATAAGTAAACATCCATGGGATTTTATCTCTTCTGTGTGTGCCTTCAAATGGAGCACAAATATTAGAAGCAAAAAACAAGGAGGGTTTAAAGGATTCCTCACCTCTGTGTCATGCTAACACCACCCCTGGGGTGTTGTTACTCTTTTGGCACTGGTGGTAAGTACGATGTCTTGTAAATCCGGGGCAGCATCAAAAGCTATGGGTGTTACAACGGACGGCAACTGCAACAACCATTGCATGCCTCTCTGACACAGAATACTTTGTCATGCTGCCCCATATGTACATGGAGGCGTTACGCTACAAAAAGCGGCATAACAGCTCCTTGTACATATGATGCAGTGAAAAGCACCCCAGGAGTGTCACGGAAAGTGATGCTCTGGTGGTGCAAGGGCCTCTTTAATCTGGCCCTTTGTCTTACAGACAGAAATGTAATGGTTGGCTGTTGTTCATTCCTAACATAAAGATGACTAGCTTACTCAGCTAAACAAGTTAAACGTGTAACAGTTGTCTATGCTCATAAATGTTCAAAAATCACAAAGCTATGTGTTCCTGTCATGTCGTGCAGGTGGACCTCCACCCTACACAATTGGAGAGGTTTCCCAGTTTTAAGACCCTGATTCAGCCAGTAAGTGTCACCTTGGGTTGTGTGTGAGAGGGTATGATGTGTGCAATGCAATATTAAAATGGGATGTGTGACCAATAAGATAACATTATCTGAGTTTGGATACTGACATCATGTCTGATGCAATGTTGAGGATGTAGATTAAGTTGATCGTTGTACACGTGCCAACGTGCGCTGCTAAGGAATTTTGGGTGTTAGGAAAAGGAAAGCATGCCCATATATACCATGATGCCAGTCAAGATATGTGTCAGAGGTGCTGTTTATTTGATTAGCATGCCTGTTGCCAACGTATTTGTCATAGCACATGTTACAGCACTGTGTGCCACACATTGCTTTAATTTAGTCAGGACAAGGTGCAAATGATTTAAATGTGTTGAGGTCTCTGGCGGGCTTATCATGGAGACACTTGCAGCACCGGTGCCTCACTACTCATCTAAAATGAAGTGAGGCAGCAGCCATGCAAGGAGCCTTATTGTGCTGGTCAACAGTCAGTTGGGTAAACATTGAGATTTCAGCTCTGCTCCAGATGGATGTGCAACATGTCCACAGATTGTAGCAAACAAGGTGCAGATTCACCTAAGTGATCTGCTCATCATTTTAATTGTGAGTGAGTCGAGGGATAGAGTTGTGGAATCAAAGGTCACGGTAGCTGCCATTTCTGGGAAAGATAAGGCATCACTGCAGCAAGGAGGAACTTCTGATTTTGCAACACTGCTGCAACATCAATGTGGTAGGCAACCATGTCATCCCTGAGGGACACTCCTCCCTGCTGTGTGGACTCCACAGTATTTTTTATAGCCCCTGGCCTGTTATCAATCATACTGCTGGAACTTTGTGAGGGCAATTGTTCCAGCCTCCGCCTTAGGACAATAGCAATGTATGCCAGGGACTGCTGGAGTCCACTAGCAGAGAGCTGGTGACTCTGATGGCAGTAGAGTTGTTCTTATTTGTACTGAGACAACTCTACACTCCTTCTAGGCTGCCCACCATGGTCTCCATCCCCACCCGCACCATCTGTGCCAGCTCCTGCTTGACTCCTACTGCTGTCCTCTGAAAGGTAATGTCTCAATCCTCAGAGTCCTGGGCTGCGGCTGTATTGGTTGGTGGTTCGTTTTAGTTGTTAGGTGGTCCATGTGGAGTCCCCGCAAAACTGTGTTTCCTCTCTGTGACTGGCGATGGTGTCTGGAATGAATCCAGGACATCCTGGACAGTGTCAGCATTGATGGTTGTCAGCTGGTCATCCATATCATCAGTGAAATCAAGGACAAGCAGGTCCGCAGGAGAGACACCATCATCCTCTGCAATGGGAGAGAGAAAGGTCAGTTTTTGACTATGATGGTTGTGGACATGTGTCATCATTTATTTGCTGCTGTTGGCTCAGTGGGCCCCAATGGCACATGTTGACACCTGAGCATAATTTCTGTGGAGTGACGATTGGCACAACCTACCAGGCCCCAGTTTCTCGAACGTTACATCCACCTTGATTGTTTAATCATGATATCCTCCATAAGTGCCCCTTAGCTTGACTGTGTTACATATGCTTGTCATGGGCGTTGTTCGGAATTTGTGCTCCGACAACACGAGGAGCTTACAGATGTTTGAGTGAATAACTGATTCCTCTGCAACCCCATGTGTTTTCAGAGTGATGGAAGGGGGTATGTTGTCCACATGCATCCTCCGAGCCACACTGAGTGATGTGTCCAGCATCCTGCCCCACCCATTGTGAGATAGTGCCACCTTGTGTGTATGTGTGCTAACATGATTTTCTCCCTTCCAGCAGGGCAACACTCACCTATGCATCACAGGTTTCCTTGTAGCATGGCTGCATGGCTGGTATTATTTTGGGCTTGGAGCTGGCCCTTCCCAAAGTTACATTGTGTTGTGCTGGGTGCTTTACATATGACTCAATGTGGCTATGTGGATGCATGTGTAAAGCCTATCTACTTCCATCACTCTGACAACACACATGGGGTGAGATACCAGCGGATGTCTGTATGCATCATGGTGATACAGAACATCAAGAGTGGCATTGTAGTTGTACTGTAGTTGTACTGAGGACTGACCTTGTTGTAATCCTATTGTGAACTACTTTAATTAAGTGTTGGATTCATACTCACACTTTGTATGTGGCAGACAGCATTCCTGTCAGTGGGTTTAGCAGAATGTATTCCTTCATGCAGATGTGCATTAGTCCCACAAAGAGGGACACACCTACACCATGCAGATACTGTTGCAAAGTTGTTCTCATCCATCATCTCTTTTGATATGACCAAGGTACCCAGAAGGATTCATTTACTCTCTGTGACAAGTACTCATCCCTGCACAATTGAGCTGATGCTGCAGAGCTGGGCAAGCTGAGCTGTTGCACTGTGTGTTTGTCAGAATATGGGTGAATATATGGCAGGTTGGTGTTAAACAAACATCATTGTGCTCTACCCAAGCATAGTTGTTGTAGGACTTCTACTCCAGTGGTGGATAGTGATAGGTCAGACATAACATGCCAAGGTGATACACCTTGCATGCCTTCTGCAGGAATACGTATCATGTACCCCCTCACACATGACACTGCATGTAGGAGGCATTCCATGTGTACATTTGTGATCTTCCTGTGCTTCACATGTGTGAGCCCCCCAGCTTGGACGCCTTAAATGCAGTCTGCACATCTGCCTTTGATTAAGTGTTGTCCTAGACCTCAAGGGTGATGTGGTAGTCCCAACTGGTTGTATGACAAGTTAATAGTTCTACAGATTGTTGTTGATTATTTTGTGTTACATTACGCATGACACATATTGCGGAGTTTCTATGTATGTGGGGTATTTCTCCCAAGGCGCCATTCTCGTTACATCCACATTGTCCCTGCCACCGACACCATGGCAGCAGGTTATGTACGACTGCTCCCCATGGCAGACATTTGCATAGTTGTCAAATTAATATTGTAACCATAGTGGTGCTTTACTGCATTATAACCATGTTTGATGGAACTAATACAGCAAAGCACATGGAGGTCCATTTCTTAGAATGCTTAATTCACATTGACATCTGCCTTTTGTAGGCCTCAAACATGGGGTTGTCACTTTGCACAGTTTCCCCTTTATGGACTGTTCGCCCCATTAGTCCTTCCCTCCCTGCGTGAGTTATTTTCCATGCACATCACATCTGGCACAGGCATGTTGTGATGGAAGGATGTACAAAGTGGATCTGTGCATGCATTGTGTGAGTTTGTTAAAGTAACAGAGGGGGAATGGGCAGCTTGACTCCACATTGGCATTAATTTTTGTGATGCCAATGTTGCATTGGGGGTTGTACTCCTTGGGCCCCTAGTGCAACAATGAGAGCACTTGTAGCTGTTGTTATGCATTAAGATGTCCCTTTGTGTATGACACCACCCTTTCTCACTACACAGGCAACTTTGCTACATGGTGACATGGAATCTAGTTGTACATCAGCACAGATGATTTTCACGGACATGCCCCATATGTTGTATGTGTTTGTGCCCATTCCCAATGGTGTATGGAGGTGTGTGTGTTGTTGTTGGGTCAGTGAAACAGTGTAGGAACTGCTGTGCGGTTTGTGTATTGGTCAGTGCATATGCGGTGAGGGTGTGAGCGCAACTGAAGTGTTGGGCCATTATGTGCCCCTCTGCAACCCTTTTCCATGTATTCAGTGTGCCCCATGTACATCCGACCTCTGGCATTTTTTATTTCTGGAAATGTCCCCCACTACAACTTACTGTGCATTTGTGGTATGTCTTGGAAGTCAGTGCTGTCCTGTCATGGGATTCCAGTGACCAGCTCCTCTGGGATGACGGCTGCGACTATCTCCTCCAGGTCATCCAGGTCCTCCTGCGGTGCAAGACTTCCACCTCCAGTCTGCAATGCTGCCTTTTGGTTCCTGGCCAATTTCTCTTTACTTATGCACTTGCAATTGTGCCGGCGCTTCTTCAAATCGGTGACAGTCCTCTTCACCTCTACCACACTGTTGACCTTATCTGCTATTGCCTGCCATATAGCCTCCTTCCTACCTATTGGCAACTTGGAGGTGACGAAGAGCTGATGTTGGTGCACCATCAAATCTCTGACCAAGATGTTGGTCTCCTGCTCAATGAAGCAACACTTCCTCTTCCATTTTGAGTGTTTTTGGGGGGTTTCTGCAGCCTCGCTGAGTTTTTTTATGCTAATGCTAGAAAAATGATGCCAACAAGGTTAGCATAAAAAAATGTGCTGCTAATCGTGCTAACGCCACTTTTGCAGCAATAGTCATTTTTACTTACAACATGTTCAAAGGTTAGCATCATTATTTTTTACCCTAACCATTCCTTAGCACCATTGTGCATTATTCAATATTCTATGGTACACAGATGGTGCTAGGCAATGGCGTTAGCTGGCGGATATATTTTTGATGCACAACTGCACAAGCGCAGTTGTCCGTCATTTTTGTTAAATAAGGGCCTTAGAGTCACCAATGTTTGCTAACATGCCCTGAAACTTAGGAAGGGGGCGGCAGTAAACTACATTGTTCTCATGAAGACTTTGAAGGCCAGCACACAGACAAATCCACACATTTTTCTTGCACACAATTACAATGGGACGTACCCATTCAAATGAGTCAATGGTTTTTAATAATGCCCTACATGACTAACTTATCCAACAGATTCTTCAATTCAGCTCTCATGCTCAAATGAACCAACTTAACTTTGTGTGTTACATGTACAGCATTTGTCTTCAATTTAATTGTGTGAACATATTTATGAATGCGACTAATCTTGCCACTAAAAAAATTCTTAAAATCCTTTTCAATGTTTTTTGTAGGGTTTTGTTCATCTGCAGAAATCAAAGAAATGGGTATGCTTGCTATTCTGAAAGGTGGATTGGCAGCTCAACTTACATGAAACTAAGCCAAGCTAAATCCTACCAACTTACTATGTTCCTAGCCCTTATTACCTGCTTACATTTTTGTAAATGTAGTTCTACCAAAGCAAGATGCAGAGTCTATGAAGAACCCCACCATATCTATGTATTTCTCACCGTAAATGTGAATTAAACAATTTATCTGAAATAATGGTAATCAATGCACCTGTGTCACACATCTTTCCAATTGTTTATGTTGCACTCATTGTAACTTGACATATAGAGTCTTCAACTTTGTCAGAAGACATAGAAACAATCTCTAGGATAAAAACTAAGGTCCTCATTTACAAAGCCTGAGGTGCTGGATGGCGTAGCAAGTGCCTTGCTGTGCCACCCTCCACCACTGGGTAAGGGCACAAATGTGCTGTATCTACAAGTTACAGACAATTTCTGTCCTCTCCCCCTGCTCTGGCACACTAATTGCTGCCATGCGCCATTGCAGGCACCCTTGCACCATGACGCAGAGCTGCTTGTGTGGTGAGGATGATTGTTTTTGTGCAGGGAGGGATGTAAACAATCACAAGATGTGTTTTCCTCTCTCTTTGTGTGCTACAGAATGCAGTAGACCTAGAAAAAGAGTGAAAAACTGGGATAAATAAAGTTATTTCTCCCTGTTGTGTCATTCTTATGCCACCCTTGGGGTGGCGTAGGAATCGGACTCATTCTCAGAATTGTAAATTTGAAAATACATCAGATTTCTTTGGGTTTCAAGGGTTTTACATGGGAACACCCCAAGCAACACCCATGGAATGCCCCTTTCATGTGGTGTTATGCATGAAAGGGGTCGATATTTACAAGGCCATGAAACGCCATGCAAGGTGGCTTCACATGGCCTTGTAAATATGGGCGGCACACTGGCCACCGAAGCTTCAAAAACAAATGACTCTCCGGAGGTACAGTGTGCCGCTAGAGCCCCATACATGAGGACCTAAATTGGATAAATTCGAGGTGCTGTCCACTTCACTTATTTCAATACTGTGCACCTATGCAGAGTTTTTACTGGATTTACAAACACTGTAAAAGTGACTTAGATTTTGCACTATGTGCAGTATTTACATTTTGCTGGGCGTTGCATATTGTTACTTAAATGGGATTTACAGAAACACCTGACACAAAAAGGGTTATAATGGTGTTGGAAATTCTACACAGCTTTTTCTTTAATATGAACAGCATCAACATTATTAGTATTTTCTAACATATTAGCTGAAGCTGCTTGTGTATGAAAGTTCTCCTGAGACATCATACGACTCAAGAGTATTGAGCATTCAATGCGTTTAGCTAAATCCACAACTTCAGACAAAGAAGTATCTCTGCAACTGAGTAGTTTTTATTTCTATCTTCTTCGAATAGCAGCTGTACACAAGTTGCCCTCAAATGTAGGTGTCAAAAGATGCTCCAAAATTGCATGTTGCTGACAATGCCCTAAGAGCAGATATGAACTCTTCAACACTTTCAGCAGCACATTGTTACTACCTAGAATATGTAATCTTTCTAATAGTGCACCTCAGAAAATTTGACCCTAAACCTTGTGATAGCTTCTGAATGTCCGTTCCACTCTCCAGATTGAGCAGCTGGGGCAAGAGCTTGAGGCCAATTGTCAAAGATTTGTTGTCCTTCGTGGGCCAAATATCTAAATTAAATTAAAGCCTTACGTTTAGAATTGCAGTATCCCATGGCAATTACATATTTTCCAAAGGATCTCAACCAAGCATTCCAGTTTAAGCTTGGGTTTCCAGGATGTTGAAGAAAAGGTGAGATCTGGGCAAACTTGGAAGGAGCCATGGCGATTGAGTGACACACAGAAGAAAGGTGTCCTACAGAAAGTGTTAGCCAAATGGTAGTTTGAAAACATATTCACTATGAGAATGTGACTCCCAATATGTCAAAATACTTTAACAGATGACTAAAAAATTTAAATACTGCAAATTTTCACCTGAAAACGTCACTAAATAGCAATGAGGGATTTCCTTTAAAAAAACTTCCAGATCCAAAATGGTGGTAAAGTATGGCCATGTTGCTACTTGAGCACTTAGACATAAGCTGTGAGCAGCCAGATCAAATCTAGTCGATTGCCTCAATGTTTTTGCAGGAGCATGCTGGCTTGAGACTCCTTGCACTTCAATATGTTGTACAGAGACAAATTAGAAAAAAAAATGAGGGTGGAGCATTAGTAGTCCAAAGGAAGCCTTGGCCGCGGATGTGTTGAAATTGTGAGTGGATGCAAGAGACTCACTGCATAACAACTCCAGTGGGTAATTGGAAGGCAATCTTTTTCAGAAGTGATGTGAAGTTGAGACTGATGAGGGCTGTGGGCTCTAAATAGTTCATGTCATCACCAAATGTTGCAAAGAATATCCTTCAGCCAACTGGTAAGTATTTTTTTTTATTTTTACTGCACATACATAGTGAGGTGAAAGTATCCCACGTGCAGCCTGCCATTCAGCATCTACCTCTCAGCCAAGTCTGAGGAAACGATGTAACGGAGGTGGCACATAGCTCAAACAATAACAATGACAACAAGGAATGTCATTAGAGCATGAGTGGGGCTCGCTCCACAAAGCAGGAGCTTCCACTTCGCAAGCTCAACAATTTACATAGAAAGTATACAAATCAAGCTGTACAAGTTCCACATCATGAATTACCCAAATGGTAAATAACGTACATATGTGACATGGTACAAAATAGGTCAACTTTAAATAGGTATAAAAACCTGCAGACACTTGGTATGAGAAAACCCATGGCGTTATTTGGCATTGCATAAATTTTTAAGACTACATTCTAATTTGATTTTTTTGGTTGTCATGATAGGTAGGTTCAAAAATATATTGATGCTAGTGTTAAAATGAAGCCTGATTTCGGTGGAATGTTATATCCCTGGGCAATGGGCTTATGTATAAAGTGGACTCCCGTTGATATGAGTTGCTATTGCCATCTTGTAAACGTGTTTGTAGATTTAGGAGAGGAATTTAGTCACAATACCAGGACTGATAAAATTTCTTGCCTAAGAATCCACAGTTCTAGAGGAGAATATAAAATGTCATGCACTGTGATTCACCAATACCAGACGAAAGTGAGCAAATACAGGGCCTCCTTACAAACTGCTTGTGAAATTAGGTCCATCAGGATGATGAGTAATGTGGTCCAGGATGCCCAGACAGTTTATGTTGGGAAAGCTATGGATAAAAATACAGCCAAGATTGAGAAATGAACTGTGGAACCAGATGCAGTAAATCTGATTCTGTCAGTAATTCCCCATTTCATAGTGGAACATCAAAGTTCAACTAATACCTTTTTGTTTTTTTCTAACAGCTGGTGCCCTATTACAGAGAGTGCCCTGGGGGTGCAACGGGCATGTGCTTCCGCTTTCTGCACCCACAGGGCACTTTTGCCTCTGCACCCTCATCCTTTTCGATGTGGGCACAGAGGCAAACATGCATTTAGGAGGCTCATTGAAAGTGTGCCACAAAAAGGTGGTGCACTTTCATCACATCATCTAAAGGCAGGCTCTGGAAGGAAGAAAAGGGGTCCCATGGACCTCCCAGACATCCCCTTGTAGTTGGGTGCAGTCACTAATTGTACCCGCCTGCAAGGTGATTTCTCTCTTCCCTGTAGGAATGGCGGGCAGGTTTACCACCTGCACAGTTAAACACTGAGAGGTTTTGAAGCAGTTGCTCTTTACTTCATGTGAATGTGCTGCCCCCAGTACAGTACAAGCTTATCACTGTCCTCAGGGCCGTTCATTCACTGTAATAGGTGAATGTAAGGTACGCTGTAATGTTAGCGCGACTGACCTTAATAAGTAAACTTACATGGGGACGCGAATAGGTCGATGAACCTTTTGACTCGCAGTTAAGATGTTCTTACCATAGCTCCAGTAGGCACTCTCCAACATCATGGGAGTAGACCACCATTCCCAGGAGACCATGGGCACGGTACTGGCCAAGTTTCAGGAGACCCAGCGGCTGCAGGAGGAACAGTACCTGGGGATCAGGGAGGACTTGAAGTCCATTAACACCACCTTGGTCACCATTGCAGGGGTGCTGGCAGACATGGCCAACACCACGAGGGAGACAGTGGCACACCACGTCATCCGGCGCTAGTGGACAGGAGGTCCTGCCACAGGAACAACAGGCCACCAGCACCCCACCCCCTGCAGAAGGAGAACCACCCTGCAAACAGTCCCTGCGATCCAGGCACAAGACAGAGAACATTGCCAAGACCCCCACCAAGAAATAAGACTCTCCTGATTGTCACCCTTCTGTCCCACTATGTCACCCTGACCACCTTGAACTGCCATTACTCCCTTTCCTGTGCCCCATTGGACAATGCACCTGTGATACAAAAAGACTCGACGCTACCATGGATATTCCTCCACCATCACCCCAGCCCATTGCACATCCCCCTCTACTTATTAGCACTTTAATAAACACCCTTGAATCACAAAACAATCTGGAGTCAGTCTGTACTTTCACCAATGTATTATTACAACCACTTAGACAAATATCAATGTAAATATTCTTTTCCACATACCAAAGTATGACAGTTGTTCGACAGCAGTAAACATAGCATAAGGCAGAATATGGTACCCAGATCTGTAAAAAGGAAAGCCAAAGTGAACTGTCATGGTCTATACACAGAGGTAAAAAGGCTGACTTATACAATATCCTACAGTAGTCAGATATGAGATGAGCAGTGCCAGTCTCCTACCTGTATTTCACTGGAAGTACTGCATGATGATGTTGTTTCGGTTGTCAATATCTTCTTCCTCTGCCTCCTCTTCCTCACTGTCCACAGGCTCAACAGCTGCCACAAGACCAACATCAGGGCCGTCCTCCTGCAGAAAAGGCACCTGGCTTTGCAATGCCAGATTGTGCAACATGCAGCATGCCACGATTATCTGGCACGCCTTTTTGGGTGAGTAGTATAGGGAGCCACCTGTTAGATGGAGGCACCGGAATCTGGCCTTCAGGAGGCTGAAAGTCCGCTCAACAATCCTCCTAGTTCGGCCATGTGTCTCATTGTAGCGTTCCTCTGCCCTTGTCCTGGCATTCCTCACTGGGGTCAGTAGCCATGAGAGGTTGGGGTAACCAGAGTCAACTGTAAATGTCGAGGGATATCTGTTAGACATACACCAACCCTTAGGGACTACCCCATACCCAGACACCTATTCATACTGTGTGGTGACCTTGGGCTCACCTATTAGCCACACACAGTGCCTCTGGAGTTGGCCCATCACATAAGGGATGCTGCTATTCCTCAAATTGTAAGCGTCATGCACAGAGCTAGGATACTTGGCATTCACATGAGAGATGTACTGGTCTGCCAAACACGCCATATGCTAATTCATTGAATGGTATCTTTTACGATTTCTACCTGTTCATTCCTGCGGGGGGGACAAATGCGACATGTGTACCATCAATGGCACCAATGATGTTGGGGATATGTCCCAGGGCATAGAAGTCAGCTTTCACTGTGGGCAAATCCCCCACCTGGGGGAAAACGATGTAGCTGCGCATGTGTTTCAGCAGGGCAGATAACACTCTGGACAACACATTAGAGAACATTGGCTGAGACATCCCTGATGCCATGGCCACTGTTGTTTGAAAGGAACCACTGGCCAGGAAATGGAGCACTGACAGCACCTGCACCTGCACTGGAGGGGGAATACCTGTGGGATGGCAAATAGCTGACATCAGGTCTGGCTCCAATTGGGCACACAGTTCTTGGATTGTGGCATGATCAAGTTTGTAGGTAATAATGATGTGTCTGTCTTCCATTGTCGACAGGTCCACCAGAGGTCTGTACACCGGAGGATGACGCCATCTCATCATCTGCCCCAGCGGAGGGGCCCTATGGAGGAGAATGGTGAACAGAGGGTCATGTACCACATAGGTTGCACAAGGGTTTTTGCACTAATGTGATTAAATCGGTGTTTGGCATTGTCTGTCCGTATTTGTGCCCAAATGTGCTGTGACACACTTAGGTGCCCTGCCATATGCCACCCTGAAATGGCGGCTGCCTGACCTGTAAGGAGGGACAAGAGGAACTGAGGTGACTGCGCTGGTGCTGTGCAGCGTCGCTGTAGGCGGTCGAAGACCGCAGCACAATTCAGCTTTGGTTATCATTGTGCCCTATGGGTTCCAGGAGTCAATGACGATGTACGCTGGTGGTGACAATACGCACTGCCGCGGACGTGACCGCCATTTTCTATCTGTTTACTCACTTGATACCTGACCTTCAACAGGAGAGGACCTACACCTCAAGTGCTGCTGTGACCTCACTCTGGAAGCCACAATGGCTCGAGTGTCAGGGGAAAGGGCCCCTGCCTTCACTGTGGAGGAGTTGGAGGGACTAGTGGATGGGGTCCTCCCCCAGTACACCCTACTCTACGGTCCTCCAGACAAACATGTGAGTACACTGTGAGCATGATGCATGGGATGTGAATGTATGGAGTGGTGTCGATGGAAGAGACATGTTGGGGGGGCTGAGGCCTGCATGTGAGGATGGTGAGTGTATGTGTGTCAGGGCATGGGTGGGAAGTGGTGGGCAATGAGTATGACGAACCGGACAGGGGAGTAATTTCCTTTCCTCCTGTACCTTTCCTCTAGGTCACCTCCCACCAGAAGAAGGGTACTTGGCGTGCCATTGCAAAGGAAGTGCGAACCCTGGGGGTCTATCATAGACAGAGCACCCACTGCCGCAAGAGATGGGAGGACCTGTGCCGCTGGAGCAAGAAGACGGAGGAGGCCCAGCTGGGGATGGCCCGCCAACGTTGAAAGGGCACCCATCGCACCATGACCCCCCTGTTGTTCTGGATCCTGGCGGTGGCATATCAGGAGTTGGATGAGTGCTTGAGGGAATTACAGCAGCCACAAGGGGGTGAATACAGTCTAATTCTGCTGACTCTGCATGCTTTACAAAGTGTCTGGGTGGGCGATGTGGGCAGTGGGTTCCCCTAGGGCAAACTTGCTAGGGTAGGTCCCTCGTTAGGCAGGCTCTGTGGCACTCCAACCCCAACCCCAATAGTGGTAGTGGCCATCTACAACTAGTCAGGCTCCTGTTGGTTCCAGGTGTGCAGCAAATGGGGTTAGGCATAGTCCCCCATGGGTAGGTGATTTTCCTATGAAACGTTAGTGCATGGCCTAGTGCATAGGGCTGCTCCCTGTGTGTTGTGTCCGCCAACGGTAGTGGTGTTGTTGGCATTGACCATGTGTCTCCTCTGTCTTTCCCCCCTTTTTGTTTTGTCACCATGTCCTTGTGTTCATTAGCATCATCTGGCGGTGGAGCAGTGGCACCAGAGCAGGAGGGAGCTGCAACCCACATGGACCAGGAGGGTGAATGTATGGAGTCTGAATGCACCATTGGGATGGAGGGCGAGGGGAACTTCATGATGGGGACAGGAGGGGACACCAGCAACAGCGACTCCTCCTCTGATGGGAGTTCCCTTGCGGTGGTGGGCACCACTACCGTATTCACCTCTGTGCCCACCACAACAACAGGTACAGCTGCCACCCCCTCTACCAACACCGCCCTCCCAGCAGCCCCTCAGCGTTTTTCCCGTGCCCGCTCACCCAGAAGTGTGGGCATCTCCTTCGCCCCAGGCTTCTCAGGCCCTGCCCCAGTCAGCCCTGCTGCCCTCAGTGAGGAGGCTATTGACCTCCGGAGATCCCTCACTATTGGGCAGTCAACCATTTTGAATGCCATCCAGGGTGTCAAGAGGCATTTGCAGTAAACAAATGCATACCTTGAGGGCATTCATTCTGGTGTGGCAGCCCAACAGAGAGCATTTCAGGCTCTGGCCTCTGCACTGATGGCAGCCATTGTCCCTGTGTCCAGCCTCCCCCCTCAAACTTCCAGTACCCAAACCCAATCCCTTCTACCTCAGCCTATCCCAAGCACACCATCAGACCAGCATGCACACACATCAACACACAAAAGTGGCTCAGGCAAACATAAGCAGCACACATCCCACAGGCACTCATACAAGCACCATACCCATGCAGGCACACCAAAATCCACTGCCTCCACTGTGTCCCCCTCCTCCACGTCCTCCACCTCACTCCCGGTCTCGTCTCCACTCACACCTGCATGCACTACATCCTCAGCCACTACCTCCATCACCAGCATGCCCATCACTACACGCCGCTTATGTGCAATCACCACCCCCACTACCATTCACACATCCCCTGTGTCCTCTCCCAGTGTGTCTGTGAGCCCTCCACCAAAAGTTCACAAACGCCGGCACACACCCACTCAACAGCCATCCACCTCACAACAGCCTCCAACCCATGCACCTTCACCCAAACTCAGCAGACGTACACCTCCTACAACCATTACCTCTTCCTCCACTCCCAAACGCCCTCCATCTTCCTGTACCAGTGTGTCTAAAAAACTTTTCCTGGCCACCATTGACTTCTTCCCTACACCTCTCCCCGTCCTTCCCCTAGGGTCAGGTTGTCTAGAGCCCAGACCAGCATCTCAGCCACCAAATGGTTGTCCACTGTGGTCTCTGCAAGTCTGGGAGGATTGAAGGGGGCACCCATCAGGGCTGCCAGTCTGCCACCTACTGAAGCCAAGGACCACCCTATTCTGCCACCTGCCAAGGTAAAGAAGGGGCCAGCATGCAGAAGAGAAAAGCTGCACCACCCACCCAGCAAGGCCTCATCCAGAACCAAAGAGGACAGTGCCAAGGTGCCAGCAGCGACTTCCAAGGTGGGGAAGGGACACAAGAGCAAAGAAAAGTCACCTCAGGGCACGGAGCCTCCGGGTGAGGGACTGGTGACCCCCATTTCTCAAGTCAGGCTAGCAACCTGTACCGCGATGAGCACCACCGCAACGACCACCACCTGCACTGCCACCTGCACCGCCACCTGCACAGCAGCTGCCACAACTACAGTCACCAGCATCATCCCCAGTGGGCAGCCTTCCGAGGCTGCAGGAGACGTCCTGGTGTCTCCCTCCACTACTACAGACACCTGCACCATGGGCACCACCGGCAGCATCTCCTCCGCAGACACCGCCGGAGACACCACCATCTGCCCCGCGATGTGCCCGGCCAGTGCCACTACAGCGGACATCAGCATCATCCCCAGTGGGCAGCCTTCCGAGGCTGCAGGAGACGTCCTGGACCCTGCACACACTACATGAGGCACCACCACCAGCATGACACTACCGGCAGTTTGCAGCCTAAGTCATCACAAGGTGGAGTGTGGCTCTGCCTCCATGGAGTATAATGCTACCTGTTACTGGAAAACTCATGGCTCAGACACCCAGGTGAGGGAATGGGAACTGCCACACCCCTGGTGCTGCAACACTGGGCACCCTCTAGAACCAGTGGAGAAAAGCATCCACTAATTCAGTCCTTGGCAGGATGAAGCACTCTGGGCACCAAGCCCCCTCCAGAATCAGTGGGGAAAAGCATCCAGTAACCCAGTCCTTGGCAGGATGAAGCACTCTGGGCACAAAGCCTCCTCCAGAACCAGTGGAAGACGCCACCCACTTGATAGACTGTGGCTTTGCACTCCTCAGGACCAAGCAGTGGGCAAAGCACCCACTTGAGAGACTTGAGAGACTGTGGCTTTGAACGCTCCAGGACCAAGCAGTGGGCAGTGCACCCACTTGAGAGACTGTGGCGTTGCACTCCCCAGGACCAAGCAGTGGGCATGGAGCCCACTCGAGGAGCAGTGGCATTGTCCCATCATCCGGCTGAGGTGCCCCCCCTCCCCTCCTCCGTGAGGTGCCTGTTTTTTTTCAACCTGATGCCCCTGGAGTGTTCTCTCCGTTCTTTTCGCCCATGATTTTTGGGACCAATGGTCCACAGACATTTAATGGGACAGTGTACGGACTTGTGTACTTGCTGTTAATATTTGTATATACTGATGATTTAAAGTTATCTTGGGCTATCTGATTGTTCGAATATTACACTTGTTAACCTCATTTAATTTGGTCCTTGCGTTCTTCCAGAGGGTGACGGGGTGTATCTGTAATGTGATTGCATATGTGAGCGTGTGTTGTTGTGGGTGGGGGGTGGGGTGTGCAGGTGTTGTGTGTGTGTGTGTCACTCTCTTTTCCCTCTGCACCTCCCCTGTGTGCTAGGTGCAGTACTCACCATCATCGTCGCCGCCGTCTTTGATGTTCTTGGTAGATGAGGAGGTAGACCAGCATCGGCAGGGCCTGTAACTCAGGTTCCATGGCGTCCTGGTTGTTCGTTGACTGTCGAGAGGTGGGTGGTTTCGCTTCCACAGACTGTTTCCACCGTGCTTTTGATGGCATTAGTACCGCCCCAGAAAAGCTGGTGGATTAATGCGTTGTAATAGTGTGGGCGGTACATTGTCTTCTGCCTGTCTGTTGGCGGTTACTGCTGCAGTGTTTGTTTTTACCGCCGTTGTGGTCGGAGTGTTAAAGTGGCTGTTTGTGTTGGCGGTTTCCGCCATGGACGTAATTCCATTTTTTTTTTTGCTGGCCTGTTGGCGGTATTACCACCGCTTTATCACCTTTCAACCAAAGCTCTGATGGCACCAGCAGGCAAAGCAAGTGAGCCTGATACCCACTAGATGAGCCTCTTGTCTGGTAAATCTAAGCATCTGTCTATTCATCCCTTCACCCTTTATCCACCTGCTTTCACCTGTACATTGTCATCCATTCACCCTTTCATCCATCATTCAATCGTGTGATTTTCCATACATACATCATCTATGCATGAATACATCAGCCAACTAGTCATCCATCATTTGACTTATCCGTTCCTTCATAAAATCCTTCTCGCATTAATTGATCTTTTTGTCCATCCATTCTCTGGAATTTCCATTTACACTGTCAGCCTTTTATCCACCCGTTCATCCTCTTGTATGACCATCCATACCATACATTCATTCTCTCATGTTTCCACATATTCTGACATTCTTCCACCCACCCATCCTTCTAATCTCTCAGATTTCTATTTTTTCTACAAACCTTGCACACACTCATCCATCTTCTCAGATTTCGCTTCACTCTGCTATCCTTTCACCCACCTATCCATCCTTTCACCCACCCATCTGTTCGTCTAATTATTCAACCAACCTTTCACCCAACCATCATTTTACCCACTCATACATCCTCCCTACATTCCTTTTTTTTTTATCAAACCATCTTTCTTTCTTCCATATAGCATTAATTATGAGCGTTTGTCTGCCAAATTGCAGAAGGAAGAGGCCCAGAAACAACAGTACCCCAGCACTAGCTGTTAAAACAGAGGTCCGCAACGCCCGCCTCCCACCGCCTAACACTTCCAACCAATTAGGCCACTTGAAGAGACTATGGAAGAGCTACTTGGCTTAAGTAACTGAGTGATGGAGCTGTGAATTTTACAACACAAAAAGTATAAATAAATAAAAATAGTCAATGAAACAGGAAAAGTGTGTCACGGTAGAGCCAAATTATATCGGAAGCTTGGAGCAAGAAAAAGTTAATTATGTGGCATGATACAGCACATTCTGTGGTAGTATTATTGAGCTATATTGCCATTTTAAGACAGGAAGACGAATACGGTCTAGGAAAGAGAGTGAACTCAGAAGTTCAAATCTAATAACTAATAACAACAATCAGCAACAGCGAGATAACCAGTTAACGTTTTGCAAAGCGTCTGTCTGTGCCGTATGATGTTTCAAATGTTGATAACTATTGATCCGTTTCACCTAGAAAACTGTATTTTGGCATCAACTAATTATGCAGCATAGACTGACTACGTGAAATGGGAAACAACTCTTATTTATGCATTAAAGGCAGCAGTAATGAATAGCAAAATTACAAGACCCTATGTAGAGCTAAGCGAACCTCAGTAACTAAAGTATGTTTGTATTTACTTCAATGCATACACAGCAATAGAGTCTGAACTTAATCACTTAAAAAATAATCTACTATTTTGCTGGACATTATTTCTGCATATTGTAAGCCAACGTCACTGCACTCATTAATAAAGCAGAGGACATAAAAAGAAGGGATTTCGAGTCACCAAAATGTTAGGGGTAATGGAAGTTAGATCTTGCACCATTTGACACACGCTAGCATCATGTATTGATCCCTTGCCCAAATAGTATCCCAGCAACAGCTCTTGTTTTTACGAGTAATGGCTATGCTATAGAAAAAGAATGGAAGAGCACTAAGTGAACACTGATCTCAGAACTCTGTTTTCTTTCTATTCCTGAGCTGCCTGGATGACTCCTGAAATTTGGGGTCGCTTGTACAGTGGCTGGGACAACAAAAGGCAAGGCAATGATAGAACTTCAAAACCCCAGGGTACACATAATTGGCATCCATTTTGAAACCTAAATCACTAAACGATGTAGAAGGGTACATGTGTGTTACATGTATATCAAAAGCACAAGTGAAGTGCATTGTAGTTCAGATGGAGAAATGGCACTTAGGCCCCCAAGCACAAAGCAATTTTACTTTGCGAAGGCTTTGATTCGTAAAATCGGAGCCTTTGTACCAACCACAAAAAATTGCATTTTTGCACTCACAAAGCTCAAATTTCATATTCGGTAACATTTTATCAAATTTCAATTTGGGTTAGAGAATATGTTCAGATCTGGAATTTGGAAAGGGAGTGATAAGAATGTCCCTTTTAGACAGTGATTCCACGAGGTATGTAATTAATGTTTTGTGGCCGAAATCCAGTCTCAAAACATTAATATTGTATCACCTCCTCAAAGGACATCAAAAGGTACTCGTAAAGGTAATGTTGACGAAAACTCATTACTGTTTTTTTGTTGTTTACTCCTCTAAAAGGTTTATGTATTTTTTCTATATCACTTCCCATTTCCTTTACGGAAAGCAGCTGAGTTTGAGAAAAGAAAAACATTGTTTTATGTAAAAGCTATTACAGATATGATAGTCTGTTGACCCCAGCAGGCCAGTATGCCTGTGACTCTAGCCAATCATAGTGGATCACAGTTTGTGAACTATCATATGCATATTGAGGTAAGTGGATTTACGACAGAGTATGGTTCAGTATTTTGTGAACTGATCTACTGTGGGTTCTCAAAAACAAATACATCAAGCTGCAGTTCTGCCTCATGCTTCTCAACATATGCCTCAATGGAGGCGTCTCGATCCTACATGGCTATGGGCAACCCCTTTCAGCACCAACACAAAGACCATTAAAGGATGGACCGGTCAGGGCCCTTCTAAAAACCAAGGCCCATATTTATCCTTTTTTAGCGCCGCATTTGCGTCATTTTTGTCAAAGAATGATGCAAATGCGGCACTAAAAAAATATAAATTTGGGCCCAAATGTCCTGGAAATGCAGTCCTGAATTGAAAGGTGCCACTGTCCTAGTTGATACCTGTCTAACACATACAGTTGAGAATCACAAAGGCACTTCAGAGATTTTTTTTTAGGGATGGACTTGTAGGAGCATGTTGATTCTGGTCCTTATTACCGGGCCACCCCAGATGTTTGCATTCCTCTTCCTTCGCTGAACCTGTTTTTGTTGACTTTTAGGATTCTGTGCACATTTTCTCTGCGAAACAGTGGTCAAGTGCCTGTGCTCTTCCTGGAAAACTTGATACAATTGGCCTGCACTTGATTGGTACATGTAATTACCTTCTATATCCCTATAACATGGTACTTTATGTACACAGAGCCTGTAAATGTAATGCTAATTGTGTGCGGCAGTATCTATTGTGGCGCCCATTAAAGTAACCTTTAACATGCCCCAGGCCCGCCCTAGCAACCTTAGTGTGCAGTTTTAAACTACTATTTCAACATATCAAAAAATCCTTTTGACAGGTCTAAACCTTCATTTTTAATACATATGTTGCCCCTAAGAGAGGACCTAACCACTCACAGGGTGGGTGCCTAGTATTTTAAAAGTAGTGGTAGGGTGTAAGGTTTACATCTACTCATAAAGTTGTTTTTACTGTTCTAAGGCTATTTCTCTCGTAGATTAACACTAGGTTACCTAATTACCCTTAATACGTGATAATGTTAACTCAAGTTGTGAACAGATAGAGGAGTGCTGTTTACTCTCCAATGAGCTGTACTTTAAAATCCTCTTAATGGTAAAGGTAGATTTTAAGTTACTATTCTGAAAACAGCACTTTTAGAAAGTTGGCTTTTTCTGCCAAAATCAAATTTCTCTTTCGGCTAGTGTCCAGTGTCACATGACTGTGAATGGCTCTCCTGTGGTTTTGTGAATTCCTTTGAGACATGGCGAATAAAGAGACTTCGGTGTGAGGCAGATTGTTGTTCACCCCTAGGATGCCCTAGGGGGTCGTACTCAGCCCTTGCTGAGCATCAAAGAGTAACCTCAGAGTTTTCTAACCAATTCCTTACTTCTAACAGCTGCCTTCCCTGCCACTTACAAAAGCAGGTCATACCTAGAAATGCCTCCATTGACGTTAGATAGTACGGAGCCAACCTCAGGAAAGGGGGAAGGTTGATGGTTAGACAAAAGAGGAATTCCCCTGCCCACTGGCTGGCACAGGGGATACAATTGACACCTTCAAGACCACCCATCAGAACACCCCTGGACCTGTGAAAGAGTCAGGAGGAAGATTGCCCCGTTGTCTGAAAAGGAAGATTTGACTACTTTCCTTGAGACCACATTCTCCAGAAGTGACTCCAGGTTGTCTGATCTCCTGTTTGAGCTACAGGGACACTACAAGCTGCTAGAGGCTTTCCAGCAACTGTTTAGCTAACCAGTGCCAACTGGACCTGCCCAAAGCTGGATGTGCCCTGCTGCTGTTCGTCTCTGTGTGACTGAGTCCTGATCCCCTAGCGGTGCTCCTCATGTCCTGGACCCTTAGCTGGTGGCAGAGTGAACTTTTCCTGAAGAAAAGTTGATGATATAGAAGTTTTAGGCCTCTGTGACCACCTGCAACAACCACCAATACGATCTTCCAGCAGGACCTGCTTTTCGCGCCAGCATCAACAGCCCCCATAGAACACCAACATGAATTATCAGCTACGAGCGGCTCTTCGAACTACAGCAACAGCTTTCTACCACATCAACCGCTCCTCATGCAAATTACTACCTCCTCTCAGCCGCTCCAATGTGAACAGTAGCTCTTCTTACGGACTTGATAAGGTAACTTCAGTGAGATGAACCTGGTCCCTGTACCTAACCCCGCTCCATTGTAGTCGACCTGAACTTGTGACTTTCCGTGGGTCCAACACAATCAGATGACTGTGAGTGGCACTTTGTGTTTTTTGTGCTATTTTCACCTAAAATGTTTAAAACCCTAATCTCTGATTCTACTGATTAGATTCCCTTGTAGGTGTTCCCTTCCTATTTGCGAGTCTGAGTGGTATGCAATACCATTTGCGACCACGTACGCGGTCGCAAATGGTGTCGCAGTTACCATCCACTTCAAGTGGATGGTAACCCACTCGCAAATTGGAAGGGGTCCCCATGGGACCCCTTCCACTTTGTGAATGGACCCAAAAATATTTTTTCAGGGCAGGGAGTGGTCCCAAGGACCACTCCCTGCCCTGAAAAAATACCGAAACTAAAGGTTTCTTTTTTTTTTTTAAGTGCAGCTCGTTTTCCTTTAAGGAAAACGGGCTACACTTAAAAAAAAAAATACTGCTTTATTGAAAGCAGTCACGAACATGGAGGTCTGCTGACGACAGCAGGCCTCCATGTTTGCGAGTGCCTATACTCGCTATGGGGCCACAATTTGCGACCCACCTCATTAATATTCATGAGGTGGGTCATTGCGACCCCATAGCGAGTTGCAGTCGGTGTCTGAGACACCGTAATGCATACCAATTTGCGAGGTGCAAATTGCGATTCGCATGGACTCGCACTTTGCACCTCGCAAATTTTTAAGTTGCTACATCTGGCCCAATATTCTTAACATTTCATTTCATCATTATTAATCAGTTTCATTAGTCATTGTATATATTGGCGGCCACTCCCCGTGGGCACATTTCAAATGCATGTTTTAGCAAAATACAATAATACATTTTCTATGCGACATTATTACGCATTAGTTCATAAACATTTCATATTAATTTTTAAGAATATAAGCTACGCTCTCTCAAAGGCACACTTCCCTTAGTGGTGTTAAGTAATAAGCGTTCCATAAAATGGGAGTCCTTTACAAGCTCAAATGAATTAGTGGCGAAAATGCACAATTTAGTTTCAACCCACCAATCACCTTCTGGGCTCTGTACATACACTCCGAATGAGATTATGGCCTTGCGTGCAGACTTTTTTTCTTCTTTGAAAGAGTTATTTTTCAGAACTAATAGGGGGAATAAACAACCTAAAGTAGGAATTCACCATAGGTGGTTTAATAAGGCATGTACAGAAGCCAAGCGTAGCCTTCTAAAAGCAATAAAGCCTAAAGATAGATCTATGATAATCTATGCAAGGCGTGAGTATGCATCTGTAACGAAGACCAGCAAAATCCACTGAGAAGAGACAACATGGCAGGAATTTACTACTAGCAGCAAAGGATAGCAATTCAAAACGTTTTTGGACCTTGGTGGCCACAAACGGGCAGAATGAGAACCCCAGACCTGATTGCCACATTCCCCGTGAAAATTGGATTGGCCACTTTTCTGAATTGTATAGTCAGGAGTCTGTTCTTCCTACTGGTAAAGACAGTGTAATAGTGTGTGCTTCTTCCTCTGTAAGCAGCCTTACACCGTTTACTCTTAGGGACACTGAGATAGCCATTAATGCCCAAAAATCAGGAAAGGCACCTGGCTTGGATGGAATACCTTCTGATTTGTTAAACTCTGATCTAAATTATTGGGGCCCCTATGTCAACAGAGTGTCAAATGCTGTTCTGTAGGGCGAAAACCACCCCTGCTCTTGAAAAGGAGCGATAATTGTTCCCATCCACAAAAAAGGGGATAAGGTAGTTCCGGGCAATTACAGACCAATTAGTCTGTTAGATAACCTGCAAAAAATATTTTGCTATGAGGTCCTGAGCAGGTTCAAAGACTGGATAGAGGAAAATGAAGCGCTTAGCCACCTGCATGTGGGATTTAGGCAGAAGACAAGCACAGTTGACCAGGTCTTCCGCTTCCTTACGATCAAATGGAAGACAGTGGACCTGGATGAAGGGAAACTTTTTGTCGCCTTTCTGGACCTAAATTTGGTTTGATAACTGTATTCCGAGAGCCATGCCAGAATACGTGGGGAACAAATGGGGAATTAACAAGCGAGATTCCAATCCATAAGAGGGCGAGGCAGGGATGTGTGTTGGCTCCCACACTCTTTCTATTGTTTATTAATGCTTGTATTCCTTACTTATCTGACTGTGCTAATGATGCTCCTAAAGTAGGTGGGCCAAGACCCTGTGTCTGTTGTTCGCTGATGACTCCTTACTGCTATCGCAAACTGCTTCTGGTCTTGTTAACCTACTCGAGAAGTTTCTGTAGGGAGCATGGTTTACAAATAAATGCCTCTAAAACCAAATATATGTTTTTTGGTGATATAAAGCGAGGAAACAGATACTGTTGGATGGCGAAACATTAGAAAGAGTGTCCGACTTTCATTACTTGGGAGTCAGGTTGGAAGATTCACACAAATGGCCGGCCCAACTGTTGAAGTGCTCTATGAGTATGAAACAAACGTTAGGGGGTATCTTGAGATTTGTTGCCAGATCTCCCAGATTTTCCATCACTCCCGTGATGGAAATATACAAAAGTCAAGTCAGAGGGGGAGTTTTATATGGTGCAGAGCTATAGGGTCATATCAACTTGAAAGATGTAGAGAGAGAAGAGAATTTCTTTATAAAACTCTTTCTAAAAATACCTGTAAGCTCCCCCACACTGCCTATTCAAATGGATTTCAATTTATATTCCATCTCACACATAGCTGCTTTAAGACCATTGCTGTATTGGATTAGGATTTGGTCCACGGATACCCTGATCCTATATAGAGCATTGTTGAGCGCCTTGTTGGGTGCTTCCTCAATCAAAACAATTATGTGGTACAGTTACATCAAAAGCACTTTTACCAAACTTGGGTTGGGTGTCCATTGGTCAGACCCCTCCCATCTTTCAAAAAATGCCACGCACATTGTAAAGGATGCATACTGGCTAAGTTTGCAAGTAGAAAAGTTAGCAGCGGTTCCTTCTTCTAGTATGACAAAGAGTTTTTTATCAGTAAAGTGCCATTATGAATTAAAGCATTATATGGATTCAATTAGATCTCCCTCAGCATGTGCACTTTAAATTAAAATTAGAATAGGATCTCTACCATTACACGCTCTCATTTTCAGATGGAACCAACCTGAAGGACACACAGATTTATGCCCAATGGGATGTGAAACCATTTAGTGCACTGCCCATGTTTTATTCCATTGTCCTGCTGTTAGACTTTTGATCCTTGGCTCCGTCTCACTTAACTTTTTGCCTCTGTTCCCCAGGTTGTTGATGTGTGCTGGACTCTGATTTTACTGCTTTTGTTACTCTGGGCAATTAACTACTGCTAACCATTGCTAAAGTGCAAGTGCTCCTTTACTAAATGTGTATGTAATTGGTTTATCCATGATTGGCATATTTGGTCTACTAGTAAGTCCCTAGTAAAGTGCACTAGAGGTGCCAGAGCCTGTAAATCAAATCCTACTAGTGGGCCTGCAGCACTGGTTGTGCCACCCACATAAGTAGCTCTGTAATCATGTCACAGACCTGCCACTGCAGTGTCTGTGTGTGCAGTTTTAACTGTAGATTCGACTTGGCAAGTGTACCCACTTGCCAGGCCTAAACCTTCCCTTTTATTACATGCCAGACACCCCTAAGGTAGGCCCTAGGTAGCCCCAAGGGCAGGGTGCAGTGTATGGTTCAGATACGACATATAGTAATGTGTTTTAAATGTCCTGACAGTGAAATATTGCTAAATTCGTTTTTCACTGTTGCAAGGCCTGTCCCTCTCATAAGTTAACATAGGGGATACCTTTAAATATGAATAAAGTGTAGATTCCCTTTGGGTGTGGATGGACATGTGGAGTTTGGGGTCTCTGAGCTCACAATTAAAAAATACATCTAGTAAAGTTGATTTTAAGATTGTGTGTTTGAAAATGCCACTAGTAGAAAGTGGGTATTTTCTTGCTTATACCATTTCTGTGACTCTGCTTGTTTGTGGATTCCCTGTCTGGGTCAGTTTGACAGTTGGGCTGGTTGCCCCTCACACTAGACAGTGACAGTGACAGAAAGGGAGTTGGGGTGTAGCCTGCATATCCTGAAGAGCCATCTGTGCTCGGCGGGAGGGGAGGAGTGGTCACTGACACCTGAAAGGGCTGTGCCTGTCCTCACACAGTGCAGTCTCCAACCCCCTGGTGAGTGTCTGGGGCCTGGCCTTTTACATTCAAAAGAGACTTGTTGGAAGGTGGGTCATTAGTTGTGTGGCCTGCACAAGTAACGAGTCCGCACACAACCGCCACTGGGAACCAAACACCCCATTGTAGCGCTTGACTCTCATAGGGTAGCGTTGCAGAGCAGTCCAAGGCTTACTCAAGGGAGATGGTGTGGGCTAGTAATCCCCATTCACAAGCACGCAAGCATGACTCTTAATAAATGAGGGCCGTATTTATACTCTGGTTGCGCCGAATTTGCGTCGTTTTTTTCGACGCAAATTCGACGCTAAACTAACGCCAACTAACGCCATATTTATACTATGGCGTTAGACGCTTCGGGCGCCAAAGTGCCCGGAGTGGGCGTCATTTTTTAGCGTGAACCCCTTCCTTGCGTTAATGATATGCAAGGGAGGCGTTCCCGTCTTAAAAAATGACTCCCAGGCCTTTACGTGGTATTTATACTCCCGGGCAAAAATGACGCCCGGGAGTGGGCGTGGCCAAAAACGGCGCTTTTGCGCCGCTTTTTAACGCCTGGGTCAGGCATGGCATTAAGGGACAAGTGGGCTCAAAATGAGCCCAGAGGTGCCCTCCCCTGCCCCCAGGGACCCCCCCTGCCACCCTTGCCCACCCCAGGAGGACACCCAAGGACGGAGGGACCCATCCCATGAACATTAAGGTAAGTCCAGGTAAGTTTTTTTTTTTTTTTTTTTGTGTGGCATAGGGGGGCCTGATTTGTGCCCCCCTACATGCCACTATGCCCAATGACCATGCCCAGGGGACAGAAGTCCCCTGGGCATGGCCATTGGGCAAGGGGGCATGACTCCTATCTTTACAATGATAGGAGTCATGTTGATGGGGGATGGGCGTCGAAAAAAAATGGCGCAAGTCGGGTTACGACGATTTTTTCGACGTAACCTGACTTGCCCCATTTTAAGACGCCCATACGCCATTTTCCCCCTACGCCGGCGCTGTCTGGTGTACGTGGTTTTTTTCCACGCACACCAGGCAGCGCCGGTCTGATTGCGCCGTCTAACGCCATTCCATAAATACGGCGCCCGCATGGCGCTTCAGAATGGCGTTAGACGGCGCAAAATTTTTTGACGCTAAACTGCGTTAGCGCAGTTTAGCGTCAAAAAGTATAAATATGGGCCTGAATGTCCAGCCTGTGCTTTTTCTTTTGATAAAGTAAAAGTACATTTATTATTCACACACACTACTCAATACTATGCAACAATCTACAAATATATACAAAGTGATGAAATCACTCTGTACCAACAGTATGTAATCGTTCAGGTCTCCTTAAGGGAGAATATAATCCAACAACCCACATGGCAAAACAGTCCCAGTGCCCCCCTTTGCAACATTTGAACATTCTGACAGTATTCAACAGTACAGTGCAATGATGACACCTACATTTGTGAATAAATACTTTCATCCTGCCAAGATGTGACTATCAGTATCATTATTCAAATTAGCATAATCAGAGAACATAAGAAACCAAATTCTAGCATTCTAACCATCAGAATTACTTTTGATTACTTTGAGATTACTATTGGATTACTCTTATTTAAACATAAAATAACAGTAGAATACATGGGGGCCATACCAACCTACACCTATGGTAGGCACCCTTGCACAAACAGGAACAAAAGCTCACTGAAGCTTGTGCTTCAAATATCCATTTGAACCCTGGAGGGGTTATCTCTCAGGTGTCCCACCCTACCTAGGGTGGGGACACCAACAGATGTTGGGGGGAGGCTGCGCTGCTCCTGCAGCTCCCCCTGTCTCCCAGTTCTCCGTCGGTGGTGGCCCCCATCTCAATGGGACCACCACAGGCGTTTTAAGGGCTCAAAAAGCAGCCCCTGCCCCGCAAAGCATGCTGGGGCGGCTGCATAAATGATGAGCGGCTCTCCCGCTGCGAGGGGAGAGCCGCGATTCCTTTTCCTTTAGGTTTTATTCTTTCTTTTCTGGGGGTGCTGGTCCCACCCGGACACCCCCCACTCCAAAACAAGGATCCCTCGTGGGAGGGCGGCTTAGGGAGCCCACCCCTGGCCGCCCCCGCTGGCTCCCCGCACGGCCAGCACCTCCGGGTGCTGCCGCGGGAGCCGGCCAGCTGACTTGGAGTCTGCCCGCTCGGGATGCTGGCGGCGGCCGCTGGGGCCGCGCAGGGGAGTGCAGCGGCACTCCCCCTTCCTCCCGGTGTCTTCGGGGCCCCTGGAAGGGGTCCGGGGCCCCTCCTCCTCACGACGGGGAGCGCGACGGCACTCCCCGGAGTCCTCTTGTTCTCGGGGCCCCGGGATGGGGTCCGGGGCCCCTCTCCTTCGTAGGGGGGAGCGCGACGGCGCTCCCCCAGGCCCTCTTCTGCACGGGGCCCCGGGATTGGGTCCGGGGCCCCCTCCGGCCATATTCACGGGGAGCGCGACAGCGCTCCCCGACTTTTCTTCGGCTGGGGGTGCGCGACGGCGCACCCCCACTCCCGCCTCTTCTCGGGCCCCGGGATGGGGTCCGGGGCCCCAGGGGGCCATTTTCACGGGGAGCGCGACGGCGCTCCCCGACTTCCCTTCTGCTGGGGGGTGCGCGACGGCGCCCCCCCCCCATTCACCCTTTCTTCACGGGGAGCGCGACGGCGCTCCCCGGCTTGTCTTCGCCGCCGGGGACCCCGGGGTCCCCTCTCCACAGCGGCAGGGGGGTGCGCGACGGCGCCCCCCCTTCTTAAACCTCCGAAGGACCAGGCTTCACGGGGCCCCGGGATGGGGTCCGGGTCCCTTTCTCTCGTGCGAGGGGGAGTGCGACGGCACCCCCCTTGCTCCTCTTCTCCCTGGGCAGCCCCCAGGCCCTGGCCCACCCTGGGGGCACAGTCTCAAGCAGCTGCGGAGCTCCACTCGCTTCGTAGCTGCTTTCACAAAGGTCAAAGGTCGCCATTCTTTGTCCTGTGATATCTCGGGCCCCCAAGGGCCGATTTTCTTCATTCTTGCGTCGTTCCGCTCCTGGTGACAAGCCCTTGCCACCAGGAGTACTCTCCTTAGGCCTCCTGGCCTGGAAGGGTCCCAGATCTTCAGGGAGCCAGTTCCACTGACTCCTGCGCCAATCTTTCCTCTGGGTTTCCTCTTTTCCTTCTGGGCTGCGCGCTCTCCTTGCGCTAGCCCAGTCCTTCCCCCAACGAGTCCTCTGGGGGGATAAGGGGGCCAGCTTGCCTGGCCCTGGCATTCGCCTCGCTGGCCTGGGATCCTTCAGGGGCAGAGTCCCTGCCCCATGGGCAGTCAGGAGGTTCTTCCTTCCAGTTGTCCATGACGCCCGTCTGCAGTCCCAGTGTCCAGCAGTGAAGCACAGCCAAGAGAGAGAGCTCTCCCCTGTGCAGGACCTTTTAAGTGGGGGCGGAAGTGTCCAGCAGGTCTGCACCTCTGGCCTATCCAGATGTGCCACATCACTTCCTTGCTCCCATCCCCTCCTTCTTGCACAGTCCTCTGGGATAGCTCAAGATGGCATCCTCCAGGAGTTAGTTGCCACATGTGCTCAGAAAGTCTCAGCCCCTCCTTCCTGACATTCCTCGCAGGGCTTCTCCAGCCTGCTCCTGGCACTGAATGACAGCTGGCTGATTGATGCTAGGCCCTGCTCCAGCAACTGGACAGAGCAGTAATTGGCCCTAATCCTGAGCTGAGGCAGAAAAATATGACATCCCTGGATGACCCATAAGTGGTACAACTATGCTCCTGTAACCTACTGCATCATTCTTTTCTTACAGGTTACAGTGTACTTTGGTGTGACTCTGGTCTCGGTGGACCCCAGCGAACTGGAGTTGCACCCCAGGCCCTCCTTTCCCATTGACATTCAATGGAGTATCCCTCCAATGCAAAGATCTTAAGTATCCTGGCATTGGCATTAAACTGGGTGTCTCTACAGTGAAAAGACCGTAAGCACACTGACTCTCCCTCACATGTATACACCCCTCTCATGAGACCTACTCCAGGTCACCACCCACTCTGCATAGTTCCTCCTGCGCCAGGACTATCTAGGCGCAGTTCTAGGGCTGCGCACACTAGGAATCCTCCTCCCACAGCCCTCACATGGGTGCACATCCATGCGCACACATGATCACATGTAACCTGCCTGGGGCCTCCTGCCTTGCTGCGCCACAGCAGCCTTTCCTTAGCACGGCGACACCAGCGGTAAACATGTGTAGTCCATTTTACCATGTGTTTATTGTGCGGGAGTCACCTCATAGGAGGCTTCCTCACAGTAAACAGTCAAAAACCAGGTGGTCAAAAATCGAAAAATCAGGGCAGTCCTGATGGTCAGAACCGTCCTCTAACAAGACTTTACTTTGAAGTAGGCCTATTTCAAAGGCGAAATTGGGTATAGGAAGCGCACCCAAAACCACAGACTTTAGAAACCATTCTGGAAACAAGAGGAATCTCTGCCTGGAGAAGAGCTTAGGAAGAAGAGCTGCCCTGCCTGTGCTTTGTGGAGCTATCCTGCAGTTGCTGCTTCTGCCAGAGTAAGAGGACAAAGACTGGACTTTGTGTGCCTTCCATTTTGAGAAGAAATCTGCAAGGGCTTGATTTAGAGCTTGCCTCCTGTTGTTTGAAGTCTCAGGGACAGCAAAGACTTCTCTCTGCCAGCACCTGGAGTCTCTAGAGAGACTCCTACTCTGCCTTGTGGTGCCCATACAGTTCCTGGGACCGTGAAAGGAGAAGCTGTCCGCCTAAGAGGAAGAAAATCTACACACAGAGCGCTGTGCGGGGAAAAGATTGATGCGACTCCGATCTGCTGCTGGGGAAACTATGCGCCGCTGGCTCTGCATCTGAGAAACGACGCTTGCAGGAAGCACGACCGAAGAATTGACGCACGGAGCAGGAGAAACAACACTTAGCATCTCTGACCGAGGCTGGGAGATCACCACCTGCGCTGCAGGGTTTTCGGATCATCGTGCGGCTGGCTTTCCGACTCAAGTACCGTTGTGCGTGGAAAAATAACGCAAGGCCTTCCCGGCCCGGGAATGCTGACCGGATTGACGCATCACTCTCTAGCAAAAGAAGAAATGACGTACGGTCCCGCTCGTGAGTGGAATCAACGCATCGCAAGCCCTTTTTGACGTGCACTCGCTAGTGCGGGTTTTTTTTTTACGGGCCCAAGGTACTTTTTCACGCTGACAACGTTAGTGTGTGTTTAAAACTACTTAAAGACTCTTTTTGCATTTTTATTGATAACTTGACTTGGGTATTGTGGATTATTGCCATTTTGGTCTTGTTTTGTTTAGATAAATATTTCCTATTTTTCTTAACTGGTGTTGTGTCCTTTTGTAGTGTTTTAATTAAGTAACTGTGTGTGTTGGTACAAATACTTTACAACTAGCACTCTGAAGTTAAGCCTACTGCTCTGCCAAGCTACCAAGGGGGTAAGCAGGGGTTAGCTGAGGGTGATTCTCTTTTACCCTGACTAGAGTGAGGGTCCTTGCTTGAACAGGGGGTAACCTGACTGTCAACCAAAGATCCCATTTCTAACACTCACCTATTCCAAGCAGAGGGCTCACTGGATTATACCACTCTACAGATCCTTGGGTCTTAGGCATCAGCTTCTGGCCCTTAGGATCTGCAAAACTAACCCTCACATGACTGTGGCATGTGCATTGGCAACATTTCTAGAGGCACTTTGGCGCATTAGAGCAAAACTTTGAGGGCCAATTCATAATGTATAGTATAAAAGCCTAAAATTGAGCACTGACCCCTCAGCTGCAGCTCATTAGCATTGTCTTCTCACAAATACATTTCTGAATGTGAAGCACTGAATCGATGACAAGATACTCATTGCCCTCATGGGGGCTTTTTTTGTAATACTTAGGTTTATATTGAAATTTTGTGGCTTTCTATATATATTGTAATTTTATTTCTATTTTGGACTCCCTTCAATATATATAATATTATTCGGATGTTTTATCTTGTCATTATGCAGAGAATTATATTCCTGCTCTTTTTAATCTTTATATTTATCAATAGCGTTTTGTAAGTTGTGCTTTTATGGTATTTTGTAGCAAAATAAAGCTGAATTGAATTGAATTGTGTACCAATATCACATTTGCATTTTTGATGAGGTGTTGAATTGTGCCTTCTCCCACCTATATAATCCCTTTGACCTTTGTGGATGTAGTCATATGTGAATCAGTGCTTGAGAAGCTGCTGACATTGGTGTAATCTGCATAAGGAGTGGTGCAGTTCTATGGTTGCCTTATAGGCTATATAGCAGGGTACCCTTACGAGTGATTATGTGATTTCCAAATTCACATAAAATGTTCTATTTGCTCGAGGTGGAGGGCCTAAGTTATACCATCACCTTTGATGGTCAAATTAGATGTGCAGATTTATCTGAGTGTCAAAGTAGGATTTGATGCTAAAGCTTTACACCAGTGGTTCCCAATCTTTTGACTTCTGTGGACCCCCACTTTGCCAGTACTGGAACCCAGGGACCCTCAGTGAATCATTATTGGAATCTGGGGACCTCCCACCCCCCTCCCCCCAAATGAGTCAATACTGAAAGCTGGGCACCTAATCTGTTTATATTTTTAAAATTATCCAAGTAGTCACGGACCCCCTGAGAAGGCCTCTTGGACCCCCAGGGGGTCCACGAACCAGAGGTTGGAAACCACTGCTTAACACCACCTAGAGATGCCTATACCTTTCAACATCTTTTTGGGACAATAAAGTGCTGTGGTGCATTTGTTAATACAAGTAAGAACATTTTGTTTTTATTATTTGGATGTGGCATCCTGCACGAGTTGCTGATTCATTGTATGTGTATGGTGTGTGGTGAGCGACGGGCAGATGCAAAAAATAAGAGGTTTGTATCAGCACGGGTTGGTGTGGCTTGAACAGCAGGCAAGGCATATCGTCAATGCAAAAGTAGATTTTCATTTAAATGTTTTTAGGGCTTTGAATTATGTATTGAAATACAATGGTTTGATTTTAAATTAAGTGCATTATTTATGAAAGGTATTGAGCCTGTATAAAAGGGAATCGTTATTTTCTATATAACTTAATGTATCCAGGTTCCTCTTCAATCTTTAGTTGACCTATACTTTTGTATGATGTACAAGTGCAGACAACGCTCTGAGTAATAGAAGAGTGAGATCAATCAAATGTGCCTTTCTGCCACAGGTCCTCCTTCATCCAAGCTGTATAGCAGAGGATATTTAAGCTTATTAGATGTTTTGTTGCAAAATAATGTGCTGTTCAGTTCTCATGTCGAGAACGGGCCTATTGGTGGACTTTACTGTGGGTCTTGTTGTCTAACTAAGATTCTCTGGAAGCTGTGTGGAAGGTTTTTGTCTGAAGGCTTGTGGTGTATGGTTATGGCCAGATCCATAACTTTTGATATCTGTGTGTTTGCGAAGGAATTATAATATTTGCTACAAGGGTATTTTCATGATGTTCCACTTGGGAATATGTCAACAGAGCAAAATCCATAATCGCTTGAATTTCTGGGAGTTATTTCCTAATTAGCAACATATGTGTTTTATGATTCACTTGCAACTAAAATGAAATCATAAAATATGCAGAACTGTGATTTTCTAAACTGTGCTAAACAGGCCTCAATTAGGCCTCCACTTGATATTCTATTAAAAGGGCTGATATTTCACATTATTCGTTGTATGTTTATAATTCTCATTTAACACCGAATGCACAATATGCAGCAAAATGTGTAGGATTTGTTTTGTAATTACATGTTCTGCAAGAACACTGAAGGAAGCCTTTCCATACTTTAAGGCTCTCCCAGCAGCTCACACAACGCAGTTAATTCACTCATTACGCTTTCCTTTGTTTATATTTGTTCTCACTCCTCCGATGACATTATTTCGGAAGGGTCGTCATTATTATTCATTCAGGAGATTGTGCTAAGATGGTACTGCTGAGTTTTGATTTGTTTTAATAACGCTACATTTGCTCACATCTTGCTCGCTGTGTCATTTCTATTACATTCTATCGTAAAAATAACTATGAAGAGATCCTCAATTTTGGGGGGGTGGCTAGTTTTTTGGCTTACTATTACAAATGGATCTTGTTTCTTCATCGATCTGCAGCAAATACTAGATCTAAGATTTAAGCAATGAGCACATTTTAAAAATAAACTAAAGCCTTTATGGCAATTGATTTCAATGTCTGAGGACTAGATTTGTTTCCCTGACTTTATTTTTAATTCTATATTGCATTTTAATAAACCTTTATGGTTTCTAAATTTCATGTTCCAAAACTTCCTTTCTGAGTCAGTATTTATTATTTACCATTTTTTTAAATGTTGTTTTCATTTTTATCACTAGTGACGAAGTCCTAGAACTATTAACAAAATGCTTAATTGGATGGTCAAGGCTTTTAGAAGCACATATTATAATGAAGCAACTAAAGGGAGCACACAAACACTGTAGAGTGAAAACTAAATTTTACTGCGTGTGTTACACATTGTCAAAATCCAAATCATGTATCTAAAGCTCAGGTAATGGGTTGTGTTAGACTTGGCCCTCTCTGAAGGATCACCCCAGAACGTTTTGCTTTTGCCCTCCTGTTTTTGTCAGCTGTTGTTGGCTTTTAGGACTCAGTGCACTTAACTACTGCTAACCAGTCCTAGAGTGCTCGTGCTCTCTCCTTTACACATGGTGAAATTAGCTTACAACCAATTGGTACTTTTCATTCACTTACAAGTCCCACCTAAAGTGGTACTACATGTACCCTGGGCCTGTAAAATAAATACTACTAGTGGGCCTGCAGCATTTATTGTTCTACCCACTTAAGTAGCCCTTTAAACATGCCTCAGGACTGCCATTGCAGTCGGTGTGAGCAGTTTATAAATGCCATTTCGTCCTGGCAAAATAAAAAAATTTCCAGGCCTAAACCTTTCTTTTTAAAACAGATATGTCAGCCCTAGGGTAGATTCTATACCACTCATTGGACAGGGTTCAGTATAATTAAAAAAGATGGACATACACATTTAAGTTGTACACAACCTAGTAGTGAAAAATGCTTACATTTGTTTTTCACCACTGCAAGGCCTACCTCTCCCATAGAATACCATTCGATTACCTTAACACAACTAATAAGTGATAACTTTCAACTGGGAGCATGAAGATCATTGAGTTTCTCGTCTAAAGAAATGTAATTTAAATCCCTTTATAATGTTAAAGTTGGATTTTAAGTCAAAATTCTTAAAATGCCATCTTTGGAAAGTTGTCATTTCTTGTCCAAACCATACAGTGCCTGCACCCAGTATCCTGTGTCACATTACTAGGTGTCGCTTGCAGTTGGTCTTTGTGTATTACCCTCAGAGAGTGAAACCAAGGGGGAATAGGTGTTGGCAGGAGGGCCATCCCTGACTTGATAGGTGGGAGGAGCTGTCACCTAACACTTGCACATCACAAAGACTCTGCCGCAGCACACTCACGAAGGGTTTCATACTAGTCATTTGTGCCCCCAGGCAGGCTGGTACCAAGACAGGGAGGGAGGAAATTCCAAACACTTCTAGCGATGTGGAAACCTGCAGAACCTTCTCCTTTTTCAGAACTGGCACAAAGTATAAATATTGGACCCTCAGACCCAACTCTTCAGTACAACTCTGTAACTGTGCAAGACTCAGAAGGACGGCTATGAAGCTCTGATTAAAAAAGGACTGCTACTCAGCTGCTGTCTTACTTTACTGCCTTTCTACCTGACTGAAAAGGACTGGACCTGCATCTTAAACCCAGGACCACCACCATTACTTCAAGGGCTAGCTGGCTGGCCTGCTGATCACCGCCTCAAGGAGAGAAAGGGTCCAATCTCCTTGAACTCAACACATGGACTTAGTTTGCTGTGAGTCTTGCCCTCCAAGTGGTACCACTCCAGTCCTGTATCCTGGAATGTGTGCCTAAATGTGCTGTGCTAGCCCAGCCGTGGTCTTTTGGGAAGAACCAATGCAGGTCCTTGCAGCTTCACATTGAAACTGGCACTGAACGAAGCATCCCTGACACGCAACATTGCATCTCAGCCCACATCCCACAGCTCCTCGAATCTGCGGCTGTGCAACTCATCCCCAACACAGGACTCCACATTGAAAGCCTTTGTTGACAGCATCCTTGATGAGGACACATGACTTTGCATCTCATGCCCTATCAACAGCTCCATAGGAATCACCATTGTGTGACGCATCCTCAACGCGGTATCTCCCAACACTCTGCAACTAAGATTTAAGGTAATTTGTACAGCAATGGCTAACTTGGACCCTGTATCAGTCCTGTGCTCTATCAGGGTTGGCCTGAGCTTGTGACAGTCCTGATCCGGCGCAGCCAGATAACCACAATTGGCGTTCTGTGCTTTTAGGCACCATTTTCACTGATGTCCATAAAATTGCAAATCTGCGGTTTTACTAATATAATTTTGGATGTTCATGTCTAAATGTATTACATTTTATTCTATTTTTCTAAATTGGTGTGGAACTTTTCTTGTGTTGTGGGCTTACTTTGCTACTGTGTGCCTGTGGCATAAATACTTGATATATTGCCTCAAAGTTAACCCTGACTGGTCTTGTGCCAAGCTACCAGAAGGTTATTCATAGGTTAATTTGGGGCTTGCTTGTGATTCAACCTGAGAAGAAGTGTTGATGCTGCTTGCATAGAGTTTCACCCAACTCAACCAGTAACTCAATGTCACACTGACTGGAACAATGCAAGTGCTGCTAAGATTATGGCATATGGAAATCAATAAACATCATGCTATGTGGTGCTATTTAGGACTTGCGAAATTTGAACTAAATATTTGCACAAAAATAGATGCAAAGAGTAAGAAGGCATACAAAGAAAAAGCATTAAAACACCCTTCTGAAGAGCATAGTGACCATTGTGAGCAAGGCTGGATTAAAGCATGAAGCACAATAAGCACATGCTTAGGGCATAAAGGTAAGAGGGGCACCACAGAAATTTCCCATTGCCGGATTTACCATGTGGACCAGATGGTGCAAAACTGAAAATGGTGCAGCTAAACCAGGTTGCACAAAATGGGCTCCCACAATAAATGAAAAAAAAATGATATGTGTATATACAATATATAAGAATAGTAATAACATAGTAACTGTAGAGGCTAGTGATATACATTGATCTCGGGAATCCAACTGAATTAGACTCTGGTAACTGCCACATGTTGTGTACATTAAACATGTGTAGATCTGTATGGATCATTAGCTGACCAACTGTGCACCTCAACAAGATGAGTTTGAGAGATATGAAATAGCTACAAAGGAAAGGCTAGCAGATGTTGATTATCAGGCAATTCAAATATGGAAATTTATCAGAAAGATACTACCTAATGATGAAGATTCCGCCCCAGAAGTATATCTGAATGCCAGAAATACATTTTGGATCACCATCTTTTACACAATTGTTGACAAACTTGAAACTGAGATGAGAAGAGGAGAGATTTATAAAGAAATAGCAGAGAGATTTTCGTTTCAAAGGGCTGTGCTGCATAATGTCACTTCATCATCTACTGAAATTGAAAGGTATTCCCAGTGTTGTCAAAAGCTGATTGATGCTTAACCAGAGGACTTGAACACTAATTTATCAGCTGAGATTCAGCAGTTTCACTCATATGTGCATCATAAGTTCAGTGCAACAAAATAAATTGAAAACAAGATTCAGTCATGCTGAACTTTATAAAATAATTCGTAAAATACAATATTGAGTGTGCCTTTCAAAATGTAGACATTTGCTTTCCTGTATTTTCAACAATAATGGTCACAAATTGCTCAGCTGAGAGTTCATTTTCTCAGTTGAAGTATACTAAAAATCTCAACAGAACAACTATGCAACAAGGCAGGCTGGATGCCTTATCTCTATTAGGTATAGAAGCAGATGTGCTATGTAAGATTAGTATTGAGGATCTGATCAAATACCTTTCAATTAGAAGACGTCGGAGACACCGTTTCAAATATAAATAATGTGGAATTCTACAAAAATAAACATTATTATCCATCTCATGGGAGGTTTTGTTTCATTTCGAAAAATGCTATTTTATTTTACAGTTTATTATTGTTTATATTTTGAATTAGATATATATGGGGACATCAAAATCTATTAAGTGCCTGAGGCCCCTAAAGGTCTTTATCCGGCCCTGATTGTGAGATATTGGGTTATTGGTTGATTGGAGTGTTATCCCTGGCCAAGCAACAGTCACAGTCCCAGGCAGGGTGATCCACAAAAGTCACTAAATTAACCTTTGCTTAGTCCTCCCGTAGTGTGGCACAACAGCTGTCCAGCTTAACTTAGAAGTAATGTGTGAAGTACTTAGGACACACACCAACATTAATAAAGTGAAAAAACATCATAAGAAAAACCCCAAACCAATTTAGAAAGAGAATAAATGTTAATACATTATGACACCAAACCAACAAAACTCTGGTAAGTAGAACCATCATTATGATTTTTTTAAATTTAAGGTAAAAACTGGTGCCTAAAAGATCAAAGTACGAACCATGGACATCTAGTAGTGCAAGGCCAGTTCAAAGTTTAAAACGGTATACAACCGCGACAGAGCAAGAGTCGTTCTTCTTTGCAGCAGCAAATCCTGTTCAGAGGTCCTTTGCAAAAGTGGCATCCAGCCTGGTGCTCTCATTGGCTACAGCCTTCTTTTTTTTACTTCCAAAAAAGTGACCTAAAGTAAATTCTTCATTGTAACTTCATCCATTGGCTCCCCACTGATGGTGCTCCTTCCTCAGGTACCGCCTGAAGCCTTGTCTTGCAGAACTTTACCTTTATAGAACAATTTTTTAAGACTTTCTTCGAACTCTGATGGTACAATCCAGTTCTTGTATCCGTACTGTGCTAAATTGTGGTCAGCGAGAACTTTTAACTTTGCCACTTTCTAACGCGACTAGATGTCCACAGTTGACACTTTGATCTTTTAGGCATTATTTTTTACCAAAAACCTTTACAAAATTCAAATTTTGATTCTTCTGATTGTGTTTAATTTGTTTGTTTGTATGCCATTTTATTTATTAAAATGTTTCCTATTTTTCTAAACTGGTGTGGGATTTTTCTTGTGTTATGTTTTAACTTTATTGCTTCTTTGAGTGCAGCAAAAATACTTTACACATTGCCTCTAAGTTAAGCTTTACTGCCAAACTACCAGAGGGTTAACCACAGGTAAATTTAGTTAATTTTGTGGTTCACCCTGACTTGGACTGTGATTATTTCTTGAGAAGGGCCTTAACTCTTCACCATCAAAAACACAATTTTCCACGGAGTATTAGCTACCACTGGAGAAACCAGTGGCCCTCAAGCTCAGAGGGGAAGGGACCTTGTCTGCTTTGCACAAGCGGCTGTTATTTTACAAAGCAGCCCACACTGATGTTTTTTTTTTCTGTGTAAGCATGCTTGGATGGATGTCTACTCTTGGATGGGATTTGGGTAAGGTGTGGAATGGAAAGACAAACATGCACCAGATAGGAGGTGAAAAGGCAAACTCTGGGGCTATATATTCCACATCATTAAAATAACATTCAAACAGAGGACAGGATTCTGAATTTAATGGAGAGAGCTAAATAGCTAGGCATGTAAGTCATGTTACAATTAGATTGTCTTTATTTTGCATTATAATCATATCAGGTTTATCAATAGCACTTTGATACAGAAGCAAAAACAAAAGGCAAAGTCTCAAAGGAAAGGAATATTCTTATTAAGACATCTTTTCAGGAAGTCACATAGAATCTCAAATGTCATGAAATGTTGATGTTAAGGTGGAAATTATGTCGTTCCAAGTCACCAAAAAATGAGACCCAACGCAGATTTCTATAAGATTATTTTTAGCATAATTAAACTGAGATTCAGATGGCTATCTGGTGGGAAGCTGTTATACAGGCCAAACATATTTTGTGATGTGAGGGTAGGTATGTTGCTTCTTACATAATCTATTACTAGTGGTGTTCTTCAACATGCAATATAAGCTTATATTACAAAATAAATTGAACATATAGGCCCTGATTCCGACCCTGGCGGTTTCAAACCGCCAGGGTGGAGGGCAGAGGAAGCACCGCCAACAGGCTGGCAGTGCTTCCTGGGCCATTCTGACCGCGGCGGTAAAGCCGCGCTCAGAAAAGGGGAACCGGCGGTTTCCCGCCGGTTTTCCCCTGGCCCAGGGAATCCTCCATGGCGGCGCTGCTTGCAGCGCCGCCATGGGGATTCCGACCCCCTTCCCGCCAGCCTGTTCCTGGCGGTGTAAAAGGCTGGTGGGAACGGGTGTCATGGGGCCCCTGGGGGCCCCTGCACTGCCCATGCCACTGGCACTGCCCTGAACTATGTGGGGGCACTGTTGCTAGTGCAAGGGTGCCTTCACACTTAGTAACTTTGCACCTAACCTTCAGTAAATGAAGGTAAGACATATAGATGACTTCTAAGTTACTTAAGTGCAGTGAAAATGGCTGTGAAATAGTGTGTGCACTATTTCACCCAGGCTGTAATGGCAGGCCTGTGGAAGGGTTTGTCTGAGCTCCTTATGAGTGACAAAAGAAATGCTGCAGCCCATAAGGATCTCCTGGAATACCCAATGCCCTGGGTACCTAGGTACCATATAATAGGGACTTATAAGGGGGGTCCCGTGTGCTAATTGAAATTGGTAAATGAAGTCACTAGCCTATAGTGACAAATTTAAAAGCAGAGAGAACATAAGCACTGAGGTTCTGGTTAGCAGAGCCTCATTAACACAGTCAAGGACTAATGACAACACACACATTAGACCATAAATTATAAGCACTGGGGTCCTGACCATCAGGATCCCAGTGAGACAGCGAAAAACACACTGACATACAGGTAAAAATGGGGGTAATATGCCAAGAAAGATGGTACTTTCCTACATAGACCATCCCGGAGTTCGACTTGTTACAGCCAGAGGTGCTTCTACATACATCTTGAAAATGCTGGCTCCTCCTTTGCTGCTCCACCTCTTTGGTCACAGATTTGATCTCAGATATAACCCTCTCTGGCTGCATCCACCAGGTGATCTCAAGTTTTACCACACACCTGCCCCTTTGAGGTGCAGCAAGCCCATCTGACCTCTCCAGCCAGAGGCAAATGATGCTTTGTATCACTGCTGACATGTCCCCCATTGCCAGACTCGATGAGGCAGGGAGCAAGGGTCCCTCCCCTTCCTACATTACCGATGAGGAAACCAGAGACTACCTGCGACAAGCCGTAGACTGACACCTGTGCACCACCCCATTATCTGGGTTGCACCTATGTTACAGACCACCCATGCAATCAGTAATGGGCAAATTGAGATCCACCACACCAGCCCCTTCCTCGGTGGTGGGACCTACACCATATATGGTTCTGGACACCCAGCAACTGGAGGCATCTGTTCCGCCGTTAATGTCTGCAAAGCTAGATAAGGTCTTAGCTGCAATTGAACACTCAAGAGTGTTGATGGAGACCCACCTGGGGACACTTGCAATGGTACTTAGCCACCTATGAGATGACCACTGGAAACTAGAAGACAAGGTCACTGAGGGAGAAAAAGCATTGGCTGACATGAGTCCTCAGGTAACAGACCAGCAGGCGGCTATTCAGGATCTAGGCATCAGGGTGCGGCATCTCGAGACCCAGGCGAATGATACAGAGGTTCGCTCCCATTGGAATAACATCCATATACTAGGTCTCCCAGAGGGAGTGGAAGGACAGGATTCGTTATCTTTTCTTCAGACCTCGTTTCAAATTGTTCACACCACCTAGGGGTCTAACACCATTCTACAGCCTTGAGAGAGCTCGCAGGGTGGCAGCGTGCCATCCTTCCCCGGGAGCACCCTCAAGTCCCATGCTGGCCAAATTGCTGCACTACTGGGATAAGGACATCATATTGCCCGCTGCAGGACAGGACGTCCCCCTACAAATGGAAGACAATACTACCATGCTGTTCCTTGATTACATGCACCATGTACAACATCAATGAACATCTTTCTTAGCAGTGAAAGGCCACCTCCAACAAGTGAGTCTACAATATGCATTTCATTTTCCCACTGGTCTGAAGATCATAGCCAACAGGAAGAGCTTTTGATTCACTGCCCTTACAGAGGCCTGGGACTAGTTAGACCAGTTGGATGGCGGGAAGACCTAGCACTACCCTAGAGCCCCTCTGGAAGCAACATAACAACAAGAACGACACAAGAACTGGACAAAAATGACTACTGCCCACGCACCTCAAAATACCTGTCTCCTGACCTCAAAGAAATTACCATAGACTGCAGAAGTGCTCTGGAGGCCGCAGCCAGCCTTGGGTTAGTGGCAGCCTCTACTGATGGAGAAACTGGACCCCACATCTTCACCTCAGATCAGCATACCCTGGGAACCGATGACACCCAGCAAGACTTGCAGTCCCTGCCTGTAGTGACCCCAAAAACTGCGGACATCTTAGAAAAGGACTGTATACTTTTTACATGCTTTCAATGCAAACATACAAACTAGACAATTTTAATGATACTTTGGTATTCTTTTTGTAAATGCTATGTGATTGTGAATTACTGCTATTAGTCACACACTGCATTCTCCAGTTGCACAGACACAAGATGCTCTCCTCCAATGTACTGGGGTGCTTGATGCACTAGGCCTGCCTCACGTACACATTGACCTACAAAGGGTGCGTAAGTTATACGTCTAGCTACATTCCGCAAGCTACACCCCCAAGCACTAGCAGAGAATGCTGAAGACTACTCGTTTTGGCACTCCACCAGTTGTAATGCACTCCCCTAGTTCTCTTTTCAATGATTCATTGAGTATATTCCCATTTACTTCTATCCTTTTCACTGTGGTGGTGAGCAAACACATTTTCCTTACAACTACATAAAACACTGCTGACACAGGTGGCGGAAACATGACTCCCAACCTATGCATCCTCCACTGACCCACTCCAGCCCAACCGTGTTGATGATGCCTACTACAACCTTAAGGTTCTTTATGCCTAATATCAGCGACATGCAAACGTGGAGGAAACAGTACGCAGTCTATTCACATGCACAGCACCCACAGGCATATGTAGTGTTTCTTCAAGAATCAACCACCACCTCTAAGGAACTCATTTGCATCCTCAGGAGGAGGTGGGTTATGCTGCAAGCCACTACGTATTCAGTCTATGTACAGGGTGACTGATTTAGTTGACACGTGGGGGTCCCCTTTCAAGAAAGAGGAGTCATGACTGATAAAGAAGGCAGATACATGCTGCTAGTGGGTCTCCTCAATGGTAAGCCCATTATGTTAGGGAGCATATACTCCCTCAATGTGGAACAAGGCCCCTTCTGGGAAGAGCTATCAACCTTTTTAGCACATAAGATGCCTTTGTCATGGCTGCTAGGTGTCGACTACAATTGCGTACTGAACACAACCCTAGATAGATCACTCCCACCTCTGCCATGTTCCCCTCCTAGTCTCCAAGCAGTCAATTTTTGAAATTGGGTTCAACATTGGTCCCTAATGGATGTATCCATCACCCTACAACAAGACACTACTCATTTCACTCCATCCCCCACAACATCTATGTCTGACTAGATTGCTTCCTCTGCTCCGATTCTCTCTGCACACACTTACAGCACTCTGACTATCTGGGAAGTGTAATCTCAGACCACAATGCTCACATAATGGACTTGGAGTGGCTGCCTCTACATTCCCCAACCCCTTTATGGCACCTTCCATGAGACAATCCTGAGAACAATGCATTTTGAGATATACATAGGACACACATACAGCAGTATTTCACGGAAAGCCGTCACACGACATCCACCAGGGCTGTGGAATGAAATACATTTAAGGTGGTTATGCTAGGACATTGCATACAGGAAATAGTGGGAGCACAGCAGGATCCTGGAATGGTTGAATCCTGATATGCAGATTTAGGGAAAGCATCCATGGCCACTACCACTGACGTCTCCCAATATACTAAGATAGAAGAAGCACATACTTTGCTTCTCAAGCACATCAGGCATTTTTACTTCACAGTGCATGTTGTAAAAGTGCATAAGGAAGGTGATAAGGCCAGGCGGTCACTCACTTAGCTCGTTAGGCAAAATGAGAATATGAGTCCTATTACATAACTTCAGTCCCCTTTGGGTGGGGTGGTCTACACACAGGAGAGGATCTTCAAGGAATTCCATGCCTACTCTGCTCACGTATATAAAACTCCCTCACCTGCTCCTCAGAGAGAAGTACCAGGGTTCTTAATCGATGTCATGCACCCACGTGTCCTTGCAGCATCCAAGGTCGCATTGGACAGACCTATAACAGCCAAGGAGATAATGCAAGGAATAAAATGGACTCGCACATAACAAATCTCCAGGACTTGATGGTCTCCCGCTGGAATATTATATTACCTTCACTGCTCAGCTGTGTCCACAACTGGCAGAGATGTAGGAGGAGGCCCTGCAGCATGGTGGGCTCCCAGCCTCCCTCCAGGAATCTTTTTAATATAGATACTGAAAACTGACTGCACCCTTACCCAGCTAGGATTGTACCACCCCATTTCAATTCTAGGAGTGGACTACATGATCCTAGGGAAAGTCCTGGTGAGCAGGTACTCACAGATTGTCCCTGTGCTAAATCACATAGATCAGAATGGTTTCACCCAGGGAGTAACACCTCCTAAAACACCTGCCACCTTTTCCACATCAGAGTACAGGTCCAGAAAGAACTTACACTAGTGGCCTGCTTGGTCCTGGACATAGAGAAGGCTTTGAACACCCTCTCTTGGGATTATCTCTTCCAGGTCCTTGCATTTTGTGTGTTGGAACACGTTTTTTAGCATACACCTGACTACTATACACTGATTCTTCCTCACATGTATGACTGAGTCTTCTAGTACCTGATCCACTTCCGGTGGACAAGGCAGGGATGCACACTCTCCCTCTTACTCTTTGCCTTAGCATTAGAACCATTGGCAGTCTGCCTCCTCGAGGAGGGGCGAAATTGGGAAATTCCCCTCCAAATATGGTACATGCAATCTTGCTTTAGGCTGATGACATACTTCTATACCTCAGGACTGTGACGTTAGCCCTGATCCCCCTACACACTACGCTGATTCTATATGCTGCTGTCTCTGACCTCTGGGAAATCTGGACCAAAACAGTGGTTTACCCCACTGGGTCCTGAACAGTCACAACACAACATATGCCTGAGGGGAACAAGACTGCAGTTGCATTTTGAGGAAGTCCGCTATCTAGGAGTGTGTCTTTTCAGTCAAAGACTGACTTATCTGAGGGCAACTTCTATAGGGTGCTTGCAGAAATTCATACGCAAATGTCCTTCTGGCAATCCCTCCCACTTGCCCCTATCTGCAAGCTAGCCCTCATAAAAACATAGTACTGCCTAGGTTACTGTATTGCTTTGCTAATCTCCCACTCACCCCGCTCCTTCTTTAAAGAACTAAAAACACTTCTTTGTACCCATATAAGGGGTGTGCAAAGCCACCACAAGGCCCTGAAGAAACTCCAGCTACTGGTGGGATGGAGGAAGAATGGGGGTATCCTCCCTTAAGGCATATTTCTTAGCTGTACAGCAACAGTGGGTGTCACACTGGACAGTAGGCCGATACAAGGGTGAGGCACCTGATGACCGAAGCACAATCAAGCCAGCAACATGGCATAACATGCCAATCCCAAAGGTACTTCCCCCTCACCCTACCCCTTCAGGTGGTTGGGGCTCCATGTGTACCACCTTTCACCAGGTAAACCTGCATTTGCCCCAAACATTACCCTGGTAGGGCTACCCCGCTTCCCCAGATGTTAGACTACAAAAACAATGACTAGTTGGATGTCATGCTCACTTGTTGAGGGCTTTCTGCTCCCTTTTGACCAACTAGTTGCTGATCATGACTTACCAGCTGGTAAATTCCTTACATACCGGCAATTGCAGAACGTAGTGGATAAGGAGCCATCAACACACCCAGTCATATGCAAGGTGCTCACTTTGGGCACTGTTTGACACCTCACCTGGATCTTCAGTGCCATCAGCAAACTCTTTGATACTCTTCTCCCAGCACTTCATCAGCAGTGGGAGGGTGACATGGGTAGAGAACTTCAGCATAAGGAATGGGACTTGGCACTTTAATAACCACAGCGAGTTTCCCGGAATTCCAGATTCAAGAACTTACAGTTCTGTTTCTTCAATGTATCTTACTCCAGTTCATTTGAAAACTGCTACTATCCACCAGCTCAAATCACTTGGGCAGGATGCCCCCTCATAGGTGCAGACTTCTTGCACGCTCTGTGGTTGTGCTTCTCATTGCGACAATACTGACACTTAGTACACACAACCCTACGAGAAGTGACAGGATTGACTGACTTGAATAAACTTTAAAGTACGTGCCCACTTTGCTGCCCTGGCACTGTTTCAAGCGATTCATACTTTAACACTCCACTGGCGCTCTGCGACCCACCACCGGTGGAGGCTTGGCGGGGAGACCTATGCAAGTGGGTAGTGGCCGAAGAAGAGGCACTGTGCTGACTCCAGAAACGCCCCATCTCCAGTATCTGTGCTACAATACTTTTCCATTTTCATCAGCACACAGGAGACGATGCCATGCCGCCCTGATCAGTAGTGTCATGTGCCATACCTTTCCACCACCCTTCTCATCACTTTATCTTTTCCGACCCGGTTCCGCCCTTTGACCCCGACCCACTCCTGGCTGTTACCCAGTAGAGTTAGATCACTGGCACCATGGTTCTACAGCAGCCCGCTCACCACAACCATCTCTGAACTCAGATGCAAATCACACCACTCCCTACCTGTTTCTCCCCTCTGTTCTATTGTCCCGGTTCTCCCCGGTTCGTGTTTCACTGCGGCGATAGGTACACTCCCAGGCTAGCACCATTAAAGGATTATTCAGTGTATTGCGCATTAAAACTCCATCATTGTAGGTATGTGCTTTACCATTACAGCGGACTGCTTGGCTCATTTGCTGTACATGCTGATACGTACCAATGTGAACGATGCCGAATCGGTTGTACTGTATGTTTTGACCTTTTCAATAAAAATACATTTGAAAAAATAGTTGTGAGAGTCTCACATTACCGCTTTGCCTGAAGCACGAAACAAATCTAAGTACCTTTAAGGGTTGTAATCAATGTCAAGTAATCGTTGGGGTATGTTTGCTGGCATGCCAGTGTACTCTAATTAAGAAACATCCGTGGGGAAACCTTTGGACATATGCTGCCAGATGTATGTATATAATAAATTAGCCACTGTCGTTTTAAATACACTCAATGGTATGGTAATAAAAGCACATCCTAGAAGATTGCTGCACCTGCCTGTGAATCCGACATGTCAGGAGTCCACACCCATTCTTACACAGCTCAGTAGGAACATTTATGCGCTAGGCTAAAATAATGCCTCCGAAATGCTTTATGGCTTCATTCCTGCAGGTTCCTGAACTTGCTCATAATTCTGCCAAAAATGTTCATTGTGTGTGGCATAAAATATAAAAAGCAAGTCGAGGCTGAATACGCAATGGATTGCCACTGGATAAATGTTTCGCTACTGTTGAAGTGACAACTGCTTGAGTGAGTTATGTATGTCATATCACTATTCATGTTTGGGGACGAACTTGCAATAGCTGCACTGCTTGGAAAACGTGTGTCTTTACGTAAAGATGGCGACTCGCAATGCATCTTGTATCATTCCATGATAACACAGGGGTGTTGCTGATCATCAAGCAACCATAAGTAGTTCCTTTCAAGGAGTTTTAATTTTTGTATCTTAGGGCATGGCTTCCATACACTGCTGTGACATAGCCTAGAAAAAGCTAGCAGCTGATGTGAAGCGACATTATATAGCATTATAGATTGGTAACAGTAAACAACGAGGATGTTTCACACTGAGAGGTTCTGAGTGACATCAAATTGAGCAAACCTCGGGTTGTCCATGATGTCGCTTTGAACCCTGAGCTCCATAATTCTGAGTTACCAGTCCATAGTGTTATGTTATGAATGGCCCCCAAAGTCGTCTGCCCCAGCTTATAACTGCTAGGTTGAGTCTAAGGAGTAACAGAAGAGTCATACATAATATGGCCTCCCTCCCTGTCCCAAATGTATAAAAGTACATTTACTGCTATCCTTAACTTCTTCAGCACTGCTTTCTCTCCCTTATTTCCCATTCCTGAGGCCTTGCAATATGCTTTCAGTCAAAGCAGAGATGCAGCAAAGCGCTGACAGTCTCTCAGCCAGCTCTGTCAGCATGTCCTGGAATGCCTTTATGATATAGCAACAGTGAGTGACTAAGTTTGTTGTCAACTGTTGCTACACCCCAGCAGTGAGTTACCAGATTTATCATCAGGTGTAAATGGAAGAGGCATCTTATGAGAACCACATAAATCATAGAATAATAAATTGCATATTTGTGTGACATCATGACATTCCATTTTTTTATCTGACACCCTACAATGTTGGAGAGAACCAGTCACTTTCATCACCTCCTCCACCTTCCAACAGGTATTTGTCAATGATGGGCCCGAGTCACAAAGGTAAACTTAGACTTTTGTTCTAAGGTTAGACCAGAAGTGTAAGTTTATGACTATTTGGTATTCACAAAGGTAAATTACGAGTAGTAATGCTCCACCCGCACTCAGGGCGGAATCTCAACACTATGGGTGAAATCTCCATACTTGGGGTGAGATTTTGCCCCAAGTGTGGAGATTGCGCTCGAGTGCGGACGTAAAGATATTACTTGAAACTTACCTTTGAAAATACTGAAAATTTGTAAACTTAGACTTTGGTCTAAACTCAGGGCCTCATTATGAGTTTGGCAGTCCCACCATGGGACCATCAAACTCATGGGGAGGACATCACTGCCATAGCAGTGATGTTCCCCCCAAGCATATTACAATGTTCCACCGGGCTGACCGGTGGGAACATAGTAATACACGTTCCAGCCGGGCTGAACGATGGGAACAGTGTTAGGATGTTTATCTCGTAACATGTTTGGACAGTGATTTACAGTGCTTTGCTGGAAATAGAGGTGGTGGAGTTGGCAAATTGAGTAAAGACCAGACTTGAAATGGATTACTCCCTAGAATGAGTAGTACTGCTTTACAACTTGTAGCTTTTTACATCCTACTGAAACCAACCAGCTACAAGAAACACCACCCTGTTGTTTCTTTATATTTCCACCCAAAAGGTTGTCAAGGTCATGAATTTCCAGCCAAGGGATGTATTGTCTGAGATGGGCGTTTATGTCGCTGACTTACATCCTCACCTCAAGTAAAAGCTTTTTCAACATCAGAAAATGGTCTTTGGACATAGTCCGGAAGAGTTAAATCCAGCTTTGCCGCACATCAGTGTAGAAAGGGTCTTGACTCGTCAAGGTAGACTATTTTCTATGCTACATTTACTAAGTAGAATGCAAATACTACGGGACTGGTTGTAACGCCAATGGCCCCTGTTTTATTTATGAAAAGAAGAATTGACTAAGGGTATTCAATACAAATTAGGCATGGGGAAAACTGTGAGAAATATCAATATCGAAATCATTATGAGTGTCTAGTAGACCCTGATATGTTGCCAGAGGCAATATGATACTGTTGGATTAGGAATTTCAGTACCACTTACATTAGCCTTGTTGTGGGATATTCGACCTAAATACATCATGAAAGCTAAATTTGAAACACACTTTATTTTTACTACTTTGTCTTCGCACTGTCCAATGATTATATCAATTCAAAACTGGGGAGTATAGCACCAGGTAAGCGTGCGGTACGGTATGCTGCAGAATGTGTGCTTTATGTACAGTTATGAGAGGACAAAATAGAAAAAAAGAAATAAAAGTCATTCTTGCTGCAAACGGCATGATTGTATTAGGTTATAGAGCTCTTTATTGGTCTGTAATTCTAACTTCATTATAATGAAAATAGGAATGCAATTATTCCACAAATTTCTATTGAGGAAAAGGCATTATTTATTTCTGGAATGAGGAATATTTCTCCTAGACACTAGTAAACTCTGAAGAAAAACAACAACTATGGATACTAAAAACTTTAGTGAATAAATCTTTGATAGCAAAAATCGATAATAAATTGAACTACTTTTAATACTCAGGTATTGTGTCTGGTGTATGTGAATTAATGGAAAAATGAAAAGTGAGAAATCACACTAGAGGAAACTACGTCATTGATAATAATTTATCAGGAAATACAATCTTAAGGAAAGGCAAACAAATTAAATATTAAAAGGAAACATTTGAAAAGAAAGAGACTTTTAAGGAAAAATCAAAAATTATATTAAAATTGGGAGGAGTTTTGAGGTAGTGGGGGTTTTTGGTTTCAGGGATGGGTTATGTTTAGGGGTGATGGTTTTTTAGGGGTCAGGGATGGCTTAAGTACAGGCAAATAAATGAGCTTTTAGGGTTCGTGGATGGCTGGAGTTTAGGGCTGGTGAGGATTTTTTAGGGATCCAGAATAGGTAGGCTTCATGTTGGTGATGGGACATTTGGGTTAATGAATGGGCAGCGTTTAGAATTATTTATACCTTTTTCCAATTGAAAGTTACACTTAAAGGATTTTTCAAGGTGACACTTATGTTAATCTGTGGGAGAGATAGGCCTTCCAGTAGTGGAAAAGGAATGTAGCAGTTTTTCACTACCTGGACGTGTTAAACTTAAAGGTGCATGTCCAACTTTTTAAATACACTGCACCCCATCTGTAGGATAACCAGGGCGTACATCAGGGTTGATTTATATATAATATATGTAATCAAAAGGAAGGTTTGGGCCTGACAAGTGGTTGCATTTGTCAGGTCGCAGTGGCAGTTTAAAACTCCACACACATGCTCTGGAGTGGAAAGCCTGAGACTTGTTTAAAAGGCGACTGCAGGACCAGTGATAGCACTTAATTTACAGGCCCTGGGCACATATAGTGCACTTTGCTAGGGAAGCAGATTATACATGCCAGTTTTGGAAAAGCAAATGTTACCATGTTTTAAGTAGAGTGCGCAAGCACGTTAGCACTGGTTAACAGTGATAAAGTGCAAAGAGTCCTAAAACCATCAGAAACTAAGTCAGAAAATAAGGAGGAAGAAGGCAAAAAGTCTATGGCATGACCCTGCAGGAAGGGCCATTTTCAATAGCAGAACATTCACTTATTGTGTCGATTGTTGGGCTGCTTGAGTTCTGAGCCTCCAGCTCCATGAGATGTCTTCATCTCTTTACCGACACTGCCATAAGAGTCAAATGTGGGGAGTTCTTGGCCAGTATGCAGTTCAAAAGTATACCAGAGGTCAGGACAACATAGGTCAAATACTGCACCCCTGCATTCCTTCAAAAAGTATACAATTAGAGAGGTCACTTATCAACGCGTGTAAATAATCTGTTAACTCCAGAGAAAAACATTGATAAGCCTTACAATGCTTTCTGTACGACAGTAGTAAGTTACACATTACTTCATATTGGAAACTCAAGACAAATGACTAGAAAATTCATGTTGTCTTACCTCAAAGAAATGATGTCCTGACTTCACATTCGATACACGTTGACATTAGTTGGTGAGGAGGGGAACAGGAACATCCATGTTAATAACAAGTTCCTAAAAGTGAATACATAGATTAGTCATACATAGAACGGCTATGTGCTGGCAGATTCATACACTGATACTCAAATATATACATTTTGAATAATTAGAAGCAAAAATCACTCAGACCATCATTCCGACTCTCCCGCCGCCCGCCAGGCGGGAACCGGCATTTGGCCGCCATGCGGCCAAAATACCGCTTCCCGCATTCCGACATTCCCGCTGGGCCGGCGGGCGCTAGCCAAGTTAGCGCCGGCCGGCCCAGCGGGATTGGGGGCCGCAACACAGGAGCGGGCTCCGAATGGAGCAGGCGGTGTTGCGGCAGTGCGACGGGTGCAGTTGCACCCGTCGCGCTTTTCACTGTCTGCTAGGCAGACAGTGAAAAGCTTCATGGGGCCCTGTTAGGAGGCCCCTGCACTGCCCATGCCAGTGGCATGGGCAGTGCAGGGGCCCCCAGGGGCCCCAGGACGCCCCTTACCGCCAGCCTCTTCCTGGCGGTGAAAACCGCCAGAAACAGGCTGGCGGTAAGGGGGTCAGAATCCCCAGGGCAGCGCTGCTTGCAGCGCTGCCCTGGTGGATTCGCCCAGCCGGGGCATAAATGGCGGGAAACTGCCGGCCCCGGTTTTCTGACCGCGGCTTTACCGCTGTGGTCAGAATGGGCTTGGAAGCACCGCCAGCCTGTTGGCGGTGCTTCCGTCATTCGTGGCCCTGGCGGTCTTGGACCGCCAGGGTCAGAATGACCCCCTGAGTCTCTTAGCTGTCTTTAATTATTAAAATTCAAGATGTTTTCACTAGTGTTGACCCCTTTCTTTAAAGGTTTATAGTCGAAACCTGTGTGTCAAAGATGCAAATACGAAGAGCCTAGAACATGAACAGACAGAGCTGATATTAATCTTCATCACATCCTCAATACTGTGGAACAGACTGTTGAACCAAATAAGTCTATAAAACCACAAATACTCTTGGTATCTTTCATATTGCCAAGATGTGTCTTGAAGCTGGTGAGTTAAACGCGATAGACTCCTGCCTCTGTTCATCAACAGAATGGTCTTGTACAGCATTTAACAATATCTTATCTGTGGAAAGCCTTATATTAGGCTCTCCGTTGCATAACTAAAATGTTCATAAATGTTTTAATAATGTTGTGTCTACTTCACAAATATTGGGGTAAACCACGTATGTTTGTGCTGTCTTGACATGATAGCATGTATGGAGGCATTGTGAGACATTCAAAAGTGCATCTGAAAATTTGGATTCTGGATAGAAACCATTTATTGATTGGGTTTCTCTTCAAAGCAGATACCTAAATTAGAAAATGGTACTCTGAGGTGAGGCACAATGTGTCCTTTCCTCACTGGACTCACTGGTTTTTGTAGTTTATGCAAGTCAGTGAGACCCAGGAACTGAGCAGCATTCACCCCTCCCTCCTTCTGAAGCCTGAGTGACACTGAGTACAGTAGGAGGGAAGAGTGAAAACTGTGAATGTCCCCCTGCATGGCCTCTGCCTTTTGCTTTCCTCCGTCTAGTTGATATATTTTCCAGAGACAAGGGAATGAGAAAGGCAGATGCTGTGTTATAGCACATTACAACGTTGAGACAATCGAGCCAAAATCAGTTTTCATACGCTGCTACTCATTGTCTTTAATGGAGCTCTCAACATTCCAGTGTTCAGATATTGTTTACTATGTAAAAGCCATCACCGACAGTTTTGCCATTTAACAATTTGTTCACATATTCAATGGTGCTGAAACAAAATATAGCAATGTAATGGTCACGCAATTAACCAAATATCTCTTCCTTGGGGGTTCTATATGAAACACTTTTAAAAAAAAATATATACATGCCAGAAACCCTGAAATATATACTCTCGGATCTTCTTTCTGTCTCAACATTTGAAGACAGAGAGGTACTCAAAGACATTCACCCCACAGTATTATTCATGACCCTATTTATTTTATAAACTTCCCAAGTTCTCAGTTGTGGAAGCTAAGAATAATTGGTTCAGCTGCAGCTTCTTTTTATCCTGGTTGCCGAGCCTTAAAATAAGGAATAGATAGAACCTAGCACTCGTCTTCGTTATCAAGAGTCTTTTCTCATTTTATAATCCTGCAGACATACATATTTCCTTTTCATACATAATTGAATGATCCAAAAAAAGGGTCGGGCAATATTCAACTAGTTCTTTCTTCCAGTGGATTGGCTTTCTCACCCATAAACATCACAGCCTGATCTACTGAAGGTTCGTATCACTTAGCCTATTTCTATGTCTATAGCTGGACAGTCATCCCTCTTCAGTGAAGTGTGTGTGGTATATATTTCCTCTCCAACTGAGCACTTGTGTGTGCGCATGTGTTCTCCTGACTTGGGAGTGACTTCTCAGCAGTTGACAAAGTCATTTCTATGAATTCACTCACTTCTATACATTCTCTGGAGAAAATTCTCGTTGCCTCTTACTAAATTATTTGGGTGGCATCATACTTTTATCTGGGACTGCTCCCATAAGAAAGGCTTCTGAGTGACGAGAGAGAACTCAGCAAATTTATCTTGGAAGTGCTTATAGTATGTAGAGCAAGATAACTGGTAAACTGATGGACTCAAAAAACTAGTTGTGTTTCTGGACATATCAGAACTTGATAGGGAGACTTGAACCTACCAGAGATTTCGAATTTCATCTAAATAAAGAGGCTGCATAGTGTTCAGTTCAGAATTGAATGCACAAAACTATTTTAGCCATTGTCAAATTGTTATCATGGTGTTAACAGCAATGAAAGATATAGGTCCTGCAATATATAGTAAACAGTTACAGTATCCAAAGACTTTATTTTTTATTTATCACAATATTATGCACATGGGCCAATCTGTAATATTTTAAAAAATAAACAAATGCCTTGGGCCATTGATGAACAATGAGATATGCTGCTTGAGGCAGCATGTTCTAGCTAGCTGTGGCGGGGCCCAGCCAGGAAGAACCTAAAACTCCCATCAGGGATGGATGATTAAATTCACTGTATAACCTGCGCTCACCCTTGGGTAGATTGGTACTGAGCAGTCAGACTCATCACAGAGGCAATGTGTAAAGCATTGGCACAGCACTCTCACACAATAAATACACTGAACGTTACAAAGGAGCCTTCACACGTGTGGTAGGTAAACAAAGTTTGCACTCAACATCCACATTAATTATTACAACATAAACATCATGACTTCTGGACATAAATCACCTTTTGTAATATTACTAGCAGTATTAAGCCCAACCACATTAAAATGACATCAGTAGCATGCACACATGACGGGAAATCCAACATTACAACCCCAGCACCCTTAGGTGGTGCGATATGTTGTCAGAACTAGGCCCACCCTGGCAATACCACGCAGTTATAGGATAAACCCCAGATCACAACAGTATCAGGAATATGTACACACAGATAATGACAACACTTTTAGCAACACAGTGGGCAAAGACCGCACAGGTTGAACTCATGAAAAACATATTATCTAGTTGGCAATAAATCAATATGTAAAGCAGCACTGCCGGCCAATGTCATCACTAGCAGGCAGTCATCATGCAAGAACCCCAAAACTCACACTTCCACTCAGCACCACTATGCAGTGCTACAAATATCAGGCAGGCACATATGGAGTAAATTTACGTACACCGACGCACACAGCATGGCAATGCGGTGCAACTGATATCTGGCAGGTCAAATGGTAGCAGACCCTGTTTCCCAAACCTCCCCCACAAACCATCTCACCCCGACTACCCCACACTCAGGGATTAGGAAGAGATCACCTCCCCTCTGAGAGTAGGCCTATCTTGGCCAGAGTCATACTCAATTGAGGTCCCAGGGAAGAAGGTGGAAGGTAGGTAACAATTATGATTAGGGGACATTTGATAGACAAAAAGGGGGTTGTCCAATACTCTGGTAGATTAACCACAGGATGTGGAGCAGAAGCAGCTGAGGGTAATAGTTTGTTCAATTATAGGATTCTGCTACGTGCCTTCTGGCACCAACCCAGTTCTGCAAAGCACCGGGGAAGGGAGAGATGATAGCTTAGTTTCTTGACCCAGTTCTGATTGCTCTCTAAAGCATTCCTGTAGCCCCGTCCGTTACTCTCACCACCCAGACCCGGTCTGGGCAATACTACCTGGCACACAATGTCATCAGGCCGGGTGTGGAGAGGGCAGGAAGTTTGCCACACAGAGGGCCCAAAATGAACGTTTGATGCAGGGGGAAGTGCAGCAGGGTAGCTTTTCAGAAGGTAGAGGTGCCGAGTCAGGTGTACATTGATCAGAGTTGCACCCTAGCAATCCGGGCACAACGTCTGGTGCGAGGTGATTCGAGTCACACCAGACAATGTCGGCTTCATACAAAATAATGAAATGCCATTTCTGCGCCTGCCTGAAAATTAGGCAACAGGAGTGGTGTGCATTGATACAGGTCACACCAGACAGTTCTGATCACTTACGTTGAAGAGCTACCAATCCTGTGCCTCTCGTGAAATAAGGCACTACACCTGGTGTACATTGATCTGACTCACACCAGACAGTTCCAATCACACACAATCAAAGTGATGCAAATCCTGTACCTCCCTGGAAATGAGGCACAATGCCCTAAGCACATTCATACGGGTAGAACTAGACAGTTCCGGTCACACAGACAGCAAACGTTCAGTAGTGCTGCATGAGGTAGAATCAGGTACTACTACAGTTATGCCCCACCTCTGAGGGTCACAACCTGTGATTATGACACTGCACACAATGTGCATGCAGTAAGTTTGAAGCATGAGCGAAATGCTGCGCGATCGGTGAAGCGGGCCCCGTGGGGTCCTGCAACTGATGAATCCACTCACCACCTTATGTATGCTGAGGCCAGACAATGCAGGGGCCACACTCCTTAGCTGTAAGCACTACTTTTGGGGCTCCGCTCCAGGCAATACAGTCTCCAGCTACAATTGTTAGTTTCACTCTCACTCAGCGCTGTAAGTTGGAATCCAGCAGGAGATGTGGGCACCTATGAGGGCAACACTCTCCAGGCGTAACCAGCAGATAGTGTGGGTTCTTCGGGGGAGGTCTTAGATGTCCTTGAGACCTCCACATGCAAACATGTGACAAGCCAACAAGTCCTTGGAGAGCATACTTTAGGATGCCACAAAGCAGCAGGCAGCCTGCCCAGGCCAGCCGTGGGTCAGTAAGGAGGTGCAGTCTCTTCCAAGGACTGTAATCCTCCTTATGCACAACAGATTCCTCTGGCAGTGCGCACCACGTGGTTGAGCGTTTCCGGTCCCATATCCCTGCAAGTGTATCTCTACCCTGCTGTAGTATGACACCAGTAGTTACAATGTAGTGTGCCTCTGAAGCTGGGGATGGTTCAAGGGTGCTCTCTTTGAACCACAGATATCTCACAAAAATGTCAGTCCTGTCTACCAAGGGGCCGTAGCATGCAGATCTTATTTTTAGTGAGGCCCTGATCTGGCTCGCTGAGACCAAGTGTCAAAACCTCTCCCTCCAATCTAACCAGCCAGGCCTTCAAATGTCAGAGGTCTCTCATTCCACTTGCGTGCTCCTTGTTTATAGCCATTGTTGGGGAATACACAGATTTGCTCCCCCAACCTCTAGTGTTGACCAGAGCCAGGCAGAAGTGCACACATAGAACGTTAGAGCAGAAAAATGACCAGTTTCCAGAAGTGGCATTTCCCAGTTATTAATGACAAAACCACCCTTACGATAGGAAGTGGTTTATCACTGAAAATTCAATGATTGGAAACATCATGAGGATGCTTGTTCCGGTTGGTTAAGGCGAGGCCCTAGCCAGACAGAACCTACCACTCTCATCAGGGGTGGGTGATTAAACTCACTGTATAACCTGCGCTCACCCTTGGGTACAGCACTACCACACAACAACTACACTGATAGTCACAAAAGAGATTTCACATAAGATGAATGTAAATAAAGTTTGTATTCAACACATATTAATTAACTCAACATGAACATCATGTAAATCAGGGCATCAAACATATTTAGAAATACAACTAATCGTACAAGGCCTAACTGTGTTAATACGACATTAGCAGCCTGTACACATGAGAAAAAGTAATACTTTTCCTCTAAGTACCCTCATGCAGTCCAACCACATTAGCAGCACAAGACCCACCCGGTTCTCAACAATAGCAGCAATGTGTACATACAGAGAATCTTAGCACTTTAAAAAAAGCTTAGTCCCTCATTACAACCCTGGTGGTCTGAGTAAAAGTGGCAGTAATACCGCCAACAGGCCGGCGGGAAAAAAATGGAATTACGGCCATGAGGGTTAGCGCCATGCCAAACCGCCACTTCTACACTCTGACCACCAGGGTGGTAATGACTGCGTCACTAGACCGCCGGCGGTATCAGGACCCCGCATACCACCATGGATTTTGTGGGGTTTTGTACTGCCATGAAATCCATGGCGGTAGGCACTATCAGTGCCAGGGAACAGGTTCCCTGGCACTGATTGGGGTCTCCCCCTCCCCTGAGTCCTCCCCCAACACCCACGACCCCCCTACCACCTTCCAAAGGTGGTAGGATCCCCTCCCCACCCTCGCCCCCCCAGATACACACACACACACACACCACACTCCCCTACACGCATGCTCACACCACTCATACACATACATGAACAGACATTTGTCACATTTCCAATACACACAATACACCCACCGCATTAATACACGCACTCACACAACCCCTCTACACACTCATACGCACACCCCCAGGCATGCACACAACACCCCCCCCACCCCTAACGGACGATCACCTTACTTGTTCCGGTGATCCTCTGGGAGGGAACGAGATCCATGGGGGCTGCTCCGCCACCAGCACCACGTCACCAGAACACCACCACACCGAATCCTGGTTTGTGATTCGGTGAGCAGTGTTCTGATGATGTGGCGATGGAGGTGGAGCAGCCTCCACTTCACTGCCGACCGCCAGTATGGCTGCCGAGGTCCAAATGAGGGCCTTAGTGGCTTAGGCCACACCGGTTAACTTCAATGTCAACTGTAATAGTAGAGAATGTGTTCAAACCCCGTAGTGCGGTGTAGTCAATCCCAGGTAATCACTCCCACATACTGGCTCTGCGCCGCTAGGCAGTGCCAAGGATATCAAGAAGACCAGTATACAAGCACTTGCACACACTTTCTTCCAGCACCGTAATGCAGTGGTTTGACATTCGAAAGATGAGTTGTCAATGAATTCCTAGACCTCTCTTGGACCCAAACCTCCCTCCACCCATCAACCAATTCCTGCCTCAAGGGCTAGAGATGTAGTAACCTTGCCCCGGATAGCAGGCAGCTCACGTCCAGTGGATACACTTATTCAGGATCTCGGGGCAAAGGTGGGGGGAGAGAGAATGGCTGATCAGGCAACAGTCGACAAATAGAGGTTTGGACACAACTTGGGAGGTTCACTGTGGGGTCTCCACACTGGCCTTATGACGTGGGCCCTTGTATGCAAAGCATGGGCAGTGGGTTGTCTGGGACACACACTATTCACAGTGGTGCCCAGCCAAGACAGACACTCCAATCCACATAGAGTTACCATATCCGCACCTCCCTGAAAGGAAGCATAACATCCGGTGCGCAATGACTTGAGTTGCACCAGACAATTCCGATCACCAACGAAGAGTTACCAATTCCTATGCCCTCCTGGTATGGACAACAATGTCTGGTATGCTATGACTTGAGTCACACCAGATGATTCTGATTGCACATGCAAAATGACCAATGCAGTGCCTGCTTGGAATGGGGTGCAGCTTCTGGTGTGCAATGACTTTAGTCGCACCACACAGTTCTGCTTGCACATGAAAATTTGTCAATGGAGCGTCTCCCTTGATTGAGGCACAGTGTCTTGTGCATAATGATTTGAGTCACAACAGATAATTCCAAACACAGGATTAGTTTCAATCCTGTTCGTCCCTGTAACAAGGCACAATGTTTTGTGTGCGATGACCTGAGCTGCACCAGACAAATCCAGTCACAGACACAGAGATGCAAGTTCAGTGGTGCGGCATGGGGTAGAATGTGGCACTGCTCCTGGTTTGCCCCCACCTCCAACGGTCGCAACCAATGACACAGACACTGCACACAGTGAATATATAGTCGGGTATCGCATGAGAGAAATGTGGCATGCCCGACAAAAATGGGCCATGTGGGGTCCTGCAACTGGTGAATCCTCTCACTACCAACCAGACACTTATGCGTGTCGTGGCCTCATGATGAAGGGCCACACTCCTTGATTGTGGGCTGTACTTTGAAGGCTCTGCACCAGGCAAATCTGGTCTACATGCACAATACTTTACACTCACACTGCTGCTACCTGGTGGAATACAGAAGATGGCATAGACAAATAGGAGGGAATCATTCTCCATATGACACAAGTAGAAGGTGTAGGTCCTTCACAGGAGGTTTTTGATGTCCCTGAGACATCCACAAAGAACAAGGGGCAAGCTAACAGGCCCTTGGAGAGCACATTTTAGGGTGTCACACTGCAGCAAGCAGTTTGCCCAGGCCAGCCAAGTTGGAAGAACGGTGCACGGTTCCTTCTCTGGGCAGTAAATACTCCTCTGCACAACAGATTGATCTGGCAGTGTGCACCACACAGTTCAGGGTCTCCATCCTGTGTTCCTGCAAGTGTATCTCTAAGGTATTGAGGTGAGGTATTGAGGTGTGGTCCCACTAGCTATGCTGAAGTGTGCCTTTGGGGGTCGTTCAAAGGGTTTCCCTTTGAACCACATATGTCTCCCCTAGATTACAGTCCTGTCTGCCATGGGGTCATGGAATTTAGACTTTAATCTTTAGTGAGGCCATGATCAGGCTGTGAGAGGCCACGTATCAAAACTTCTTCCTTCAATTTATCCAGCCAGGCCCTCAAAAGGCAGAGGTCTGTTGTTCCAATTGCCCAAGTTTTATAGCTGTTGCTGGGGAATGCACAGGTGTTTTCCCCCAGAGGAATGAGGCTGAATCAAAAATTCACACATAAGGAATTATATAACTTAGATCTGCCCACTTGCTAAAAGTTGCATTTCCAAAGCATTACTAACAACACCACCTTTACCACTGGAAAGGGTTTGTCATTGTGAATCTAATGATAGTAAACATTATGAGGCTGCCCTACTGCAATCCACTATTGCAGCTAGGATTGATTGTAAAGTTCCCCCATTTTCACCAATGGGCAAAGCAGCTTTCAATTGTAGTAAAAACTCACATAGGCATTCTTCACTTCCTGGGTACATTTGCCCTGGTGCACACACAAGCCTGCAGGGACAGGCTGGACTCAAGTTTTAATAACACCACAAAGCTTCCAGTGCATCCATACAGGCCCACAGTGGGAGGCTCAGTATACATATGAAAACATTACTTGGCAAGTATGTGCATACTGGCAGGCTGGGTCCAGTATATATATATATACATATATATATATATATATATAAATATATATATATATATATATATATATTAAATATATATATATATATATATAAATATATATATATATATATATATATATATATATATATAGATAGATAGATAGAAATATAGATATATATATGAAAACACTGGTGTGCAAAGGTGCACATGCTGGCCAGCTGTGCCAGGCCTAGTATGTATGAAAACACCATTGTGCAAGTGTGCACATACTGATAAGCTATGCCAGACTCAGTATATACTTGAAAACACCACTGTGCAAGTGCACACATCCTGGCAAGCTGGGCCAGGCTCTGTATATATATGAGAACACCAATGTGCAAGTGTGCACAAACTAGTAGGTACCACTTCCTAACATATATAGGAAGGGTGTGCACACTTTCACACTGTACTTACAGTGGGAACACATCCAGGGCCTTAGGGGCACTCCAAGAGTATCAGCAAAACCTCAGGGAAGAGCCAACCTCCTAGATAGAGAAACCCACGTGGGGGTTCTCGCCTACCACAGCAAAGGACACTCTTGTGTAGCTGCCCTTCCTTCTGCCTACCACTTGCTCCACCCTCCAGGGGGTGCTCTAGAGGTAGTAGAAGGCCTACTCAGAGTTGGCCAAGGTGGGAGAGATGCCACAATGATATTGGAGCCCAGCTTGGGTAATGGACCTACCGTAGACATCTAAGAGACAGTTGCTTTAAAAAAATAAGACAAAGGGACTCATTTAGCCTTTGACTGGTGAACCTCCAAGCAGGTGAGGTGCTAGAATAAGTGCATGGGGGCTTATTTAGAGTCTGCCCAAACATGACAGATATCCCATATGCTACCAGTCACAATTTGTAATAGAGAATCCTGTCTGCCGATCTCTAAATAAGGCTTTTAGTAACTCACCTTCCATATTTAGGTTGCTCGGAAATTCTGGCTATTTATAGGGTCGAACGCACAAGCGCTCTGGCCCCTGTTGTAATCTCTCTGTGGGCTTTTATCCACACCCAGTTCACACCCTTAAACTTTTGTTGGTTCATGGGCTTGTCTTTTAAAATTCAATTGATTTCATTTGTGAAAGGCTTGCATACACCATGTATGTCCCAGGGTTTAGCCCTCCTCGAGTGCACCGGTAAACTACAGAAAACATATGAGGCTCCATGTTTCCCACATGGCTTCTGGACTATTTTTTATTTTTATTTCCTATGCAGCGCGATCTCGCTGGGCAGTAGTCGAGCACTTTGCATGACATCGACCTTGTTACATGGATAATTGCACTTTTGCCAGTTACACGGATAATTGGCCCTTTTGCCAATATGTTTCACTGCAAGCTAACTTCTGTTTTGTTTTATGTGCTACTTCACAATCATGGCGGCCGTCAGCTCGCTTATGTGAAACTGTATTACTTTTCATTTTCAGTTTATGTGGCAAGAAAAGTCCGGTTAAGACTTTACAAAACTAATTGTTCTAAGTCAAGCAAATGCGACACCCATTGCATTGCAAATGCTTGTGTTAATGTTCCGCCCTTGCTTGCCTGTGCCCTAACCCCCTCCCACTTCGCTGCATGACCCGTCCGTCCATCATTGCTTGTTTTATTTTTACTGATAAGCCTCCTGAATCATAGAAGGATCACTCTGGACAAAAGGGAACAATGGGCCATATTTACAAAAAAGGGCTGCATCACCAATGATGTGCCACTTTTCTTGTGGCCCCCTTGACACCCCTAACACCACCATGATAGTGCTGTATTTACAATACAGTGTACCATGGCGCATGTTAGGGGCCATAGCATCATTTTTTTATGCTATTGTAATGCTGTACTGGATTAGCGTAAAAAAATGATGCTAATTGTTTATAGTGTTAAGAGGCCAATTGAAATCAATGGGAGCCTCATTTTAAGCAGGTGTTTTAAAAGAGGGTAGAAATGGTGCAATGGAATCTAGTAGACTAGCGAGGGAACACCCCCTTTGCATACATCATGCATATATAATGCATGATGTGGCCCAAAGGTCCATATTTATGCTTTTTGACGCAAACCAGTGCTGGCGCTGGTTTGCGTAAGAAAATTTACCGCCGGCTAACGTCATTCCTACGCACCAGGCAGGCCCCTTATTTAAGGATTGACGTTAGCCGGCACTGCAGGCTGATAAGAGTAAAAAACAAATGACTCAAACCAGGCAACGCCGGCGTAGGGGAAAATGGGGGTTGTGCGTCAATAAATGGTCCAAGTCAGGTTTGAGTAAAAAATCATGGCTCAAAACGGACTAAATTTTTTGACCCACAACCCCCATTGAAATTAATCCTGTCTTAGCAAAGACAGGAGTCATGCCCCCTTGCCCAATGGCCATGCCCAGGGGACTTCTGTCATTGCCATTGGGCACAGTGGCATGTAGGGGGGCACAAATTAATAAATAATAATACTTAACTCAATTTACCTGTACTTACCTGGCATGGGTCCCCCCATCCCTAGGTGTCCTCCTGGGGTGGACAAGGGTGGCAGGGATGTCCCTGGGGGCAGGGAAGGGCCCCTCTGAACTGCTTCCAAGGTCTGAGACCATGGAAGTGAGCCCACAGGTCCCTTAACGCCTGCTCTCACCCAGGCGTTAAAAAACGGCACACATCAGGCTGTGTGCCGTTTTTTAAGGCCTGCCCTCTCCTGTGCATCAAAATGACACATGAGTATAAATAAGGTGCACAGGCCTTAAAGTAATTTTTTGGACGGGAACGCCTACCTTGCATGTCATTAACGCAAGGCAGTTTCCCGCATCACAAAAATGGCGCACACTGAGGTATTTTGACGTCCGCGGGGTCGGGCATCATAGTTTAAATATGGTGCAAGGTTTGTGCTGAATGTGCGTCAAATTTTTTTTGCACATTCGGCGCAAACAGAGTATAAATATGCCCCCAAGTGTTTACAAAGTGGCGCTAACCTAGTTTGCTCCACCATGTAAATATGACGCTATGGTAGTGGCCAATTAGCGTCACATTTGCAGCAAAATGTGGCCGCAAATGTGGTGATAAGGGGCAAAAAGGCCTTGTAAACCTGTCCCAATGTATGCAGTTCCACCAAGTCATATCAGCATGCCAGACCTGTCAATGCGTTTCCCCCAGAGAACAATATCAAAAGCAGGGATTGCTTCTGGAAATCCCCCAACCCCCCCAAAAAATAAAAAATTCATAATGGGTGATTTCTCCCATTATGCACGTGATATTGTTAGTTGTTTCTGTTTCCATCACCACTGTGCGGTGTTTATCAGTACTGGACTAAAAAAACACACCTGAGAGGCTTCAGAAGCACCCCAAAACATGCCATTTTTTAACCTCTTTGCTGCCAGGCCTTTTCCCCCTCAGGTGCCAAGACTTTTTTTGGCTATTTGGGGCAGTTTGCGCTTAGGCCCTCATAACTTTTTGTCCACATAAGCTACCCACACCTAATTTGTGTCCTTTTTTCCAGCATCCTAGGGATTCTAGAGGTTGCCAGATTTTGTGGGTTCCTCTAAAGGAGACCAAGAAATTAGCCAAAATACAGTGAATTTTTTGTTTTTTTCCAAAAAATTGGAAAAAAGGGCTGCAGAAGAAGGCTTTTTCCCTAAAGATGGCATCAACAAAGGGTTTGCGGTGCTAAAATCACCAGCTTCCCAGCTTTCAGGAACAGGCAGACTTGAATCAGAAAACCCAATTTTTCAACACAATTTTGGCATTTTACTGGGACATACCCCATTTTTACGATTTTGTGTGCTTTCAGCCTCCTTCCAGTCAGTGACAGAAATGGGTGTGAAACCTATGCTGGATCCCAGAAACCTAAACATTTCTGAAAGGTAGACAAAATTCTAAATTCTGCAGTGGGTAATTTCTGTAGATCCTACAAGGGTTTCCAACAGAAAATAACAATTGAAATAAAGAAATATTGAAATTGAGGGGAAAAAACAGCCATTTTTCTCTACGTTTTACTCTGTAACTTTTTCCTGCAATGTCCGATTTTTTAAAGCAATATACCTTTAAGTCTGCTGGACTCTTCTGGTTGCAGGGTTATATACGGCTTGTAGGTTCATCAAGAACCCTAGGTACCCAGAGACAATAAATGAGCTGCACCTTGCAATGGGTTTTCATTCTATACCGGGTATACAAAAATTAATTTGCTGAAATATGAAGAGTGAAAAATAGGTATCAAGAAAACCTTTGTATTTCCAAAATGGAATCAAGATAAGGTGTTGAGAAGCAGTGGTTATTTGCACATCTCTGAATTCTGGGGTGCCCATATTAGCATGTGAATTACAGGGCATTTCTCAATTACATGTCTTTTTTACACACTCTCTTACGTTTGGAAGGAAAAAATGAAGAGAAAGACAAGGGGCAATAACACTTGTTTTGCTATTCTGTGTTTCCCCTAGTCTCCCGATAAAAATGGACCCTCACTTGTGTGGGTAGGCTTGATGCTCGCGACAGAAAATGCAACATGGACACATCACATTTTTACATTGAAATCTGATGTGTTTTTTGCAAAGTGCCTATATGTAGATTTTGGCCTCTAGCTCAGCCGGCACATAGGGAAACCTACCAAACCTGTGCATTTGTTCAAACTAGACACCTATGGGAATCCAAGCTGGGGGGGACTTGTGGGGCTCACACCAGGTTTTGTTACCCAGAATCCTTTGCAAACCTCAAAATCTGGCTAAAAAAACACTTTTCCTCTCTTTTTGGTGTCAGAAAGTTCTGCAATTTGAGAGGAACCACAAGTTTCTTTCCACCCAGCGATCCCCCAAGTCTCCCGATAAAAGTGATATCTCACTTGTGTGGGTAGGCTTAGAGCCCGAGACAGGACATGCCCCAAAATACAACGTGGACACATCACTTTTTCCCAAAGAAAACAGAGATATTTTTTGCAAAGTGCCTACCTGTGGATTTTGGCCTCTAGCTCAGCCGGCACCTAAGGAAACCTACCAAATCTGTGCGTTTTCTAAAACTAGACACCTAGGGGAATCCAAGATGGGGTGACTTGTGGGGCTCTGACCAGGTTCTGTTACCCAGAATTCTTTGCAAACCTCAAAATTTGGCCCAAAAAACAATTTTTCCTCTCATTTCGGTGACAGAAAGTTCTAGAATCTGAGAGGAGCCACAAATTTTCTTCCACCCAGCGTTCCCCCAAGTCTTCTGATAAAAATGATAACTCACTTGTGTGGGTAGGCCTAGTGCCCTCGACAGGACATGCCCCAAAACACAACGTGGACACATCACATTTTCCCAAAGAAAACAGAGGTGTTTTTTGTAAAGTGCCTACCTGTGGATTTTGGCCGCTAGCTCAGCCAGCACCTAGGGAAACCTACCAAACCTGTGCATTTGTGAAAACTAGACACCTGGGGGAATCCAAGATGGGGTGACTTGTGGGGCTCTGACCAGGTTCTGTTACCCAGAATCCTTTGCAAACATCAAAATTTGGCCCCAAATTTTTTTTTCCCTCTCATTTCGGTGACAGAAAGTTCCGGAATCTGAGAGGGGCCACAAATGTCCTTACACCCCGCGTTCCCCCAAGTCTCCCGATAAAAATGATACCTCACTTGAGTGGGTAGGCCTAGCGCCCGTGTCAGGAAATGCCCCAAAACACAACGTGGACATATCACATTTTTCCCAAAGAAAACAGAGGTGTTTTTAGCAAAGTGCCTACCTGTGGATTTTGGCCTCTAGCTCAGCTCGCACCTAGGGAAGCCTACCAAACCTATGCATTTTTGAAAACTATACACCTAGGGGAATCCAAGATGGGGTGACTTGTGGGGCTCCCACTAGGTTCTGTTACCCAAAATCCTTTGCAAATCTCAAAATTTGGCTAAAAAAGCACTTTCTCTTCACATTTCGGTGACAGAAAGTCACGGAATCTGAGAGGAGCCACAAATTTCCTTCCACCCAGCATTCCCCCACGTCTCCTGATAAAAATGATACCTCACTTGTGTGGGTAGGCTTAGTGCCCACAGCAGGAAATGCCCCAAAACACTATCTTGACACATCAAAATGACCAAATACAAAACTACCTGTTTTTTGGGGGGCAGGTAACCTGCGTTTTTGGTCCTGAGCTCTGCAGCAATCTAGGGAAACCTACCAAACATTTCTGAAAACTAGACACCCAAGGGAGTCCAGGGAGGTGTGACGTGTGGATCCCCCAATGGTGTCTCACCCAGAATCCTCAGCAAACCTCAAATTTAGCTAAAAAAACAACGTTCCCCTCAGTCTCCCAGTAAATATGATACCTCACTTGTGTAGGTGGGCCAATTGCCTTTGACAGGGAAGAGCCAAAAACATGTCAAAATTGAGGGGAACCAAAGCGGGTCCAAAAGCGCAGTTTGAAAAAAAAAACATTTTTAGGCTGACAGGTGCAGCAGAATTTTTATCTGTATAGATGGGACAATGTTGGGTGGTAGAAATTTTGTGGATTCCTGCAGATTCGGGAAGGTTCCATTACAAAAATGTGGGAAAAATTTGTAATTTTCAGCAAAGTTGGAGGTTTGCAGGGCATTATCGGTAAGAAAATGGTGTGGGGTGCATGTAAAGCATACCACCCTGGAATCAACCAGATGTTTAGTTTTCAGATGTGTCTGGATTTGTCTACATGACAGCGTCCCAAAGTCAAAAAAGTGCAGCCCTCACCATTCCAAGTTGGACAATTTTGAGAGTTACCAAGCTCTCATGGGCCAAATGTAAAACCAAAACCCAAAATAATCAAATGTCTTCTTGCTTGCCGTGGGATAAAATGTTTAATTGTGTGGGGGAGAGCTGAAAGACTGTTACCCCCTTCAGTTGCGGCGGGGCATAACCAGGCACATACTGGTTGGTAGCCACCACCCACTATTTGTTGTTTTTGTTTTTTATGCAATGCCATCTAGTAGACTTTCTGCCCCCCTGGGGTGTGGATCGGGGGTAATTGCCCCATCTGCCCACTGGTGGGCAGAACAACTTTGGCCCTATTTATTTGGATAGGGGGTATGTCCATACCCCCACCCTCTTATTTTGAAAAAGAAATCTTCCCTGGTCTCTGGTGGGCTTTCTGCTCCCCTTGGGGCAGATGGGCCTTCCAAAAAATGGCCAAAAGTAATATGCCCCCATGGGGAGCGACCCTTGCCCAAGGGGCAGCTCCCCTTATGTTCATTTCCCAAAAAAAAAAAAAAATCCCTGGTGTCTAGTGGATTCTGCCCCCCTGGGGGCAGACCAAACTAATTATATTAGGCCAATCTGACCCCGGGGGGACAGAAATGGCCTAGAAACAATTTGACCCCTCCCCCAGGGAGCGACCCTTGCTGAAGGGGTCACTCCTAAACATAAAAGAAAGAAAAAAGAAAAAAAAATCCCTTGTGTCTAGGGGGATTTCTGCCCCACCTCCCCGGGGGCAGATCGGCCTAATTATAGTAGGCCGATCTGCCCCTGGGGGGGCAGGAATGGCCTGAAAATGATTTGCCCCCATGGGGAGGGGCCCTTGCCCAAAGGGCCGATCCCCTTATGTCCATTATCCAAAAAAAACAATTCCCTAGTGTCTAGTGGTTTCTGCCCCCCCCCGGGCAGATCGGCCTAGTTATATTAGTCCGATCTGCCCCCAGGGTGAGCAGAAATGGCCTAGAAACAATTCCCCCCCCCCCCCCCCCAGGGAATGACCCTTGCTGAAGTGGTAAAGAAAAAAAGAAAAAAAATAAATCCTGGTGTTGAGGGGTTTTTCTGCCCCCTCCCCGGGGGCGGATCAGCCTAATTATAGTAGGCCGATCTGCCCCAGGGGGGCAGAAATGGCCTGAAAATGATCCCCCCCCCCTGGGGAGTGGCCCTTGCCCAAGGGGCCTCTCCCCTTATGTCCATTAGCCCAAAATCAAAATTCCATGGTGTCTAGTGGGCATTTCTGCTGCCCAATTGCATCGCGATCGGGCAGCAGAAATGCTTGGAGAGACATCAAAGGAAAGGGCTTTTTTTTCCTTTCATGTCTCTGCTGGCCCCTTCCTCCTGAGCGGAAGGGAAATGCTAAGCATTTCTCTTCCGCATTCGAGCTGGAAGCATGCTTCCAGCGTGATGGGAGGTGACCTCTGATGAGGTCAGCATGCTTTTGCGTGCTGACATCATCAGACGTCACTGGGGAGGTCGGGGGTCGGGGTTGGAAGGGGAAGCGATTCCCCTTCCAGCCCTGACCTTTGGCCCTCGGCGGGAGCGCTAGCGCTTCCCCCGATGGCCGGTAAATGGACGTAATGGTTATGTCCATGTAGACACGCGGGCACAGCCATGGACGTAACCATAACATCCATGGCTCCGAAGGGGTTGAACATATTCCATCTGGCTGTTGGGCACTGTGAAATGTGTTTCTGATGGAAGAACGGGTTGTGGCTACACATTTGGACGCACAGTATTTCTCTAGCCTTTAAATGGGACAGGAAAACCAAAACACTGGCAGATAGACATCTGCCAATTTTTCATAGATGTTCTGGTAGTATAATCTTTTAAATTAGGCTTTAAGTCTGAAGGAGTCTCAGCTCCATTAGGAATTAACTTTGTTGCTCGACTATTACTGCTCCAAGCCTGACTCAACTGAGAAAACTTGATCAGAGAAGGACTACCACCTGGACTCTCATGCATAGTTATGGACTGCGATGGAATCATACATGTATTTTAAAGGTTATGAGCAAAGCATCTGAATGAAGAGCGTGACTTCTTTTTTTTAAACACCCTTTCTAAAAACTATTGTTTAATCTTGACCTATATTACTACTTGGATCGTGATCTTTCTTTGGTATCAAGCTATTATGGGAGCAATTATTAAACAGAGGTTGGGCCTTGACATGCAAATGTTTCCTTTTATTGGCGTAAACATTAAAAAACAAAATACATTTACACTCCTAAATGAATCTCATTTGTTAATAATACTATAGTGGGAGCTTTTTCAGAAGTCTCAATACATACAAGGATTTTTGCTACTCAGATTGTAAAACTGAGAGCTTTTATCCCCACAAATGACCTGGTGCTATTCTTCAATACTGTGCCAGAATCCGAGAACAAAGTACACCTCTTCATCTCTTGGCTGTGAAGATAGCCAAGTTTAACAATCCAAGACTTACTCAAGGAGGTGGTGTGGGTAGAAACACACAACTAAATTGGACTTGAATTAACAGTTAATAAATCATTGTTCAGCTAGAGCCCCCTCTTTAAAGAAAAAATGCTTTACTTTCAATACACAACATGATACTGTAAATGATTATCAGAGGCCAACAATATGATACACAGACACCAAGGAAGTGAGTATTTGAGGGAACGAGTTAGTATCAGCTGAAGCTGTTTCAATTCATAAAGTATTGTGTTTTGTTTTAGTCCTTGGCAAGCAGGGCATGTTTCTGCAGGCTGGTAAATTACATTGTGCTGCTCCAGGTGGAGTGTAGTACCACAAAGTCTACCGAGATAGACTGTATTGATTCTTCCCTGTCCAATGTGGTCTCTAGTCTCTTCGTCTTGTGACTAGGTCTGTGACTCTACTTGGTAAAGTATTTTCACAAACACAGGGGATTTGAAGTCTGTAATCAGCTAGTTGTCACATGGATCTTCACTTGGGCATCTTTCTCTGGAAAAAACACAAACCCATCACCAAAAAAAGATGACTACAACGATTCAAGCGGTGTTCATTAGAGAAAAAGAAAACTCAATCAAAAATAACACTGACTGCAGATTGGATATATGTAGATTGGATATATGTAGGACGCCAACCTTTCAAAGGTGATTCATTTTCGGTTTATAAAGTCACCAAATGCCAACATGATCTTTCAACAGCCTTGACCTATAATAAAGACTTTGGCCCTTTCAGAATCCACAAAATGATTGCAATTCTTCACAAGGACCCATTACAGGCTCCTTGTTTTCTGAGGACACTAGAAGGGCGCTGGGATCTCTAGGTCTCTCCAAATAGCAAGCACACACCACCAGTGTTTAATCTAAACTCTATCATGCATCCTATCAATCAATCAGTCAGTATTAGTAGAGTGCAGCACTATCACCCATGGGTATCTGGGCATTGGGTTCTAGGTTTCCATCGAAAAGCCAGGTCTTGAGTTTCTTACTGAAGTCCATGATGCAGGGTGCTGTTCAGAAGTGGATGGGCTAGTGGTTCCAGGTCTTGGCAGCAATGTAGGAGTAGAAATGGCCACCGCTGTGGCTGTAATGGATTCAGGGTGTGCATGCAAGGGCTACTGAGGAGCAGCACACATAGCTGGTGGGTTAGTGGAAGTTCAGTCGCTGGTTGATGCAGGCCGGGCCTTGATCATGCAAGGCCTTGTAGGCATGGGTGAGTTCTTAAACTGGTATCTGTTCTGGATGGGGAGCCAGTGGAGGTTTTCTCAGGTGAGGGGTAACGTGGGCCTGTTTGGGGAGGTCTAAGGTGAGTTTAGCTGCTGCAATCTGTATGGTCTTTTGAGGAGTTGGGTGGAGATGCCAGCATAGAGCGCTCATCTCTAATAGAGGAAACTGGTGACAATGTCCTAGTTGACAGTTTTCCTGGTGTTGACTGGGATCCATTTGAAGATTCTGTAGGCCATCCAGAAGGAGTGGAAGAAGGGGGAAGTGACTCCGTTGACTTGTCTCTTCATGGTCAATTTACTGTTGAGGTTGGCTGGCCACCAGCTGTGATCCCATATGGATGTGTTTCTTCTGAAGAGCAGTACTTCTGTTTTGTCGGGGTTGAGTTTGAGGCAGTTTGTTTTCATCCAGTTGGCTACGTTGGTCATGGTATGGCAGTCATTTGTTCTGGTGGTGGAGGGCCCTTCAATGAGTGAAAGGTTGAGCTCTGCATCATCTGTGTAGGAGATGATGTTGAGACTGACATCTGAGAAATGATACATGAGGCACGCAACATATGAAGTTTTTGGGTTCAGAGTTGATCCTATATCTGGTAGAACTTGTTTTCGAGGATTGGCCTGTCCATTACATTTTTCAAAGGTAGAGCACCATGTTACCAAACATAATATGGCAATTCTGAAGTTCCATACATAAGGTGAATACTAAGGGCATCATTTCAATCTCAACGGTCTTTTTCCAAGACCGCTGAGGTACCGCTGTGCTGAAGACCACCAGTGCAGGTGGTTTTCCACGCAGCGCATTATGACTGCTTGCAGCCCTCTGTCCTTTTTCGAACGGAGAGCCGCCATCAGCTATACTGGCCGCCGGCGGGGAAGTGGAGGCTACTCCACCTCCACCGCCCCGTCATCAGAACGCCACCCACCGAATCCCAACCCAGGATTCAGTGTGGCGGTGTTCTGGTGATGGGGAACTGGCAGCGGAGCAGGCGCCATGGATCCCGTTCCCTTGCGGACGATCACCGGACAAGGTAAGGTGATTGTCCATTAGGGAAGGGGGCAGGGGTGTTGTGTGTTGTGTGCATGCATGGGGGGGGGTGTGAGTATGTAGAAAGGGTGTGTGAGTGCGTGTATGCATGCGGGGGTGTTGTGTGTCTGGAAAATGTGTGCAGGTCGGTCTCTTTACATGTCTGTATGTGTGCGGGTATATGTTGGTGTAGTGTATGTGTGCATGTAGGGGGTGTGTGTGTTAATGTTGAGCGTGGTGTGGGGAGGTGGGTGGGTGTTAATTTTGGGGTGGGGAGGGGGTCCTGCCACCTTTGTGGGGTAGCAGGGAGATCAGGGTTGTGAGGGGAGGACTTGGGGGTGGGTAAGGGCGGTGGGGGAGACCCCTATCAGTGCTAGGGAAGGAATTCCCTGGCACTGATAGTGCCTACCGCCATGGATTTCGTGTTGGTTCCAAACCACCCGAAATCCATGGCGGTATGCAGGGTCCTGATACCGCCGGCGGTCTGGTAACGGCCGCCGGGCTGGAGACCGAAGTCTCCAGACAAGCGGTTGTCACCGCCCTGCCGGTCGGTGTGGAGAAGTGGCGGATGACCATGGTGGTCATAATTCCATTTCTTTTCCGCCGGCCTGTTGGCGGGATTACCGCCACTTCTCCCCCACCCGCCAGGGTCATAATGAGGGCCTATATGTCCTTCTTTTTGTCCAATGCATTTCTTATGTTGGTGATTGGATGTTATTTGGTAGAATATTGGGCTGCCGTCATCACCACAACAATTTTGTGTGAAATGTTTAACAGTAATATTTAAGGTGGTTTGAGAAATTTGCAATGAAAGGGATTATGAATGTATGCAACCCTGAAATAAAAGGGGATAACTATGACTTTCAAAATGACAATATTTGTTGCTACATAAATGAAATCCAACAGCCCCTCCCACTTCATTTATTTTTATGCAAATCACTTATCTTCAAAAATGAAGGGACTACAAATACATATGATGCTTGGAAAAAAATAATAACGTTTCTACTTGTAAATAGGTGCCATTGGTCAATTTGATTTATGCTAACTAGGTTGGTTCAAACAGTTGAAAGTATTTTATTTGTGTTTGTAATTTTGCAGCCCAGAAAAAGTAACAGATGTTGCAAAACACTTTTTTCCGCTCTGTGTTTCGACACATTGATGTTGGAAATGCCACTTGTCTTATCCAGGTGACTGGTTGACACCTGTTCGGTATAAGTCAATAAGGACACTCAATGAAGGACCATATGCCAATTATAAATACAATTTAGCTTTACTAGAATTTCAGGTACATGTAGGCATTTAGCACATTAACAATAGTAGAATAAGAATAGCAATGAAAACAACTATTTATATATAAGTACACTACAAAGAGCATCTATGCATATATGTAAGCAAAGAGTTCATTGACAGATATAAGTTTTGATTAATTGTATACCAAAATGCATCACACTACGATGTTCAGGAAGCAGAATATAAATGAGTTGAATACTTCAGATAGGCTTTGATTTACTGCACACCAAAATGCATTTTTCAGTTACTGTAGCAGGTTCACACTACGAGGTTTAGAAAGCAAAATATAAACAAGCTGAATACTTCAGGTTATAAACACAGTGCAAGCATAAATAATCAGTCATAATAATAGAGCACAGAAACAAAGGACTTTCATCCCTGTGTGGAACTTAACTTAGTCGACGAAATGCTGGGAAGCCCTCTACCGCCTGCTTGAACCTCTCTCCCCCTCAAGCATCACGGTCAGCAAAACAGGGAGGCAGCGCTGGGCCATGGCAGCTTTCACAACTCCATCTGTGAGCTTCCAGTCCCTCACCCACACTTCAGTGCTTAAATAACTCGAAGCTTGGATTCTATGTCTTTCTGGCATTTTCTAGCTATGTTATCAGTACTTGGCTGATCTGCCCTTCTCCAGCATTTGTTTTCATTCCATCTTCTCCCTGTACTCTCGTTCTCAAGGTTGAGACGGAGTCTTCTACACAAACAAGCTTGAAAATAATATCATGAACTTTTCCACGTTGTTTGGGGGGGTTTCAGCAGGCATAAAACTCATCTACACTGGTCAAGCTAATTAATCCTTCGCGTCACAATGTCTTACGCACCTTTCCCTATACTGATCACCACTTATTATTTTAAAAAAACATTGATTGCTCTATTTCTTCACTTATGAACTAAGAAGATTATATTAAAAAAATGATATGTTATTTTTTCAATTGCAAGTAATCTGTACATATGTGTATTATAATGAATCATTTAAAATAAATAAGTAAAATATTATGTAACTGCATGTTAGATTGCTATTTTTGGGTGCCTCTTACAGCCAGCTTAATAATTTCCCATATTGTTGATTGATACGGAAGCTACTATCACCTTAGAGAGAACCTTGATTTGGACAAAAATCTCTAAAAGTGCCTTGTTTTTTCAGAGTTCTGGCAATGTGTAACTTTTGTGTATTCCTCCCAAGCTACTGTCTATAATGCCCTAGCGCCACCTTGCGCCACATTAACATAATTATTTTTTACGTTAATGTGGCCCAACGAGGCTGAAATCCTGCACTGTATTTACAGAGTCGTATAATGCATGCATTGCGCCACTCTCTAACCCTTTGCCCTACATTATGCTGGCACAAGGCATAATGTATACTCAAGAGCAGGCGTTAAAAGGGTGCTCCCATTCTTTAGAATGGGGCCCTATGTACTCTACAGGAGTGGCACCAATATTTTACAGAGTACATCAGTAGTGTCATGAAATATAACGCTATTGCCTCCTACCCTGCACCATGGTGCATAGTTTTTTAAATATGGCACACACATGATGGCGGTAGGGGGTGTTAAGGGGCGCAGGGAAATTGGCGCTGCACTCGGTGCAGCGCCACTTCCGATAAATCTGCCCCACAGTCCTTTAGGGTCATCATGAAGTAGGATTGGGCACGGGATACCATGACAAAGGAAAGTCTATAACAGAGAAGCAAAAGAGGGAGTAGCTTCCCCTTTTAAACACCTCTTACCTTGTTGTGAGTAGAAATTCTGGGGAAGAAAGGAGCAAGAAGGGTGCAAGAAATTTTCATACACTTCAAAGGTATCCTTAGTCTCCTACCCTCCACACCTTAGAGTTTGATCCACTGATAAGTACCACAGGAATGTTTTGAAGGAGCCTTGTGAGTCACATTGCCATCTGGAATTCTGTGTCCAACCTCGATTTTATGTACACTCAAATAATTGCAATGAGAACAATTTCCTGGTCTGACACAAATTTAAAATCATATATACTCCATAGACATCCTACTGCACACATAACGGTTAACATACATTTCATTCATGTCCTACATGGATGGAGCCAAGAACCCAGTAGCAGGGGACTGAAAACCAAGAGGGAGGGAGGCAGGAGACAGACAAAGAAGGCAGCCTTGCCACTACATTCTGTTGTTGCCATATTTTTCTGCCCTCCTTAGCCTGATAGTAGGTGTTGGACCTGGTCCTTTTTGCAAGGTCTTTCCCAAATCGTTTGCCTCCTTCCTCCTATTTTTTCTGACCAGTTGTTGTTGGCTTTAGGACTCTGGACACTTTACCACTGCTAACCAGTGCTAAAGTGCATATGCTCTCTGTATCAATTGTATTGGTGATTGGCTTTTCCATGATTGGGATATTTTGATTTACTAGTAAGTCCCTAGTAAAATGTACTAGAGGTGCCCAGGGCCTGTAAATCAAATCCTACTAGTGGGCCTCCAGCACTGATTCTGCCACCCACATGAGTAGCCCTGTAAACATGGCTCAGACCCGCCACTGCAGTATCTGTGTGTGCAGGTTTAACCTGACAATTCGACTGGCAAGTGTACTCACTTGCCAGGTCCTAACTGTCTCTTTTTATACATGTAAGGCACCCCTAAGGTAGGCCCTAGGTAGCCCCATGGGCAGCGTGAAGTATGCATTAAAGGTGGGACATGTACTGATGTGTTTTACATATTTTACATATTTTACTGAAGATGGGTTTTAGATTGTTCGTTTGAAAATTCCACTTTTAGAACATGTGCATTTGCTTGCTTAAACCATTCTGTGAGTCTGGATGTTTCTGGATTCATTGCCTGGGTCAGACTGACAGTTGGGCAGTTTGTGCATCTCCACTAGACAGTGACACAAAGGGTGCTGGGGTGTAACCTCCATATCCTGATTGGCCATCTGGGCTAGGCTGGAGGGAGGAGTAGTCACTTACACCTGAAAGGTCTGTGCCTGCCCTCACACAAGGCAGTCTCTAACCTCCCTGGTGTGTGCCTGGAGCCAGCCCTGGGCATGGCAGGATTCTGTAAACAACAGAGAATTTTCTTTAAAGTTTGCCTATTTCAAAGGCAGAAAGGGGTATAAGTAGTGGACCTAAAAACTCCAGATTTTCAGATTACTTCTGGAACTAAGAGGAACCTCTGCCAAGGGGAAGAGCTGAAGAGTTTGATAAGGAGTACTGCCCCTTTGCCTGAGCTTTGGTGGGTTGGCCTGCAGTTGCTGCTTCTGCCTGAAAGAGGACAAAGACTGGACTTTGTGGTATATTCCTGCTTATGAAGAATCTCCAAGGGCCTGGACTGAGGCTGAGTTTACCTCCTGTTTTGAAGTCTCAGGGCCATCAAAGACTTTCTCTGCCAGCATCTGTTCTCTCTGCTGAGACTCCTGCTCTGCCAAGTGATGCTTCCTGAACATCGTAGTGTGATGCATTTTGGTATACAATTAATCAAAACTTATATCTGTCAATGAACTCTTTGCTTACATATATGCATAGATGCTCTTTGTAGTGTACTTATATATAAATAGTTGCTTTTCATTGCTATTCTTATTCTACTATTGTTAATGTGCTAAATGCCTACATTTACCTGAAATTCTAGTAAAGCTAAATTGTATTTATAATTGGCATATGGTCCTTCATTGAGTGTCCTTATTGACTTATACCGAACAGGTGTCAACCAGTCACCTGGATAAGACAAGTGACATTTCCAACATCAATGTGTCGAAACACAGAGCGGAAAAAAAGGGTTTTGCAACATCTGTTACTTTTTCTGAGCTGCAAAATTACAAACACAAATAAAATACTTTCAACTGTTTGAACCACCCCAGTTAGCATAAATCAAATTGACCAATGGCACCTATTTACAAGTAGAAACGTTATTATTTTATTCCAAGCATTATATGTATTTGTAGTCCCTTCATTTTTGAAGATAAGTGATTTGCATAAAAATAAATGAAGTGGGAGGGGCTGTCGATTTCATTTATGTAGCAACAAATATTGTCATTTTGAAAGTGATAGTTATCCCCTTTTATTTCAGGGTTGCATACATTCATAATCCCTTTCATTGCAAATTTCTCAAACCACCTTAAATATTACTGTTAAACATTTCACACAAAATTGTTGTGGTGATGAGGGCAGCCCAATATTCTACCAAATAACATCCAATCACCAACATAAGAAATGCATTGGACAAAAAGAAGGACATATAGGCCCTCATTATGACCCTGGCGGGTGGGGGAGAAGTGGCGGTAATCCCGCCAACAGGCTGGCGGAAAAGAAATGGAATTATGACCACCATGGTCATCCGCCACTTCTCCACACCGACCGGCAGGGCGGTGACAACCGCTTGTCTGGAGACTTCGGTCTCCAGCCCGGCGGCCGTTACCAGACCGCCGGCGGTATCAGGACCCTGCATACCGCCATGGATTTCGGGTGGTTTGGAACCAACACGAAATCCATGGCGGTAGGCACTATCAGTGCCAGGGAATTCCTTCCCTAGCACTGATAGGGGTCTCCCCCACCGCCCTTACCCACCCCCAAGTCCTCCCCTCACAACCCTGATCGCCCTGCTACCCCACAAAGGTGGCAGGACCCCCTCCCCACCCCACAATTAACAGCCACCCACCTCCCCACACCACCCTCAACATTAACACACACACCCCCTACATGCACACATACACTACACCAACATATACCCGCACACATACAGACATGTAAAGAGACCGACCTGCACACATTTTCCAGACACACAACACCCCCGCATGCATACACGCACTCACACACCCTTTCTACATACTCACACCCCCCCCCCATGCATGCACACAACACACAACACCCCTGCCCCCTTCCCTAATGGACAATCACCTTACCTTGTCCGGTGATCGTCCGCAAGGGAACGGGATCCATGGCGGCTGCTCCGCTGCCAGTTCCCCGTCACCAGAACACCGCCACACTGAATCCTGGGTTGGGATTCGGTGGGTGGCGTTCTGATGACGGGGCGGTGGAGGTGGAGTAGCCTCCACTCCCCCGCCGGCGGCCAGTATACAGTAGCTGCTGGCGGCTCTCCGTTCGAAAAAGGACAGAGGGCTGCAAGCAGTCATAATGCGCTGCGTGGAAAACCACCTGCAATGGTGGTCTTCAGCACAGCGGTACCTCAGCGGTCTTGGAAAAAGACCGTTGAGATTGAAATGATGCCCTTAGTATTCACCTTATGTATGGAACTTCAGAATTGCCATATTATGTTTGGTAACATGGTGCTCTACCTTTGAAAAATGTAATGGACAGGCCAATCCTCGAAAACAAGTTCTACCAGATATAGGATCAACTTTGAACCCAAAAACTTCATATGTTGCGTGCCTCATGTATCATTTCTCAGATGTCACGTCTCAACATCATCTCCTACACAGATGATGCAGAGCTCAACCTTTCACTCATCGAAGGGCCCTCCACCACCAGAACAAATGACTGCCATACCATGACCAACGTAGCCAACTGGATGAAAACAATCTGCCTCAAACTCAACCCCGACAAAACAGAAGTACTGCTCTTCAGAAGAAACACATCCATATGGGATCACAGCTGGTGGCCAGCCAACCTCAACAGTAAATTGACCATGAAGAGACAAGTCAACGGAGTCACTTCCCCCTTCTTCCACTCCTTCTGGATGGCCTACAGAATCTTCAAATGGATCCCAGTCAACACCAGGAAAACTGTCAACTAGGACATTGTCACCAGTTTCCTCTATTAGAGATGAGCGCTCTATGCTGGCATCTCCACCCAACTCCTCAAAAGACCATACAGATTGCAGCAGCTAAACTCACCTTGGACCTCCCCAAACAGGCCCATGTTACCCCTCACCTGAGAAAACCTCCACTGGCTCCCCATCCAGAACAGATACCAGTTTAAGATCTTCACCCATGCCTACAAGGCCTTGCATGATCAAGGCCCGGCCTGCATCAACCAGCGACTGAACTTCCACTAACCCACCAGCTATGTGTGCTGCTCCTCAGTAGCCCTTGCATGCACACCCTGAATCCATTACAGCCACAGCGGTGGCCATTTCTACTCCTACATTGCTGCCAAGACCTGGAACCACTAGCCCATCCACTTCTGAACAGCACCCTGCATCATGGACTTCAGTAAGAAACTCAAGACCTGGCTTTTCGATGGAAACCTAGAACCAAAGGCCAGGTACCCATGGGTGATTGTGCTGCACTCTACTAATACTGACTGATTGATTGATAGGATGCATGATAGAGTTTAGATTAAACACTGGTGGTGTGTGCTTGCTATTTGGAGAGACCTAGAGATCCCAGCGCCCTTCTAGTGTCCTCAGAAAACAAGGAGCCTGTAATGGGTCCTTGTGAAGAATTGCAAACATTTCGTGGATTCTGAAAGGGCCAAAGTCTTTATTATAGGTCAAGGCTGTTGAAAGATCATGTTGGCATTTGGTGACTTTATAAACCGAAAATGAATCACCTTTGAAAGGTTGGCGTCCTACATATATCCAATCTACATATATCCAATCTGCAGTCAGTGTTATTTTTGATTGAGTTTTCTTTTTCTCTAATGAACACCGCTTGAATCAGTGTAGTCATCTTTTTTTGGTGATGGGTTTTTGTTTTGTCCAGAGAAAGATGCCCAAGTGAAGATCCATGTGACAACTAGCTGATTACAGACTTCAAATCCCCTGTGTTTGTGAAAATACTTTACCAAGTAGAGTCACAGACCTAGTCACAAGACGAAGAGACTAGAGACCACATTGGACAGGGAAGAATCAATACAGTCTATCTCGGTAGACTTTGTGGTACTACACTCCACCTGGAGCAGCACAATGTAATTTACTAGCCTGCAGAAACATGCCCTGCTTGCCTGCGGCCAGGCCCTGCAACCAACCCCTATATCCCACCTAACCCTGGACTGTGCATGGCCTTTAACCATGCGCATCTGGGGCTGGCCACAAGAGCTGGCCAGTGGCCAGGCTCTGGAGCAACCCGTATAACCACCCAATGCTGTGCTGCACACAGCTGCATAGCCCCCCTCTCCACAGTTCATCTCGGCTCCGTGGGACACACCTCTGGGACTGGCCAACTATTTTTTTTTCTTTTTTCGGGGGAGTGGGGCAAATCTTGACTCTTGGGCACCAGCCCTGGGGCCTAGTTATGTGACCTGGGTGCCCCAGGGCACCCAGTCACAATATTGGGTACCGTGGGGGGAGCATGAAAGCCTCCGTGGTCCCAGTCGGCTCTCCACCTCCTATGGAAGCAGGCATTGTGTCACTCTGTGAGAGCAGTTTCCTCTGTTTCCCTGCCTGCATCTCACAGGCAGGGAAACAGAGGAAAACCTCTGCTATGTGTAAGCAAGAGCTGTTTGACAGCTCTCACTTACTCAGAACAGGGTGTTTGCTCTGGCTTGGTGGGAGCTGTCAAAGATCCCGACAAGTCAAAGTAAGCAGCTATGTCCTGGGGGTGTTTTGGACACTTTACCACTGCTAACCAGTGCTAAAGTGCATATGCTCTCTGTATCAATTGTATTGGTGATTGGCTTTTCCATGATTGGGATATTTTGATTTACTAGTAAGTCCCTAGTAAAATGTACTAGAGGTGCCCAGGGCCTGTAAATCAAATGCTACTAGTGGGCCTCCAGCACTGATTCTGCCACCCACATGAGTAGCCCTGTAAACATGGCTCAGACCCGCCACTGCAGTATCTGTATGTGCAGGTTTAACCTGACAATTCGACTGGCAAGTGTACTCACTTGCCAGGTCCTAACTGTCTCTTTTTATACATGTAAGGCACCCCTAAGGTAGGCCCTAGGTAGCCCCATGGGCAGCGTGAAGTATGCATTAAAGGTGGGACATGTACTGATGTGTTTTACATATTTTACATATTTTACTGAAGATGGGTTTTAGATTGTTCGTTTGAAAATTCCACTTTTAGAACATGTGCATTTGCTTGCTTAAACCATTCTGTGAGTCTGGATGTTTCTGGATTCATTGCCTGGGTCAGACTGACAGTTGGGCAGTTTGTGCATCTCCACTAGACAGTGACACAAAGGGTGCTGGGGTGTAACCTGCATATCCTGATTGGCCATCTGGGCTAGGCTGGAGGGAGGAGTAGTCACTTACACCTGAAAGGTCTGTGCCTGCCCTCACACAAGGCAGTCTCTAACCTCCCTGGTGTGTGCCTGGAGCCAGCCCTGGGCATGGCAGGATTCTGTAAACAACAGAGAATTTTCTTTAAAGTTTGCCTATTTCAAAGGCAGAAAGGGGAATAAGTAGTGGACCTAAAAACTCCAGATTTTCAGATTACTTCTGGAACTAAGAGGAACCTCTGCCAAGGGGAAGAGCTGAAGAGTTTGATAAGGAGTACTGCCCCTTTGCCTGAGCTTTGGTGGGTTGGCCTGCAGTTGCTGCTTCTGCCTGAAAGAGGACAAAGACTGGACTTTGTGGTATATTCCTGCTTATGAAGAATCTCCAAGGGCCTGGACTGAGGCTGAGTTTACCTCCTGTTTTGAAGTCTCAGGGCCATCAAAGACTTTCTCTGCCAGCATCTGTTCTCTCTGCTGAGACTCCTGCTCTGCCAAGTGATGCCCTATCTGGTCCCTGGGCCCTTGAGAGGTGAAGTTGGCCTAACGAGGACTGAAATCCACGCACAGAACACTGTGTGGGGAAAATGTTGATGCACCAACTGCAACGTGGCTGAAAAATGATGCGCCACCCACTTCACAGCTAAAATCGACACTCCACCTGCATTGTGGCTGGGAGATTGATGTATCGTGGCTATAGAAACTATGCAACGCCCGCTTGGGCTGCTGATAATGACGCAAACCTGTGCGACTTGATTTCTCAACCATCATTGTGGGGCATCAAAAATCAATGCAAGCCTGCGCAGATCCAATGTGCCCTGTCCATAAATCGATGCATCACTCTCTTTTGGGAGAGAAAACAATGCATTGCCTACCTGACAGAAGAAGAAATGACACACAGTCTCACTTGTGGGTAAGGAATCGACCCATCGCTAACTTTTTCGACACATGCTCGCCCATGCGGCTCTATTTTTGATGCATACCAAGTACTTTCTGTAACAACCATGTTTCCATGGCTTTCTATGGAGTAAGACTCTTTTTACTTTAAAAATTCATACCTTGACTTGTGTATGTTATTTTTCTAAACTTGTGTGGTGTCCACTTTGTAGTCTTTTCACTGTATTACTGTTTATGTTGATACAAAGACTTTACACATTGCCCTTGAGATAAGCCTGACTGCTTGTGCCAAGCTACCAAGGGGGTGAGCAAGGGTTATCAAAGTGTGTATCTCTTTTGTCCTGATTAGAGTGAAGGTCCCTGCTTGGACAGAGTGCAAACTGACTGCCACCAAAGACCCAATTTCTAACAGTAGTCATATTAGAAAAGAATGCTATCCACTAGATGCATCTCCAGGTCACAAAGCCCTACTCTTGGTTACTAAATTACTTCATTGATGGTCAGGCCTTGGACCAAACCTCCACATGCCCAATCCATGATGTCTATGGCCTTCTGCCACGAAGAGCTTTTGTTCTCCTATCTTGAGCCTCTGCACACAAGCTGATATGCATCCAACCTGACTTCAGTGAAGGTTGACCACAGGCTACACACCCAGTCCATGCTGAACTATTAGCAGATCTATGAGTGTTTAGACATGCACAGTTGGTTCTGCGTAAAGGCCCTGTAGAAATTGAGCTAGCTGCTTGTGGCCTTCAGCAGTGCCTTTGGCCATCCACAAGCGTATCTGTCCAAGGGCTTGGTCAAATTTGCTGATGTGATCAACCCTAATTTGGATACATAAGTCTCTTAATGAAAATAGTGCAATCCCATGTTACTTGTCTGCCGCCCCACCCCCGGGCACCCTATAGTTTAAGGATCCTCCCCAATTCCTTTAAACCCCCTCCAGATGCCTTCATGCTCTGAAGATTCATTACTTAATGACAGGAAAGTAAGACCCCATTTTCAATAAGCTTAATTTAATTTATTTTTCATATGTATTATCCCAGGAGAATACAAGGATGAGTATACATGAAAGATCTGGGGGTACTTATATTTGCACTTTTAATCCCGTCCTGAACCTGTATATAGTTCAAGTATGTCAAAAACTACTGAACAGATCTACACAAAACCAAGACAAAACACTAGCCTAAGTAACATTCAAGATTCAACACAGGCATCAATGAGCAATTTTTGCTGAAGCACGGAACAGAAAATGGTACAGACAGTAACACTAAACACACATTTTGTGGTCTCCCCTTTACTGTTTACCTCTTGATTTATCTGCAGGAACAATTTCATACTAAAGTGCACTCAATTACGTTATTTGATTGAAGGTTTCACAAAAATTGATCAAGAGCCATCAAAAGCGTAAAACACCATAGCACAGGATTAGCAAGTGTCATCACACAGAGTTGAACAATGACAGGGCTGTTTACCAAAAGGCTTTGTCACTCTCCAAAATGGTATGGATGTCACTATGCTAACCCTATGTTTAAAAACTCTTCTAGAGAAACAGAAAGTTAAAGTGAGCAGATTCAAAGTGTCAGTACAGTTGTAGGGGGCTCGATATAAACTTGGGAACTACCCAGAATGCCCTACTTCTTTTGTTTGTTTGTGGGTTTACATATATATATTCACTGAAAAAAACACTCTGTGCGCTTAACAAGACCTTTATTTACATGAAGCAAAAAACAGAATGTGTTTCTGAACTTGGTGCCATAAAGTATTCTGTTTTTTGCTTCACGCAACTAAAGGTCTTGTGAAGGGTATGGAGTGGTGTCCTTCTTGGCTTCTAAGGCCTGTCATTTATGTTTTTGTTTTTTTGTTATCTACATATGTAAATAAAAAGAAATGAAGGTATGGAAAATGTAATACCCGTGAACAAGGGAACAACAGTTCCCGAAATGCATTGGGTGGATGTTTATCTTGTGCCATATTAATTAAATTGGGGTTTCCAAGACAGCTGTGACCGAGGCGTTTTTCTTTCTTTGGATAAGAGGAGCGGTGTATATATATATATATATATATATATATATATATATATATATATAAATACATATATATATATATACACACACACATATATATACACGTGTGTGTATATATATATATATTACCAGGTGGAGGTCACCACTAGGTAACTAGGTAGTTATAGTTAGGACCTAGTTTCTAATGTAAAAGCATTTCTTGACGTCCCTTCATCTTTGGTGCCATTTGACGAATCTTCAGGAAACTTTCAAAAAATATTTAATAGTCACATCAGCTGCTGTCTGGAAACTTTTGGGGTGATCCGTCAAGTGATGGCTGAGAAAAATGAGGGGGTCAAAAAAGGTGCGTTTCCACTGATAATTTCAACAGGGACTTTGAACAGGCCTACAGCCTGAACCACTGAATGGAATTAAACCAAATTCATCAGAAAGGGAGTTCTTGGTCCAGAAAGTCTCCATTTTGTTATTTGGTGTAAATCCATTCAGTACATTTTGAGAAATTAAAGAAAATCCAAATGTGTATATATATATATATATAGGGATGCAAAGGCTTCATGAACCCTCTTGATCTCGTGCTGATATCTGATTGGCTGCCAACACTGAAACAAGGAAGTGTTTGCAGCCATGTTAGGACTCGGGTTCTGCTGAGTCCCAGAAAAAAAGATGAAAAAAAAGGTCCTGGGTAAGGACACCCTGACCCGTTAGCTCTGGTGCTGGGGTCCCAGAGGGAAACTAGTGCCCCCAGGTGGGCCAGGTCCCTGGGACATTCATATTATCAATCCCACATTCCTGGGGCTTTAGAAAATAAAAGCCCCAGCAGAAATGGTCAGCAGACCACCACTTACCCGAGGCTTTAAACTAATGACAAATGGGGGCCACCTGGACTGTAGCAGCCCCGGGAACCTCCACCTTCCTGTGGCTTGAAACCTAAGAAATGCAGGAGGACTTCTAGCCTCCCTGCAGCCTCAGGGACCACCACTTTTTCTGGGCTTCAGGCTGATGAAATGTGGGGGGCTGCCTGCCCCCCGCAGCCCCTGGGACTGCCACCTCCCTGGGGCTAATTGAAAAACACATGGGGGGTTTGTTAGGGGCTCCCAGAGACCACCACCTTTCTGGGGCTATTTAATATTGGAGCGGGCAAGCAGCCCCCTTTGAGGGGCCAATGATGGCCCGCGGGACCGCCATCCACCAGGTTCAGATCCTGCGATGTCCTGGGATGCCCACCCCCAGGACACAGCTGCTTACTTTGACTTGTCGGGATCTTTGACAGCTCCCACCAAGCCAGAGCAAACACCCCGTTCTGAGTACGTGAGAGCTGTCAAACAGCTCTTGCTAACTCATAGCAGAGGTTTTCCTCTGTTTCCCTGCCTGTGAGATGCAGGCAGGGAAACAGAGGAAACTGCTCTCACAGAGTGACAGCAATGACTGCTTCCATAGGAGGTGGAGAGCCGACTGGGACCACTGAGGCTTTCATGCTCCCCCCACGGTACCCAATATTGTGACTGGGTGCCCTGGGGCACCCAGGTCACATAACTAGGCCCCAGGGATGGTGCCCAAGGGGCCAAGATTTGCCCCACTCCCCCGAAAAAAGAAAAAAAAATTGTTGGCCAGTCCCAGAGGTGTGTCCTACGGAGCCGAGATGAACTGTGGAGAGGGGGGCTATGCAGCTGTGTGCAGCACAGCATTGGGTGGTTATACGGGTTGCTCCAGAGCCTGGCCACTGGCCAGCTCTTGTGGCCAGCCCCAGATGCGCATGGTTAAAGGCCATGCACAGTGCAGGGTTAGGTGGGATATAGGGGTTGGTTGCAGGGGCTGGCCGCAGGCCAAAGACAGTGCACAGTGGTGGATGAATTAACCTATAGTAATGAAATTTCTTACTGTTAAAAAAACGTTGAACTTCACTTAAAAACTAAAGTTACAGGGATTTTATAATTAGGAAATAGAATTTAAAAAAATCATAGAAATTTTTCAAAAAAGCAAAGGTTATAGAGACTCACATTTTATTGTAAAATTCGGCTGTTAAAGTTATTTCAATTAACTTTAGCTTGTGCCTTCACCATGCACTGCTAATTAATCCGCAAATTACAGCACTCATGAAATATTTAACAACAACATTGGTAATATGACTGGAGCATGTCGAATAAAATTATTGATCAGATAACTGTGCATGGCGGGGGCTCGAGTTATAGTTACCCTAAGGGGCAAGTTACAGTTACTTGAAATAACTCTAACAGCTGAATGTCTATAGTTTTGTACGTTTAAAAAAAATATATATATATATGTATATATATATATATATATATATATATATATATATATATATATATATATATATAGATATATATATTTAGATAGATAGATAGATAGATAGATAGATAGATAGATAGATAGATAGATAGATAGATAGATAGATAGTTAGATATAGGTATATATATAAACTACCGCACTCTGGTAATCACCAGTAGGCCAGTAGGTAGCTATAGTTAGGTCTGTAGGTCTGTTTTTCCACAGACGGGGCGTTTTTGGTTTTACTGTTACCTTTAGCCACGTTTGAAAAATATTCTCCAAACTTTCCAAAAGAAAAGTTCATCAACTTTAGCTCAACTCTTTCCTGGAAAATGTCAGGGTGATCCATCAAGCAGGGGCTGAGAAAAAATGGGAATCCCAAAATTTAAATCCCCATTCATTTTCCCCACACTTCTTTAGGAGACGACTACAGCAAAAACTGATGAACCGAATTACATCAAATTCAGCAAAAAAATAGATCTTGGTTAAAAGATTGTGCTTTTTGTAATTTAGTGTAAATCTGTCCAGTAGTTTTTTGAGAAATTAAGAGCCATATATAATTGTATATTTGGATGGCTGGGCTCGTGAGAGTCCTGCGAGCCTCCTGCAAAAGTGTGAATTAAAAATTGAGGCCTGTGATTGGTCGAAAGTCCCATTTTTCCAGTGAACCTTCATGCTATTGAAGGAGTGAGAGGCTACCACAAAGGCGAGCGCTCTGGTTGGCTGGATGTTGAAACGTTAGAAATTAAATGGTCACCATTACTGTATACTGTGAAAATCTGAAGAGAAATGAAGTAAAAAAGCTATATGGGCAGGCAGCAAAAGTGCATGCTGTCCCCCTAGATTTAGAGAGGAGGTACCTAAGGGATAACTACTGTGATGATTACAAATGTATATATTTTTCCACTATTTTTTACGATCTCACTAGACTCAAGCTGGATCGTGAATGCAAAAAATTAGTACATGAGTTCACAATACATGTTATTAGTAGGAATGGTTTTTGTGGTGCTTGTTTTTGAAAGAAGGTGTTTAAGAGGTAAGTGCAGTGATGAGTAGATGGTTAATTTTTATTTAAAAAAAAAGTTACAATCTTGCAAGCATCTCATAAGACTTGCATGGAAAATCACTGTGTCTGCCACAAGGTGTCTTGTAATCCAGCAAATGTCTTGTGAGATCATAGGAGGAAAAGTACAAAAAAAGGCCAAGGCCTGTTATAAATTGGGTTTCAGGTTGGCAGAGTTATGCACTTTGTCCAAGCAAGAACCACAGTTTTAGTCAGGTTATGTCTCAATCGCACCCTAAAATAACCTGTGTTCACTCTCTGGTAGCTTGGCACAGAGCAATCAGCCTTAACTTAACCTTAACTTAAGATGGCCTTAACTTAGGAGGCAAATCAGTCTTGACCCTGTTCTCCATGGGAGCAGTCCGCCCCGAACTGTCAGGCCAAGTCCTCCTTGGACCGGAAACAAGCATCCTGAAGCCGAGTCCCAAGAAGACAATCAGATATCAGCACGGGGACAGTTGGATCCACTGAGGATCAGCGTCCCTAGATGTCTATATTTTTTGGCCTTAAAATAATCCAAAACTACATTACGGATTTGTATCAAACCACCAAAAGCATAATCTGCAGAACGTATTCTAGCTTTGTGCCAAATTTGGTGTAATTCCGTTCAGTGGTTCGGGCTGTAGACGTGTCCAAAAGTCCTATGGAATAATGAACGGGGAACACACATTTTGGGATGCCATCCTTTTACTCACCCCCCCGCTTGACAGATCAGCAAAAACTTTCAAGACAGCAGTTGAACTGACCAAATTCTACGTTTTGAAAATTTCATGAAGATTTGTTAGGTGGTGCCAAAGTTATTGACAAAACAAAAAACGCTCTATGGAAACTAGGTCCTAACTATAACTTTGGTAATATATATATATATATATATATATATATATTTTTTTTTTCACCACTAAAATGAAACCGCAGCACTCCAAGAGACTTAATACTCGTTTACTATTCACATTCATCAGAGTAAACAATCAACAATCACCATCACTGACTTGGAGTGCTGTGGATGCATTTTGGTGGTGCATTGTTCATAGGGAAATGGTCCTTCCGTGATGCAGGCACCAGCTGCTGAGTGCCCCAGGGATGACTGTTTTAACTTTTGACATATATATCTTTTTGTATATATATATGAACACACATGTATACAGACACATACACACATTATGCACACACATTATTTTATTGGTTGACCTTAGAGGCATTTATTATTTTATAGTTGCTCATTAGACTTTGCATGTGAGCTAGTGAGTGATCTGAGCTGTTAGGTATTTTAAATGTACCGCACACACGGTAAAGAGCTGAAATGTTTCTACAAACAGTAACTGTTCCAGACAAAAATATGAAACATGACATTTGAATTGTTTTAATGCCTCAAACTAGAATTTTATAGTATATTGTCTATGTTTATTGCATTCAGTACACGTAATTCAAAAAAATTGAGATTTTTAGACTGAAAAAGGCTGTTGCGTAGCCGAAATGTGTCTCTCTGCATGTCTGTGTCTGGAGTGGCCTGATTCATTAAACAGGTTAAATGTCACCTGACTCCGAGTGCCTTGTCCTCTCATATGGGAGTTCGGGAGGTTGTATGGTATTTTAAAGGTGCTGGCAGTGGCACTATTCAAAGCACCATCTGTGTTTTGGTGCACACAGACTAAACCACAACTTTATTGGAGGAAGCATTGAAATCAGTGTATCCCCAAATATGGATTGGAATGAGAGGAGGAGAGGTGTCAGCGGAAGCGAAAGGTTGACTGAGAGTCAAGATTCTCTCTTGGAGGGAGCTTTTTATTCCCTACGAAAAGGCACTAGATGTTGCTGGGAAAACACAACCTTTTCAGAGGAAATAGATAGATAGATAGATACATAGATAGATAGATAGATAGATGATTACAACCTTTTCTGTAATAAGAGCTACTTATGATCAATAAAAATCATCACAAGCTACTAATATTAGCATTGTAATAGTGATCACATCAGACAAGATTACATGAGCAGCAACCATATGCAAGATTACTAGTAGTGATCACTTCAGTGCACCTGGTAGGGTTACCAGTAGTACATAAAAGAAAGTCATGACTTTAGAACGATCTGCATGGATAATACATAAAAGCCATAGCTCAAATGTCCTTGCACCAAAGAAATATTGCCTCATTACAACCCTGGCGAACAGTGTTAAAGCGACTGTAAGACCGCCAACAAGCCGGCGGTAAAAAATGTGCAATTACGACCGTGGCGGAAACCGGCAACCAAGACAGCCACTTTAACACTCAGACCTCCACGGTGGAACAAACAAACAGCGCGACGGTCACCGCCAACAGACAGGTGGGAGACAATGTACCGCCCACACTATTATGACAGGCCAATCCGCCACCTTTTCCGGGGTGGATTCACCACAGATAAAAACACGGCGGAAACAGGAATTTTGAAGGGAAAACGCTCATCTCATCACACTCCACAAGGAACGAGGACACCATGGACCCGGAACTCCAAATTCTACCTGCAATAGCCTTCCTGTACCAGGAGCACGAACGCCGGCGGCGAAGACCACAGTGAGTACTGCACCTACGACACAGGGGAGGGGGAGGGAAAACACACGCCACACCCCCACCCTCACCCACTACAACACACACACTAATACATGTTCATACATAACAGTTACACCCCCAAGCCCCCCGGAAGAATGCAAAGACAAAAGGAAATTATTGTAACAATTGTAATCTATTAAAATACAGCACTCCAAAATATATATACACTATAAACAAATATATACACCAATAATACAAGTCCAGGTATTGCACCATTTATAGTCTGTGGACCACTGGGCCCAAAATGCATGGGCTAGGCCCACACTCGATACCAGATCAAAACAGAGAGAATACTGCAGGGGCATCAGATAGAAATACAACAGGCAACTCAGGGGGAAGGCAAGGGGGGGGGGCACCTCAGCCGGATGAGTGTACGATGCCAGATCCACGAGGGGGCTCAATGCCCACTGTTCAATCCTGGGGAGTGCAAAGCCACAGTCTCTCAAGTCTCTACAGTGGGTGGTTTGCCCACTGTTCAATCCTGGGGAGTGCAAAGCCACAGTCTCTCAAGTCTCTACAGTGGGTGGGTTGCCCACTGTTCAATCCTGGGGAGTGCAAAGCCACAGTCTCTCAAGTCTCTACAGTGGGTGGGTTGTCCACTGTTCAATCCTGGGGAGTGCAAAGCCACAGTCTCTCAAGTCTCTACAGTGGGTGTGTTGCCCACTGTTCAATCCTGGGGAGTGCAAAGCCACAGTCTCTCAAGTAGATAACAGTCTCCACTGGTTCTGGAGGGGACTGGTGCCCAGAGTGCTTCATCCTGTGAAGGACAGAGGTAGTGGATGGATCTCTCCACTGGTTCTGGAGGGGGACTGGTGCCCAGAGCGCTTCATCCTGTGAAGGACAGAGGTAGTGGATGGATCTCTCCACTGGTTCTGGAGGGGGACTGGTGCCCAGAGAGCTTCATCCTGTGAAGGACAGAGGTAGTGAATGGATCTCTCCACTGGTTCTGGAGGGGGACTGGTGCCCAGAGTGCATCACTCACCCCGTGACTGACCCAGTTGCGTCAGTTGCGTCAGTGCCCCTGCCGCTCATGGGCTAGCGGTGCTTGAGTTTGCGGTGCCCTGTTCAGTGGTGCTTGATTTGGCGGTGCCCTGTTCAGCGGTGCTTGAGTTGGCGGTGCCCTGTTCAGCGGTGCTTGATTTGGCGGTGCCCTGTTCAGCGGTGCTTGATTTGGCGGTGCCCTGTTCAGCGGTGCTTGAGTTGGCGGTGCCCTGTTCAGCAGTGCTTTATTTGACGGTGCCCTGTTCAGCGGTGTTTGTGCTGGCGGTCCTTCATGGCCCAGCGGGGCTTGTGCTGGCGGTCCTTCATGGCCCAGCGGGGCTTGAGTTGGTGGTGCCCTGTTCAGCGGTGCTTGAGCTGGCGGGGCCCTCGTGGGGAGCTGGGCTGGGGCTGGCGGGCCCTCCTGGCTGGGGCTGTCGGGGCCCTCCTGGGCAGCTGGGATGGGGCTGGCGGGGGCCTCCTGGGCAGCGGGGATGATGGCGGTCTTCTCCGCCATGCAGCTCTTCCCAGACTTGCCGGGTTTCTTGTGGCCCTTCCCCACCTTGGGAGGTGTAACAGCTGACTCCACACTCTCAACGGGACCCCTGGGAGCGGCTTTGGTGGCTGGAGTCTTCCCCCTCTCCCGCCGGGCACTGGCTAACTTCTGATGCTTCACAGGAGGGGGGACTGGCTGTGCTGTGGCTCCGTGCCACACTGGCTGTCCTGGTGGCTGGTGCACTCCACATACCAGTGACTACAGGCACCACTGGTCCCGGAGATGTTGTGGCTGAGGTGCTACTTCAGGACCTATGAGATGGACGGGGTGGGGGATGTGTGGGAAAAAGGTCAAGGCTGGACAGGAACATTATTTTGGACACACTGGGACGGGTAGCTGGAGGTGGTTTGGGAGTGGAGGAAGAGGTGGTGGTAGTAGGAGGTGTACGTTTGGTGACTTTGGGTGTAGGTCCATGCGTTGGAGGTTGTCGTGAGGTGGATGGCTGTTGGGTGGGTGTGTGCCTGCGTTTGTGTATCTTCGGAGGGGGTGTCACATACACACTGGGAGAGGACACAGGGGACGTGTGAATGGTAGTGGGGGTGGTGACTGCACGTGAGCGGGGTGTGGTGGTGGGTGTGCTGTGAGGGACGTAGTGGCTGTGGAGGTAGTGCATGCAGGTGTGTGTGTAGACGAGACTGGGAGGGAGGAGGGAGACGACGACGAGGGGGACACAGTGGAGGCAGTGGATGTTAGTGTGTCTGCATGTGTGTGATGCTTACGTGAGTGCCTGTGGGATGTGTGGTGCTTATGTTTGCCTGAGCTTCCCTTATGTGGTGAGGTGTGTGCAGGCTGGTCTGATGGTGTGCTTGGGATAGGCAGAGGTACAGGGGATTGGGTCTGGGTGGAGAAAGTTGGAGGGGGTGGCTAGACACAGGGACAATGGCTGCCATCAGTGCTGAGGCCAGAGTTTGAAAAGCTCGGTGAAGGGTCGCCTGACCAGAATGAATGCCCTCCAGGAATGCATTAGTTTGTTGCAACTGCCTTTCTACACCCTGGATGGCATTCAAAATGGTAGACTGCCCAACAGTGAGTGACCTGAGGAGGTCAATGGCCTCCTCACTGAGGGCAGCAGGGGTTACTGGGGCAGGGCCTTTGGTGCCTGGGGCGAAGGTGATGGCCACCCTCCTGGGTGAGAGGGCACGGGCGAAGGCTGAGGGGCTGCTGGGAAGGTGGTGCTGGTAGGGGGGGTGGCAGCTGTACCTGTAGATGCGGGGGGCACAGATGTTGCTGCCACCACAATGGAGCTCCCATCAGAGGACAGTCTGTGTCGCTGGTCTCAGCTCCTGTCCCCGCCGTGGAGCTCCCCTTGCCATCCGTCCCACTGGTGAATTCAGAGTCCTTAGTGTGGCCCTCCATGGCCATGTGGGATGCAGCTCCCTCGTGCTCCGGTGCCACTGCTCCTCCGCCTGGTGATGCTAATGCACACAAGAACAGGTAGACCACAAAAAGGGGGGGGGACAGAATAAAGACATTTTGAGTGCATGGATTACCGCTACCGTTAGCGGACAAGACAGTCACAGAAGCCCCCTGCACTATGCCGCGCTCTTGGGCTCTACAGTGCAATTCCTGGGAAATGGCCTACAAGGCTATGGACAACATCTGCACACATAGATGACACAGGGGCATGAATAGCCGTACTTGGCACTCTACAGAGGTGGGGTGGGGGCCACAGGGCCATGCCTTACGGAGGGGCCTAGCCTACGGAACTCGTCCTGGCCTAGGGAAACCCACAGCCCTCCTCCCCCACCCAGACAACTCCACTGCGCTCAAAGTCTGCTGACTGAGAGTGTTCTCACCCCCTTGTGTCTGCTGTGATGCCCTCAAGCGCCCATCCAACTCCGGGTAGGCCACCGCCAGGATCCTGAACATCAGGGGGGTCATGGTTCGACGGGCACCCCTCAAACGTTGGGAGGCCATCCCCAGCTGAGCCTCCGCCGTCTTCTTGCTCCAGCGGCGAATGTCCTCCCATCTTTTCCGGCAGTGGGTGCTCCGTCTGTGGTTGACCCCCAGGGTCCGGACGTCCTTGGCGATGGCACGCCAAATATCGTTCTTCTGGTGGGCGCTGACCTACATGAAATGTACAGGGGAAGAATAGAAGTCATTACCAACTGCACCGTCAAAGTGAGTGGCCCCCATCCCTACCCTTGCCATGTGGCACATGCACCCACTGTCGTTCATACACGCAGCACTCTGCCCCCTTCCTTCTTACATCCAGCCCTCTCCACATAGGCATAGCCCATACAACATGCTCCCTGTGTACTTACCTGTTTGTCTGTAGGACCGTAGAATAGGGTGTACTGGGGGAGGACCCCATCAACGAGCTTCTCCAATTCCTCTGATGTGAAGGCAGGGGCTCTTTCCCCAGACGCACGAGCCATTGTCTTTTCCAGACTGAGGTCACGGCAACACTTGCAGTGTAGGTCTTCTCCTGTCGAAGATCAGGTATCGAGTGATTGAACAGATACAAAATGGCGGTTACGTCCACGGCGGTGCATACCATCACCGCCGGCATACATCGTCATTGGCTCCTTCGACCCATAGGGTCCAATGTTAACCAATGCAGCATTGTGACGCGGTCTCCGACCGCCTACCGCGACGGTGTACAAAGCCAGCGCAGTTACCTCACATCCCATTGTCCCACTTTAGAGGTCAGGCAGCCGCCATTTCAGGGGCCCACATGGCCTCATTTTATACTGCGTCACACATACCTAGGCCTAGTCTCAACACACATACAGGCCACCTTTTGTGTATGATTGGTGTTCTGTGTAAACTGTGGGTACGTACCTCTGAGTTGTTTGACTCTGTGGTTGCTGTTGTCCTTCATAGGCAACGTCCGCTGGGACATGTGAGGAGATGGCGGTATCCTCCGGTGTACCGACCATTGGTGGACCTGTCGACAATGGAGGACCTACAGGTTTGACCGTGCCACAATCCAGGAACTGTGTATCCAGTTGGAGCCAGACCTGATGTCAGCAATCCGCCATCCCACAGGAATCCCCCCTCAAGTGCAGGTGCTGTCAGTGCTCCATTTCCTTGCAAGTGGGTCTTTTCAAACAACTGTGGCCATGGCATCAGGGATGTCCCAGCCTATGTTTTCCAACGTATTACCCAGAGTGTTTTCTGCCCTTCTGAAACACATGCAGAGCTACATCGTTTTCCCTCAGGTGGAGGATTTGCCTACAGTGAAAGGTGATTTCTATTCCCTGGGACATATCCCCAACACCATAGGTGCCATTGATGGGACCCATGTGGCTTTGGTCCCCCCCCACAGGAGTGAACAGGTGTACAGAAACCGGAAGAGTTATCATTCTATGAAAGTACAGATGGTATGTTTGGCAGACCAGTACATCTCCCATGTGAATGCCATGTTCCCTGGCTCAGTGCATGACGCCTACATCATGTGGAATAGCAGCATCCCTTATGTAATGGGTCAACTCCAGAGGCACCGTGTATGGCAATTAGGAGAGCCCCTGGAAGCTGGAGCCCCTGGAAGCAAGACAGTGGGAATGGTTGTCTGGGGTTATCCCTACAGGTTAGTGTGTGTCTAACAGTTGTCCCTCGCCATTTGCAGGTGACTCTGGGTGCCCCAACCTGTCATGGCTACTGACCCCAGTGAGGAATCCCAGGACCAGGGCAGAGGAACGCTACAATGAGGCCCATGGGTGAACTAGGAGGGTGATCGAGTGGACCTTAGGCCTCCAGAAGGCCAGGTTCAGGTGCCTGCATATGACAGGTGGGTCCCTATTCTACTCACCAAAGAAGGTGTGCCAGATCATCGTGGCCTGCTGTATGCTTCACAACTTGGCTTTGCGACGACAGGTGCCTTTTCTGCAGGAGGATGGTCCAGATGCCGGTGTTGTGGCAGCTGTGGAGCCTGTGGACAGTGATGAGGAGGAAGCAGAGGAAGAAGACATGCAGAACACAGTGATCCAGCAATATTTCCAGTGAAACACAGGTGAGAATACATTCCTGCCTACTACATGTACTTTTACACTACTACCTCTATCCTGTCTGTTGTTTTCACCCAGTGCATGGTCACTGAGTTGTCACGTTCCCTTACGGTTTCACAGATGTGGTCCCAACGTGTGTCATCTGCTTACATTCCTCATGGACTAGAGCTGTGTGACATATGCATGTTGACATTACTATTTCAAGAACATTTTGTCACTGTAATTGCAAATACACTATTTTGAAATCACAGACAGATAATTTTGTGCTTTAGGTGTGTTTATTTAAATGCAAATTATTGGAGGGGGAAGTTAAATGGTGAGGGGTGATGGCGGAGGAGTGTCCATGGCAGAGTCCAGTCTATTAGTCTCACAGGTGCATTGCCCATATGGGCATAGGAAGTGGAGCTGGGGCAGTTTAATTATGGACAGAGTGACAAAGTGGGATAGTGGGATGACAATCAGGGTGGTCTCATTTCTTGGCGGGGGTCTTGGCATTGTGCTCTGTCTTGTTCCTGGATCTCAGGGACCATTTGCGGGGTGGTTCTCCCTCTGCAGGGGGTGGGGTGCTGGTGTGGTGGTCCTGTGGTGGGGCGTCCTGTCCACTAGCGCCGGCGGAGGTGGTGGGCACTTCATCATCCATGCAAGTGTCAGGGGCCCCTTGGAGTGCCGCAGTGTCCCTCCTGGTGTTGAGTACTTCCTTCAGAACCCCTACGAATGTGCCCAGGGTGGAGCTGATGGTTCTGAGTTCCTCCCTGAAGCTCATATACTGTTCCTCCTGCATGCGCTGGGTCTCCTGAAACTTGGCCAGTACCGTTGCCATTGTCTCCTGGGAGTGGTGGTATCCTCCCATGATGGAGGAGAGGGCCTCGTGGAGAGTGGGTTCCCTTGGCCTGTCCGCCCCCTGTCGCACGGCAGCCCTCCCATTTCCCCTGTGTTTCTGGGCCTCCGTCCCCTGGACCGTGTGCCCACTGCCACTGCCCCCAGTTCCCTGTTGTTGTTGGGGTGGTGGGTTATCCTGGGTTCACTATAGTGGTGGACACACAGCTGACTGACGTGTCCTGGGGACGGAGGTAAGGGCCCGCTGGGCGGGTGCTGTGCTGGTGTTTCCAGAGGGGGGAAGGTCTGTGGTGGCCTGTGCCTGTGTGAGGGGAACCGACTGTCCCGAGGCTCCCGATGGGCCGGGCTGGTCATCTAGATCCAGTTGGACAGAGGTGCTGTCATCACTGTCGGCCTCTTCTGTGGGTGGAGTGGACATGGCTGGACCGTCCTGTCTGGTGACGTTGGGTAGGGGTCCTGCAGGGGTGGAAAGGCATGATTATTGCATCTGTGTGTGTCATGGTGTGCAATGGGTGGGTGACCGTGTACACCAGTGCTGGCATTCCTGTGTGGGACCTTGTGTGATGATGGCTTAGGGGGGTGTATGGCTATGTGCAGTGTGCATGCTTTGGTGATGGGTGCCCATGCTTTGTTTTTGCATGCAGGGCTTGGTGTTGGGATGGCTGTTTTGTGATATTGGTACATTTGTGAGGAGTTGGAGTGATAGGGGTGAGGGCGAGGGTGGGGGTATATGATAGCATGCAGGTAGGGTGGGGGATGTAATAGTTAAGATTTGACTTACCAGAGTCCATTCCTCCACCTACTCCTGCGAGGCCCTCAGGATGCAGAATCGCCAAGACCTGCTCCTCCCATGTTGTTAGTTGTGGGTGAGGAGGTGGGGGTCCGCCGCCAGTCTGCTGAACCGCCAGGTGGTGTCTTGAGACCACGGAACGCACCTTCCCCTGTAGGTCATTCCACCTTTTCCTGATGTTCTCCCGATTTCTTGGGTGCTGTCCCACTGCGTTGACCCTGTCCACTATTCTTCGCCATAGCTCCATCTTCCTTGCAATTGAGGTGTGCTGCACCTGTGATCCAAATAGCTGTGGCTCTACCCGGACGATTTCCTCCACCATGACCCTGAGCTCCTCCTCTGAGAACCCCCGTGCCATGGGGTGGTGTAGGTGATGTGTGGGGTGGTTTGTGTGGTGAAAAGTGTGGTGATATGTAGTGGTGTGTTGAGTGAGGTGCGTGGAAGTTGTGTGGGTGATGGGGTTATGTGCCTGTGGATGCTGTTGTACTTGCTGGTGGTGTCTCTCTCTGTGCTTCATTCTCAGTTTTTGTCGTAGGGATTTGTGGGTGATGTGGGTGTGTGTTTTATATTGTATTGGGTGTGTGGGATTGGTGTGTGTATGTGTCTCAGGTGTGTGTATTTTGAATTGTCCAATGTGGTTGTGTTTTGTAAATGTGTGTGTATTTTGAGCGCGGCGGTGTGTACCGCCAATGGAATACTGCAGTTGAAAGACCGCCGCGTGGATTCGTGTGTCGTGATAGTGTGGGCGTATTTCGGTTGGCATGACGGTGGAGGTTTTGTTTTCGCCATTTTATCATTGACCTTTGGTGTGGCGGTCTTGTGTGGGTGTCTGAATTTTGGCGGGTTCCGAGATGTGGGTCATAATAGCTTTGGCGGAATTCTGCAGCCGTGGCGGTGTGTTGGCAGTCTTCTGCACGGCAGTAAGCGGTTTTTACCGCCATTGTTGTAATGACCCCCATTATGATTTATAGGTCCCTTCGTCACCACTCTCTTTAACACTTAAGAATCAGATGCATGTTGGAAATTCAACTATTTTTCTCCAAACATCACAGGAGACAAACTGTTTCAAAGATTGTTCTCAGAGCTCAAATAGACCTAAAAGGCAAAAGAATGGTACAATATAGTACGGGATGTCGGATGATTTGCAAGTTGCTAATGTTTACAAAACCCTGCAAATGAAGTTGCTATCACTGAAAATAGAGGAGCCAGCCACAAAGTGATGTGTTGTCATTTCTCTTACAGTTAATGTTTGGTAACACATCTAATTGTTTGTGAACATTAGAATAAAAATCTGAAAAACAAGCACAACAGTATCATCAGTGCCAAGGGTACTGTTGGGGGCAGGAGGTTGGGGCACTTATCAAAATGGACCTCAATTATCCCTGGATTCCTATAGCTGGCTACTTAAATGAACTGCTGCAGTTAGTAAGTGCTGCACTCAGCAAGGTCAAAGAAGGAATGCTGAAAAGGATAGAATGCATAAAAAAGTGTAATGTAAAGAGTGGCATGGTTTCAAAGCTGAGTGACACCATCCGAAATATACTGCAACGGGTTGCTCTCTTGGTTAGTGTCACTGGGCAGAGTAGCTGGGGCCCAAAACATGTTTCAAAACTTCAGGGTCCTCACCATCTCGGGGTGAGAGGTGCAGCCTCAAAGTGTCTGCCACTAATCAAGCTGTAGGTAGGTTGCCCTCGTAAGAGAAGCGTTCAATAGCAGGGCCACTGTGCAAATGAAGAGGCTTAGGTGAACTCCCCCGGAGGCACTTCTCCAGGGAAGCTGTGTGAGTTTCTTACAATCTAGCTAAACAAAGGACAGCAGCAAGACATGGGGATTGGGGCATCTTCTGCGAGCAGCATTTACTCTGTCTTGCAACTGCCATTCATGCTAGATGCTAAATGTTAACCATCACTTATGGGTAATCATAAAAGTAATTGCACTGCTATCCAAACCCCTATACACTAATATTCTAACAGGGTTACACCAGTGATGGCCATGCACAAAGTTCATACAAGATTTTTGAAAGAAAAATGTATACATAACAGGGCATCTGATGGACCCTATCATCTGCACCTCTTAACAGGCAATTTTCCCAGCAGGTGGAGTAACACAATCCAAATGCTATTAATGGTCAGTCAGTATCCAGTGTTCCACTTGTGGGGGATGGGGCAGGGGTTAATAAAGCATCCCTTTAGGGCTAGGCACAGGCAAGAACAGGTCTTCCCGCTCAAGGCTCGATGAAAGGGGGGCAGGACGGCACACTTTTGCTGTTTCAGCATTCTCTAGATAGTCGTCCTCTCAAATTTTGATAATAAAGAAAAAAGACTGCAGATTTTGCCAGGAACATTTGCCGAAACAGGTTCTCACAAGCTCCTACACTGTGCATTTGCACCCTGGAAATGTTTGGAGATTTACTTCTGTCCCTATCCAGGGTAGGGATCGGGATAAGACACACAAAATTAATGTGGAGAGTTGAGAAACAAAGTTATTTGCAATTACACTTTGATGCATTTACGCATTACTTTAAATTAAAAAAGCACTCATACCAACCCTGGGAATCATTGACTGTCTCAGTTTGAAATTAATGCTGGTAAAATTCTCTATGACTTTTAAGATTTACTTCAAATGCAGCCATAAGTATTAAAGACTAACGGCCCTCATTACGACTTTGGCGGACTTCGGGCAAGACTGCCATTCGAAATGGCTCCACCATACCACCAATGGTGCGGTATAGCAGCCACTAGATTATGAGTCACAACCAATGGTGAAAGAGTGACTGTGCAAACACAGGAACGGCCATGCTGACACCATTCCGACCGTCATATTTATAGGGAACCTCCAGCACAGTGGTACATGCACGGCGGTAAACCGTTGGTGATCCACACTGTGGCGGTACAAAGATGTACTGCTGAAAGTAGCCAACAGCACATTGGCCAGTTTGAATATCACACACTTGAAACTCATACACACACCACGCACACCTGCAAACACCCACAATTCCTATCGACAACTAGAAGCAGCCACAGACGCACTCGACACGAAGCTCACCCTGAACACAACACAAACAATCACACAGCACACATTGTACAAATTACCACCACAGCCCACCAGCACCCATAGCCAAACACTCCCACATCACCACACACCCCACACTGCACCCGACATGCACAACACATACCCACCCTACAACATGTCATGCCAGAAGCACCCACTGTTTACCGACAATGAGCTGCGGGTCATGGTAGACGAGATCATCAGAGTAGAGCCACAGCTCATGGGAGCCCAGGTACAGCAAACATCGATAGCCAGGAAAATGAAGTTATGGCAGAGGATTGTTGACAGGATCACTACAGTCAGCGCCTTTCCACACACAAGGGAGAACCTCAGAAAGAGGTGGAACGACCTCAGGGGGAGGTCTGTTCCCTGGCGTCCAGGCACCAGATAGCCATCAAAAGGACTGGTGGTGGGCCCCCACCTCCTTGCCTTGAGTTGACATCTTGGGAGGAGGAGGTCCTGGACATCATGCAACCCGAGGGCCTGACTGGCATCAGCAGAGGGCTCGACTCTGGTAAGTCAACAATACCCCCAAGCACCAACCACCCCTGCCCAGCATGCCCCACCACTACCCACCACTCTACAACCTACTACAAGCCACCCCACTGCACCCATCCCAAACACCCCACACCCATCCTCTGCATACCACCCCACCCCACCATTCCCTACTCATTCCCTCCTAGTGCAAGGATGACAACCACAATGTGAAGAACCACAGCTCCCACAATCTAGCACAACCCACACAGCAACACACCACAGACCCAATGCACAGTGGAACATCTGCATGGGCAACCATACCACAGCCCACACCTACTGGCTGCCACGACTTCGTCCCAACACATGGTAATGACAGCAATGCAAACAACCATCCATAACCCATCCATTCTGATGATCTCAGCAGCCATGACCCCACTCATCACCCCTTGCACTTGTCCCTCCCAAATAAACACCAGTGAGCACAGTTACTACCTACGCCTTTATTTATCATTAGTACGAATGGAACTGCCAATACATATGCAACTGGCAACCCATCGCTCAGCTTATGCATGGGAGGGGGAAGGAGAGGGGAGCAAAATGCTGTGTTGTTGATTGTGGAACATCCAGTGGCTGGAGATATGTGTGAAGGGAGGCAACAGGTCAGGCAGGGACCAGACTACACCACAACAAGGCATGAAAGAGAGAGCAAAACAGGGACAACAATCACTGTAGGAGTCACAG